>NC_069502.1:737191580-737537413 GCF_027579735.1 Bombina bombina | reverse complement strand
GTGCATGCGTATCGCTTGGGTAGGAAAATATGGAGAAGGAAGCTTTCTTTGTGCGTTCTGCTGAAAACATTTTACATCAATTAATTTAATAAAATCATAAGTCTTAAATTCTTAAAGTTTCCAATTTACTTCTATTATCAAAATACCATTACATGGTATTCTGTGTTGAAGAGATACCTAGGTAGGCACGGTGGCAAGAAATAGTGCTGCCATCTAGTGCCCTTGCAAATGGATAACATACTTCCAAACTGTTGCCATATAGTGCTCCAGAAATGGGCCAGCTCCTAAGCATACGTCCCTGCTTTTCAACAGAAGATACCTGTAGCGGGTCTCGGTACCCCAGACTGGGTATACCCGCTAAAGTCCGCTTCCTCCCGCCAAACGACAACCAAAAAACCTCCACTAGATACCGGTCACTATTAGAATAACGGCTGCTGCAGGTTGTTATAGCTACCCCCAAGAACATTAGTGAAGACTGAATGCTTGAGGTTCAAAATAGGAACTGCTTTATTGCACAGAAAACACAGCTTTTATACATTTCCAACAAAGGGGGGTAGTCACCACATAATCAATAGAAACAAATATTATACAGTGAGACAAACATCAGACAATGGTTAGTTAAACAAGATTCTTATCATATCCGGACTTACAAAAGGACAATAGATGACTCACACAATAACAGAAAGACACCTAGACAAGATATGCAGACACATAATAGCAGGAGGACCCAACATTAGAGCAAGAGGTTGCAATCAGCTCAAACATTCTGAGTCGGGGCGGGGCAGGCAATGCTGGTGGTTTGGGCTGTCACCTTATACTCCAACAAAACACAGGAACCCCAAATCTGTACCAGGGCTCTTCAGTTCTCTCTGAGTCTCTCGGAATTCGGGGGAAACCTGAATCCAGGGTAAAAGTACTTCAAATGCCCCCTGGGCACCCGCCTCCCAAATCACAGAATCCCCTCAAGTTCCAGGGTCCATAGTCGGTGGGGAGGAGGCTGGCGTGCAGTCCTCTCCAAGTACAAAAGTAATGGAAGCTTCTGTTACAATATCTAAGAAAAACAAAGAAAATTTGATAATAGGAGTAAATTAGAAAGTTGTTTAAAACCTTATGCTGTATCTGAATCATGAAAGAAAATGTTTTGTTTCATATCCCTTCAAATCCGTCAAATTTATTGTCAGATTTTCCTACCTATGTAATACGCATGCACTAATAGGAAGATCTGACAGAACACAAACACTGTCTCTCAGATTTTCCTACTTCTTTAATACCTGTGGAGCAATTGACCCTTCTGTCTGTGCGTGAGCATAATGACGTCAACACATTCTACAGATCTTTTTGGATCATCTGTGGAATGTGATGACGTAGTTTGTGCATGTGCAGTAGGAAGGGCAGGAAATTTTGATAGAACGCCGGTACAGCTGGATAAAGTGGCGTGAAGGGTCACATGACATCACCATAGACAGGCACTGAAGTGTAGGCATGAAAATGCCAGTTTCATCTTGGCTGTTTTTTTACACAGCTGTACAATGACTATAAGCACTCCGGATCTCTCTCTCCCACCCTGCCTATACTGGAGAAATTATTATTTTTTTGTGTATAACCCAGTCTGCTGTGAACACCCTGGGAGGAACAAAGCGGATTTCACAGAGGGGGCAACGATACCTGCAGCATAGCTTTACTCTCTGTGCCCTCTTCATAATATAAATGTGTTATTGGAATATAGCAAAACGTACCCACATGTATGTGAATATTCCTGGGGGCGCTCACTTCCAAAGATTCTGTATACTAAACAGTATTATTGCAAAGACAGAAGTACAAATAATCTTGCATATATAAATATATACACAAATACAAATATTGGTTATATGGACTGTGATATCCCAGAAGGGGATACAAAGGCGCGCTGTCTGAGAAAATATATTTTTAAAATAAAAAAATATGACTCTTATTTATATCATATGACGGATCTACCGTACTCAGCTTTCAATGTATAGCCGTAACAGCTGGTGTCCATAGAATGTAGTCCCAGTTGATAGTTCTTGGCGAAGGCAGCTCCTCTTTGTCCCAGAGAGCAGGGATAACACTGTTAGAGAGTAGAGATAAAAAGAGGGCGCCACATAGCGTGATAACGTTTTGTAAATGTGATTCAATGCTGAAAGGTAATGAGCTTACCAAAATCTGTGGTACTGTGCTATGACCAGTACAATTTCGCCTGCTAGCACTTAATCAGTGGCTAGTACATTGCCAAACAACACACCTCCTAAGGATCTCCCCTTGGTAACGGCTCTGTGAGCACCTTCTGCTGTGGCCGTGAAAGTTCTTTGTTTTTACAGAGGCGGTCTGTTGGTTTGTAATGCTCAATAGCACTCAAATAAAAGGATGTGAACAACTTCCAAAAGTAAAAGATATACAAGCTTTATTATGACGCGTTTCTCAACCCCCAAAGGGTCGTTTCATCAGATATCAAAGCAGATCCGCTTTGATATCTGATGAAACGACCCTTTGGGGGTTGAGAAACGCGTCATCAGCTAGTCTAAATAACCTCCATAGGAGATGAAAAGGTATATATTGAGTATAGGGAGATATGTTCAGTAGAGCAATATAATTGGTTAGAAAGTTAAAAGCTAGGGAATTGTATATATAATGTATGGAATGTAATGGAAAACTATTAAAGTAATGGGTTTGTAACATAATTTCACTCTCCACTATAATGGCTGGCAGTGAACACAGGACAAACGGTGTGGTATGAAAAGCTGCTATGAATGTGATAGAGTGCGGGAGACGGGAAAAAAAGGGTGGGGGTCCAGTCAGTTATTAAAGGCATTAGAATTATATTACAGTTAAATTCCTACGCTTATCTATATTATATTTCAATACCACATCCGGAAAATGTAAATAATATAAGAGAAAGGTAACTGGGGGCTCAACCTAGTTCAGAATAACCTACTTTTACTTCTCCTAACAATAAAACACAACAGAATAATAAAGGTTAACACTAGAGCTATATATCATTTACCAATAATAGTAATAAATACAATGATAGCAGCCTGAAGAAACCAGAATATAAAGAACGTGTACTGAGAAAAAATAACTATTAACTGGAATGAGTTCCATAAAGTTTGCTTTCGCTAAATTTAGAACAGAAACTAATGTGCCCCAAATCAAGGGACAGCTATACATACACAGAGTGAGATAAATGTCATCCCACACCTTCTTCACCACATGCGGTGATATGGGGATTGTGTATAGTTTTATTTAGAAAAGGTCACAAGGGAGCTGTGTTACTTTTACAAAATGGAGCTCCTGTATAAATGTCACGTGAAGCATAATGAGTGATTGAGGATTCCCCTGTGTCCCCTGAGTGTCCCCTGTTTTATGGCTGCACCCCAGTACCGCGTCTAAAGTTGTAGATTGGACGGATCCAGTTGTGTTGCCAGGGTGATAACATATTCAATAGGCGACAGATCAATGAACCTATTTTTCCTCCAACAAGCTGTACACATGTAGTGTGTCTGCCTACTGTAGAACAGGAAAAACAGCCACAGATGACTGTTGTGTGACCTTGGTCACTGTGTGTGTGCACGGGGGTTTCAGCCATGTGTAGAGCCGCCGCTGTAGGCCTCTGGTGCCTGTTCTATAATTCCCAAATTATTAATACAGCAAGAAAATATGATTTGCAGGTCCCCACGAAGTGAAGCATTGATAGAGTCCTTAATTTTAGAGTAAATTATGTTATATAAGACTAATAAATACATGTACCTATGTGTTTATATGTAATATATATATAAACACATATGTATCATATATATATATATATAGAGAGAGAGACCCGAGATCGCATATCTTTGAGCCCTTATAACGTTTTTGTGCAATATTTATTAGATAGTGTTAGTATGAGTGTTACTGTATTGTCTATGATAGGTCTATGATTACGGCATTTAGCTGAAACACGTCAAATCAGAGCTGTACACACTTTGACTCTGCACTTGACGTTTTTATTTTGTATTAAATAAAGTATTTGCTTTATGGAGCCTTTGCATGGACTTCATTTTATTAATTGTAAATGTATTGTGCAATGTATTTTTGATGTGTTTTGTGACACTTTTTTGTTTAGTGAAGCATTAAACCAGAGCTGTGAGAATGAGCTAACCCGACGAGCGTTAACTTAAATTGCGCTCAAGCGATCCCATTTCATTTTAAATACAAGCGCAATTTAACTTGCACGCAAACAAACACGAAAACCCCAATATCGCTCACGTACAAACGATAGCACTCCACTCATTATCTGGCCCTAAATATTTAATTGATTAACTAATCAGTAACCATGATTATTAACCAGAAACTGCTGGGTATAGTGAATATGACAACTACATCACAACAAGGTATGGGGATGGGTATAACAAAGTAGACATGGAGCAAATCGATTATCAGAAAATGGAGCAGTTTTGCAAATGGGGGGTGGAAACCCAGGTTAGCACAGGAGCTGTGGCCAGGGCCGCCACTAGAAATTTTGGGGCCCCTGACTTAACCATTGATCAGGGCCCCCCCTCTTTGACATGTGCAATTTTTGACCAAGTGACTAAAACGTATATGCACTTTATTCTTAAGTGTCTATTTTAACTTGGAAATATTGTAAAGGTAGTAGCATACACACACAGACACACTCATACACTGAAACACACACACATAAGGATTCACATATAGACACTCTAGCAGACACGCAAAGAAACACACTCAGACACAGACACCCAAACAGACACTTAGCACTTGTTTACATTGACATTTACTCCTTGTAATAACATTTCCCATGCTCAATTAGCACTCTGCTGTAGTACCCACTGGTGGCTGTCATAATTTAAAAAAAAAAATAAATATTTTTAGTTCTTGCCTCATGGGGCCCCCGTGGCCCATTGGGCCCCTGACAGGAGTCACCCCTGTCACCCCCTGATGGCGGCCCTGCATAGTGGATACATTGGAGTTTAATAGACTACTGGTGCCTAACACATGCAGCTACCAAGAATCTTTATTCAGTTCCATTTTTTCTAAACTCACTTGGGACTTGAGAAATATAGAAGTTTTTTTTCAGTACATCCCTCTGAATTTTATATATTTGATATGATATGATATATATTGTTTATAGATTCTTACAACAAATTAGATTTTTACCATTGTACACCACCGGTGGTATTTTCTTTTCTTTCTTTTCTTTGATATATAGATCAATAAAATCGTGCATTTTTTTTATCATATTTGTGTGCATCCAGCTGTCTTTTTTGGTGCATCTTCTCTCTAATTTTACTTTTGTATTTTAATTGTAAGAGCACCCGGGGTGCAAGGAACTAAATATATGATAATTTTATATATTTTTATTAACACAAACACATATAATAATATGTATACACACACACACACACACACACACACACACATATATATATATATATATATATATATATATATATATATATATCTTGCTACAATGCAGAAGAAGCACATGGAGTTATATATGTCGGAGTTTAGTGCTGGTGACCATATTATTGTTAATTTGCCACACGCTCCCTGACAGATGCCTCATTTGTATTCCCTTAGGTTACAGGGGCTAACGGTATAAAAATAAGAATATATTTCTAAGTTGGGGAAGTCAATATAAGAGCAGGTCATTGACTATTTTCTTAAAGAGTGAGCAACTCTGTTTTTATCCTTGAGTGTTTTAACCATATTAAAAATAAATGCCAAAGATCAAAATGACCTTTTGCAAAATAAACCATGAGCATTTTTTTCTGAAATGATAACTAATTATATTATCTACTTTTAATTAAATTGTTCAGCTTCTGTAGTTTAAGTTGCAACAGTAAGAGATAAGTAATTTAAACCTACTTAGCATTCACTTTGCCTGAAATTATTCAGTAATTAAAATATAGTTTGTGCTCAGCTGTGCTTAGAATGTATTGATTGCTAATTTCATACTTGTAAAATATTTTTTATATATTTTAATTGAAAAACTAAGAACCGAGTAGCAGGAATAAAACTAATAAAAAGTTTAAAAAGACTTTATAAATTAACACCTACTAAATTAATATTTTTGTTTCACAATCAAATTTGACCTATTTCATTTTGCAATTTGCAGTCTTCATACATTTTAAATAAGACTTTGGATTTTTTTTTTACAATTTGGATTGCAAAAGACATGAGGCACTAAATGATTTTGATATATAAATGCAAGAATAATACTTGTATCTCTAGTTTACTTTAATAGATGGTAGAGGTACATCTCAAAATATTGCTGAAGGAAGGGCCATAGGCAGTTGTGATCCAATTTGTTACATCTCTACTCAATATACCATATATATGCAATGCAAAATAACCAAATTTTAGGGCTAAAAATTTCCACCCAGTACACCACAGAAACTGACATTTAAAAGACTCCAATGTATCTGCAATATATTCACTGTCACATATTTATTTATTGGTATTTTTAAAGAACATGTATGTACTGAAAATGTATCTATCCGTCTATCTGTCTGTCTGAATAACATAGGAATGTAAAATATGAATTGCTATCTTCTGTGCTCATTATTGAAAAATTAAATATAAAATATTAACAAATGTGAAAAAAATTTATTAAAATTATTATACATGTACATTTTTTTTTATTATTTGTATTAATATTTTTCTATATTTTCTATTTAATATTTCAAGAACACACATTAAAGTTAGCAATTCATCATGTGCGCTAACCAGACCGTGTTAGTCCTAAATCACAAGCCCCAATTTGCGTTAGAAAATGTAACATTCCTATGTCTTTGACATAGAAAATAATGTAGTTTTTATTATGAAATTATTATTATACTTTATTTATAAAGTGCCTACAAATTCCGCAGAGCTGTCCATGGGTACAAAAGGTAAAAGTACAAAGATGATACAATATTTTTAAGAGACAGGACAAAATTTATCAAACAAATACAGAAGGAAATGAGGGCCTTATTCCTGTGGGAACTTACAATCTAGATGGGTAGGAGGGTAAGAAACAGGGGGTGGGGACTGCAAGGGTGAGGGTGTTGTTAATACAGAGTAAGATGAAAGCAATTATTAGGTAAGTGGAATTAATTTGTTACTGAGTTGGGTGGTAGACTTCCTTGAACAAAAAATGTCTTTAGGGAGCGTTTAAATGAGGACAGATTAGGGTAAAGTCAGATACCACAAGGAAGTGTGTTCTAGTGGGTTGGTGCCGCATGAGAGAAGTTCTGCAGTCTAGCATGGGAGGAGGTGATGGTAGAAGATGCAAAGAGCAGGTCATTGTTGGACCTTAGGGGATGGGCTGGAGTATATTTATTGAGTAGTGAGGACAGGTAGGGGTGACAGTGTTGGTAAGGGCTTTGTAGGTCTGGGAGAGAATTTAGAATTTTATTCTGCTGTGAATGGGGAGCCAGTGAAGGGACTCACACAGAGGGGCATCAGATACAGAGTGGTGGGGAAGGTGGATTAGCTTGGAAAAGGCTTTTATGATGGACTGAAGATGGGATAGGCAGGACAGAGGAAGGACCATTAGTGGGTTATTACAGTACTCAAATCAGGAATTTACCGAAAATACCAAGGAGTGAATTAGTTGCTTAGTGATGTCAGCTCTCAGAAAAGGACACATTTTGGAGATATTGCGTAGGTGGTTGTGGCAGCATGAAGAGAACAATTGGATGTGGGGTATGAAGGACAGATTGGATTCAAGTGTAACTCTGAGGCAGAAGACTTGGAGTTATGGGGAGATAGTGGTGCCACTAACAGTGATAGAAATGTCAGAAATTGGAGTAGAGCTAGAGGGGGGGATTTGAAGGAGATCAGTCTTAGACATGTTAATTTTTAGGTGGTGAGAGGCCATCCAGGAATAAATACCAGATAAGCAGTCACTGACATGAGAAAGGACAGAGGGAGAGACAACAGGAGTGGTGAGATAGAGTATTTTCCCCATTGAGGTGATATTTGAAGCCAAAACTGTTGATAAGTTTACCCAGTGAAGAAGTATAAATAGAGAAGAGTAGAGGACCCAGGACAGAGCCTTGAGTTACTCCAACATGTGGATGGATTGAAGAGGAATATTTTCCAGCAAATGAGACAGAAAAGGACCTGTTAGAGAAATATGAGTGGATCCAAGAGAGGGCAGTGTCACAGAGCCCAAGAGAACTGAGAGTCTGTAGGAGTAGGGGATGGTCAATGGGTTCAAAGGCAGCTGAGAGGTCATATTAGATAAGCATGAAATAGTGACCATTATTTTTAGCAGAAAGAAGATTGTTAGTAACAATGGTAAGGGTAGTCTCAGTTGAGTTTTGGGGACATAAGGAAGATTGCTTGCATAGGTGTTTCATGTTTTTTTTCATTTTGGCCTTTCCATTGTTTCGCTCACATGCAAATTTTCACTTTCAACTTGTAATATGAGTGCAACCCAACAAGTGCAAAAAGCTTCTGTCTAGTGAAGTTAATGTGCGAGCAGGAGCGCAAAATATTGCTCCACTCGTAATCTAGCCCTTAATTAGTTAAACTGAGTATTTTATTTGTTTTCAACAAATTTATTTTATACGTATTACACATACACACACACACCACCACCACATAACACAAACAAATACACACATAGGTTCTACAACTGTAAAGTTAATTTTAAAATACTGATAGATGTTGTAGCAAAGTAAGCAATTAGAAAATGGTGGTAGCCTCCTGTCAAAATCAAATTCATCTTAAAATATTTTAATCATGCATAAAGAGGAACAATATTTTGCTATGTTAATTTATATTTTTTAACAAAAATGTTAAAAAGTAAATAATGATATACCCCATAAGCCATATAAGAACATACATTAAAAACAAATTAATTTTAAATTGTACTCTATTAGATGTAAAAACAAAAAAACATGATGACGGTGAAACGTTTGTCAGATAGGCTGGTTCCTGGCTGCGTCATAAAGAGGGGGTGGGTGTTTGCTGGTATATTTTTGCTGCATATATGTCATAAAAAGATTGTATTATATGTAAATACCCATTAACTTCAGAGATATAATAATATTTTTGTTTGCATTTGAATTATTGAAAAAAGTTTTAATTTGCAGGTCGTATTAATTCCTGTTGTATATAGCGATGTAGGGCTAGATTACAAGTGGTGCGCTCTGGACCGCTGCTCCATAACCTGTCCGCCGCGCCTGCTCTGAGCAGGCGGACAGACATCGCTGCAATTCAACCCGATTGAGTACGATCGAGATGATTGACACCTCCCTGCTGGCGATTCTGCAGGGGGGGGCTTTGCACCAGCAGCTCTTGTGAGCAATGCGCTCTCCGTATTTAGCGAGGTCTGGCGGACCTAATCCGCACTGTCGGATCAGGTCCGCCAGACTTTGATAAATAGAGGCCCTTTTCCGTTAAGTAGAATATATTTATACTATATAATAATATTTTCATGTCGGGTACACACTTATTATAAGATGCAATCGTGTTTTTTACTATTGACTTATAAGGGGGAATAGGTTATTATTTGAGCAACAGTGTAATTGTTTTTTGCACGCTGGTTACTAAGTTGAAAATAAAACGTTTGCACTCAAGCGGAACTCAACATGTGTTAACTAAAGGACTTTGGATATCGATACCGCATTAACTTATTCTCCCCACACTTCTGAAAGAGGATTTTTAGACATGTTATGGCAAAGAGTGACATAACGACTGGAATTTTGAAAATTGACCCCCAAAAAATATATATAATTATAAAGCAGACAACCCAAGGTATTGATCTAGGCCCATTTTGGCATATTTCATGTGATCAGTTGGCAGTGAGATGTGTGACAAATGCAATAATGCAATTATTTAAAAAAAACAAAAAAACTTTTTCAACTACGGGTTTCTCACTGAAATTATTTACACATAACTTGCACAGTCATAAGACAAATAGGTGCAAAAGCATTTCTAGGATCCCCTGTGTTCAGAATTAGCAGACATTTATTGGCCTAGCATTGCTTTTGGTGATCAGAAGTCCATTCATTTTACCTGGGCACCACACTTTTGAAAGAGGATTGTTAGATATGTGACAGCAAAGGGTGGAGGGTCCATTTGGTATGACATAACTGCTGGAATTTTGAAAATTGACCCAAAAACTATATATATTTATAAAGTAGACAACCCAATGTATTGATCTAGACCCATTTTGGCATATTTCATGTGACCAGTTGGGAGTGAGATGTGTGCAAATTGCGATCATAATAAAAAAATCTTTCACTTTTTCCTAAACTTTGGGTTTCTCACTTAAATTATTTACACACAACTTGCACAGTCATAAGACAAATAGTTGCAAAAGATTTTCTTGGATCCCCTGTGTTCAGAATTAGCAGACATTTATTGGCTTACCATTGCTTTTGGTGATCAGAAGGCCATTAATTTAACCTGCGCACCACACTTTTGAAAGAGGATTTTTAGATATGTTACGGCAAAGGGTGGAGAGTCTATTTGGTATGACATAACTGCTGGAATTTTGAAAATTGACCCAAAAACTATATATATTTATAAATTAGACAACCCAATGTATTGATCTAGGCCCATTTTGGCATATTTCATGTGACCAGTTGGCAGTGAGATGTGTGCCAATTGCGATCATGTTAAAAAAAAAATCATTAACTTCTTCATAAACTTTGGGTTTGTCACTTAAATGATTTGCACACAACTTGCACAGTCATAAGACAAATAGTTGCAAAAGATTTTCTTGGATCCCCTGTGTTCAGAATTAGCAGACGTTTATTGGCTTACCATTGCTTTTGGTGATCAGAAGGCCATTAATTTAACCTGTGCACCACACTTTTGAAAGAGGATTTTTAGATATGTTACGGCAAAGGGTAGAGGGTCTATTTGGTATGACATAACTGCTGGAATTTTGAAAATTGACCTAAAAACTATGTATATTTATAAAGTAGACAACCCAAGGTATTGATCTAGGCCAATTTTGGCATATTTCATGTGACCAGTTGGTGATCATATTAAAAAAAATCATTAACTTTTTCATAAACTTTGGGTTTGTCACTTAAATTATTTGCACACTACTTGCACAGTCATAAGACAAATAGTTGCAAAAGATTTTCTTGGATCCCCTGTGTTCAGAATTAGCAGACATGTATGGGTTTACCATTGCTTTTAGTGATTAGAAGGCCGATAATTGCACCTGTGCACCACACTACTTAAAAAGGTTTTGTAGACACGTTATGACAAAATGGTGCAGGGCCCATTTGGAATGGCATAACGGCAGGAAATCTGAAAATTGACCCCCAAAACTATATATCTATAACATAGACAACCCAAGGTATTGATCTAGGCTCATTTTGGTATATTTCATGACACCATTTTAAGAGTAGAGGACCAGAGTTATTGATCTAGGTTCATTTTGGTATATTTAATACCAACAGCTGGCAGTCAGATAAATGCCAAATGCAATAATTAAGAAAAATAAAAAATAACTTTTTAACAAACTTTATAATTGTCACTGATATTTTACACACAACTTGTGCAGCTAGAAACATGGTTGTAAAAGCTTCCCGGGGAACCCCTTTGTTCAGAAATAGCAGACATGTATTGTCTTGTCATTTGGTTTGGCAATTAGAAGGCCACTAACTGTGAATCACAGTTCTGAAAGGGGATTTTAGATATGTTATGACAATGGATCCAGGTCTCATTTGGTATCTCAGTTCTGAAAGGGGATATTTAGATATGGTTTGCCAAAGGGTTATGGAAGGTCGCAAATTGCAACTGTGCATCACAATTCTGAAAGGAAAGTTTTAGATATGTTTGAGCAAAGGGTGATAGAAGACTGATAATTGCAGCTATGCCCTACAGTTCTCAAAGGGGATTTTTTAATCTTTGGGCAAAGGGTTTATGGTTTGTCTGCTATGGAATAACTAGCTCTATTAATTTAAATAAATTTCATACCATCAGTCTTTTGTATTTATGGAAAGTGTGATTATTTATTAAAAAAAATAAAAAATTTGGAATGGATCAATTATTTTTACACAGCATTTTACGATTATTTTTCAACTGTATTATAAATTTCAAAGCAAATTTAATTCATTGTATTTGGGCATGTCCAAAAGTAAATCAATTTTGGAGAAAAGTATCTTATTGGTTGACCAAAATATTGAAGTATGAAATCATTTTGGATAAGGAGAAAATTGTTTATTAATTTTATAATACTCTGTGCAAGAAACATTATATTTTCCTCATGGGAATCCAATAAAAAACCTGTATTCACTCTGCTCCTTAACATGCTAAATACCAAATTAATATGGGAACAATATGAAAGCTCAATAACCTCTGAAAGGGAAATTGATCTCTTTTTTAGGAAATGGGGCAACTATATATTTTCCAACCCACCAGAGCTGCAACAGAGTCTTATTGCCCTTCTTATTGCCCCTTTTAAAAACCCTGAATGGATTCAGAATGCAGTATTAAGAGAAGAAATTAGGAGAGAAGCTAGTTTATAACATTTCAAATTATTGGGCGGAGAGTCAGAGGGGGGGGGGGGCTGTCTTTTTTTTTTTTTCTTTCTCTTTATTATTATGTATTTTCATTATTATGTGTCTTTAAATATACATGCTTGTTTATGTTTATTTAATTAATATGTTATATTATATGTTTGATGCATAAAACAATAAATAGATCTTTAAAAAAAAAACAAACAATTTCAAAGCAATTTTTGATGCATAAACCAAGTTTTGATGGGCATTTCACAGTTAAAATATGAATGTTTCCTCACTCCCCTTTTTGAGCATACTTTGCAGTATTTTAAAAACCCAGCCAGGGGGGGGGGGGGGGCTATAGAACTGGGGAACTGTTTGCCAGTTAGTCTTGCTATGTTCTCACATTGAAGGTTTTAGGACATTTTTGTATTTTCAAATAAAAGGCTTGCAATCACCTCTATTTGGTAATTTAGAAAAGATAGTGTTTGCCGGATGCAGAGGATTTGTACAAGATGTAAGAATTAAAAAGTGCCATTGGAATGATATGGATAGCAAGCTTTTTATACTAGATTTTTTTCTTGTGGAAATATAAGGCTTCATTATCGTTGCCAAAAGGTCTACTCAAGCCATGTATTTGTTGTACACTTCAATGCAAACTGGTTTGTGCAGTTGTCTCATTTCACCTCTGGAAGTAACTGCCTTGGTTCCCTCATTGTGTGAGGTCCCAGACTATTTTCTCACTTGGTAAGGTGGATCCAGTTGGAAGTCCTTCCCTTCATATATTATATCATTTTGTATATAGCATGTGAAGCTTTCATCCAGTTTATAAAACGTAATACCATAAAATGCTCTTTTGGAGGGGATATATTGTTTAAAAACTTTATAAAACATTTTTAGATGGGGTATACACTTCAACAAATAATTTGCTAAAATAATCAATAAGTGGTCTTTTTTTTATATAATATATATTATTTTTGGGTCAGTCAAAGGCAGTGACGTGCGGTGAACTCAGAGGCTGGTGAGGCACTAGCTATGATAGGACCAAGAAATATACACAAACACACACATATACACACAAACATACATACATACACACATACATAATATACACACATACAAACACACACAAATACATACATATATACACACATACACACATATACATACACACATATCTCTCTCTCTTTCTCTCTCTTTCTCTCTCTCTCTATTTCTTTCTCTCTCTCTCTTTCTCTCTCTCTCTCTTTCTCTCTCTCGCTCTTTCTCTCTCTTTCTCTTTCTCTCTCTCTCTCTCTCTCTCTCTCTATCTCTCTCTCTTTCTTTCTCTCTCTCTCTCTCTCTCTCTATTTCTCTCTCTATTTCTCTATCTTTCTCTTGCTCTCTCTTTCTCTTTCTCTCTTTCTCTCTCTCTTTCCCTCTCTCTCTCTTTCTCACTTTCTTTCTCTCTCTGTTTCTCGCTCTCTCCCTCTTTCTCTCTCTTTCTTTCTCTTTCTCTCTCGCTCTCTCTCTCTCTCTCTCTCTCTCTCTCTCTCTCTCTCTCTCTCTCTCTCTCTCTCTCTCTCTCTCTCTCTCTCTCTCTCTCTCTCTCTCTCTCTCTCTCTCTCTCTTTCTCCATAGAAATTGATATAATACCACAGGGTAAAAAAGCTAAAAATCCTACTAAGGATCTCTCAGTGCACGGGGTCTAAAATAATAAATATAAGCAAAAAAAGAGGAAATAGACCGAAGAGCCAGACTCATTTAAGGCAAAACATTTTTTTTAACAAACCAGTATACAAGGGATAGCAGATTTCCAAGTGTGAAGCGTACAATATAAATTTATTTATAAAACACACATTAACAAAAGTTAATAAATATACCAATGAGCAAAACTTAATTCAAGTATTAAAATAAGGAAATCCACATATAGTCCATTAGGCTGGGGTACCTCTAAAAGAATGTAGTGCATAGCCCAGCAAGTTGTAATAATAAAAAACACAAGCAGCCTCTAGTCATATAAAGTGCATAAATAAGAAGTTTGTCAGTTAAACAGCAAGGCTATTATGCATCACTTAGCAGCAGATTCATCCAATAGTAGCTGCAATAGAGCACCATGGTTAGTTTAAAAGTGCCAAGTTGCAGTTTATCACATTAGTAGCATTTAGTAATGCAGCATAGTAAGGCTACAGAATAAAACTGCCACTGCTGTTCCCAAACACACAATGTGGAAAAAGGTATACACTCTCCAACACAATATGATACAGGAAGTCTGTGACAATAAGGGAAGGTCTCACCAGACCAACAGCAGTTATGAAGCCGTTCCTGCTGATCCCTTCCTAGAGCCTCTGTCTATTGCCCACTCTACAGACTGTCACCACTGTACCTCGGTCAGAAACTTTTATGCTGGTATTAACATTAATCATTAGTGTTAATACCGGCATAAAAGTTTCTTCACCTTCTGTCCCTTAGAGCAGGAAAAAATTAACATCACGAAAGGGTTTACCAGACAAAGAAAGGGTTGAGGGGTGCATAGAAATATGAAACATAAACAAATAAATGTGTCTATATTATAAATATTTAGGGCTCTGGCTTTTCACCACCAAATAACACAATTCTTGAATTGTAAGAGTTTTGAAGAGGCCTAATAAACTGACTTGTGTGACATCCTGTGTTTTCTGTTTCACTCTTTTCCTTAAAATACACATTTTGTATTTATCTATTTATTTATTTTTTTGCTATTGACAAGCCCGCCCCTCATAAGGCAACTTTTTTAAGTTGGGGAACCATATGCAGATAAAGCAAAACAAAAAACTAAAGATCATATTCTTGTGCTTTGTGTCCGCATTCTAAAGCTGTATAGTGACTGGATTTCTAAAATGTCACGCAACACTAAACTGAATTTAGACGATCATCATATATATATATATACACACAATTACGCATCTGAAGAAAAAATAAATACATTTTCATTAGAACCCTTCAACAAAATTTATATTTTTCCACAAAGAATGTGTGGTGTTGCTTCCATGTCAGACATCAGTTTATTAATAATAGTAAATTCATAGTTTGAAAGGGTCATTAATGTAGATCTTAGTGATTATATATTAAAATAAAGAGAGGAGTAATTACTCAGTAATATAAAGGTAACACTTTTTTAGCTATATGTCTGAAATTCTGAATGCATAAATCTGTGTTGTCTTTTAATTTAGTTTCATAAACAAGGTTCCCCTATTATACAAGCTATAGCTGCTATATGCAAAACTGAGATGATCTAAGCTCAGATATTTGGTCCCAATACCCCCCATACCCCCCCCCCCCAGCCACCGACAAGTTAAACTTCTCTTCTGAGGACAGTCTGTCTGACACTCTGACTAGTGACTGGCTATGCCTCAGGCCCTCGCTCAGTGACAGTCTGACTCTGAGACTAGTGAGAGAGAAGAGTCTGACGACCGGAGTGACACCGGACCGGTCCGGAGGGGGAAGTAAGTGTAGTTTACTAGTCTCACTGAGCACTCGCTCCGTCCTCAATGCTCAGCTGAGCTCACTCATCTCGAGTCCCAAAATCCATTGGCAAGCGCTCAATATGTGTGCGGTTTCATTCTCCTCTGTGTGCCGCGCTGTGTCTTCACTGCCTCTGCAGCACCACTCTGTCTCACTTCCTCAGCGCTCCCCACGGGAGCTGTAGCTAGAACAATGGTTCCGGTCCGCCTGGTGCAAAAGGGGATATGTACAGGGAACTTCACCTTCATCCCTCAAGAGAACAAATATAAAGCAGCCGAATCCTTGCACCCATATGGGTAGGTAGAGGGTGAGTATCAAAAAACGTACCGCCAGTCCTGTAGCTTAAGATAAAATCTCGAGTCCTCCACTGTCTCAGGAGATACCGGTACTGCTCACTGATGAGTGTCACTATAGCTCGCCTCTGAGAGTCTGATGCCAGTCGCACACGTGATAGCTCTGCACCTCCTTCGCATATTTCCCACCTGGAGTTGTTGAAAATACAAGGTGGGTAGTTCAATACAATTTGATGCGTGGCTTATGTATGATGCCCATATATGTTTGTTGGGATCCAATTATAATTTTGTAAATCTCTAGGTAATTTCAGGGCCAAGCACTGCTCTGCATAAAGATTAGTTTAGCATGTAATTTCTTCTAAAATAAGCAAACTTTTTCAAAATATTTTTGCCAGATGCTGTTTAAAATTAGTTGTGTCTACATCAAATGCAGCAGACTTAGAAAAACCAGGTATTTCAGGGCTATAAAAATGAGGTGGATTCCAAATTAAACTGTCACCTCTGGACTCTTCAGATTGCTCTTGTGGAGATTGGGCTTTTGATCCTACGGGAAAATTCTTTGGTTTTTTTTTTGGAGGGGGGAATATGGGGCTCTGCACCAGTGTCACTTGTTTCCTCACTATCTGAGTTAGGATGTTATTCTGATTTAGAGGGGTCAATATCATAGTCTGTATCATTACCAATTTTGTATGCCTCCTCAACATTATAAAATCTTGTTTCCATTTTTCGCTTGCCAAATCTATAGTATATAGCTTTCTGTAAGAAAATGCAAAATCTGGCAGTATAAAATAGTACAGACTGCTTCTGCGCTCTGTCTCCCTAAAATAATTCTAATAAGAATGAAAAAAATGCACAAAAATAAATAAATACAAATAGTTTTTTTTAACAAAGCTTATTTTTAAAGAAAATTGAATTTATTATTTTTTTGCTTCTCTTAATGTGGCACTCAATTACTGGCCAATATCAGGATGTGATAACCTCTGCACGAAATAATAACAAAAAACCTAACTGCCTGCACAAAGTATTAACAAAAAACTCTAACAGCCCGCACGAAGTACAGGGAGTGCAGAATTATTAGGCAAGTTGTATTTTTGAGGATTCATTTTATTATTGAACAACAACCATGTTCTCAATGAACCCAAAAAACTCATTAATATCAAAGCTGAATAGTTTTGGAAGTAGTTTTTAGTTTGTTTTTAGTTATAGCTATTTTAGGGGGATATCTGTGTGTGCAGGTGACTATTACTGTGCATAATTATTAGGCAACTTAACAAAAAACAAATATATACCCATTTCAATTATTTATTTTTACCAGTGAAACCAATATAACATCTCAACATTCACAAATATACATTTCTGACATTCAAAAACAAAACAAAAACAAATCAGTGACCAATATAGCCACCTTTCTTTGCAAGGACACTCAAAAGCCTGCCATCCATGGATTCTGTCAGTGTTTTGATCTGTTCACCATCAACATTGCGTGCAGCAGCAACCACAGCCTCCCAGACACTGTTCAGAGAGGTGTACTGTTTTCCCTCCTTGTAAATCTCACATTTGATGATGGACCACAGGTTCTCAATGGGGTTCAGATCAGGTGAACAAGGAGGCCATGTCATTAGATTTTCTTCTTTTATACCCTTTCTTGCCAGCCACGCTGTGGAGTACTTGGACGCGTGTGATGGAGCATTGTCCTGCATGAAAATCATGTTTTTCTTGAAGGATGCAGACTTCTTCCTGTACCACTGCTTGAAGAAGGTGTCTTCCAGAAACTGGCAGTAGGACTGGGAGTTGAGCTTGACTCCATCCTCAACCCGAAAAGGCCCCACAAGCTCATCTTTGATGATACCAGCCTAAACCAGTACTCCACCTCCACCTTGCTGGCGTCTGAGTCGGACTGGAGCTCTCTGCCCTTTACCAATCCAGCCACGGGCCCATCCATCTGGCCCATCAAGACTCACTCTCATTTCATCAGTCCATAAAACCTTAGAAAAATCAGTCTTGAGATATTTCTTGGCCCAGTCTTGACGTTTCAGCTTGTGTGTCTTGTTCAGTGGTGGTCGTCTTTCAGCCTTTCTTACCTTGGCCATGTCTCTGAGTATTGCACACCTTGTGCTTTTGGGCACTCCAGTGATGTTGCAGCTCTGAAATATGGCCAAACTGGTGGCAAGTGGCATCTTGGCAGCTGCACGCTTGACTTTTCTCAGTTCATGGGCAGTTATTTTGCGCCTTGGTTTTTCCACACGCTTCTTGCGACCCTGTTGACTATTGTGAATGAAACGCTTGATTGTTCGATGATCATGCTTCAGAAGCTTTGCAATTTTAAGAGTGCTGCATCCCTCTGCAAGATATCTCACTATTTTTTACTTTTCTGAGCCTGTCAAGTCCTTCTTTTGACCAATTTTGCCAAAGGAAAGGAAGTTGCCTAATAATTATGCACACCTGATATAGGGTGTTGATGTCATTAGACCACACCCCTTCTCATTACAGAGATGCACATTACCTAATATGCTTAATTGGTAGTAGGCTTTCGAGCCTATACAGCTTGGAGTAAGACAACATGCATAAAGAGGATGATGTGGTCAAAATACTCATTTGCCTAATAATTCTGCACTCCCTGTATTAACAAAAGACACCTAACCTCCCGCAAGAAATATTAAAGGATTACTTTCTGTTATAATTTTTAATACAAGCAGTGTAGTACAGCAACAAACCGGAGAATAGTGCTCGTGAAGACAGGGGCTCTGCCAGGCTCCCCTAACATCTATGATACAAGAAATTTTGTCCACAGCACTATAATATCAATTATTTTTATTTTCTGTTAAACATACAGATATAAAATGCGACGTTTCGAGTGTTGCCACTCTTACTCATGCTAATACATTGTATCATTTGAAACAAATTTAAAGCCCTCAGTTTCGCGCCAACCACTACATTCAGTGGCTCTGCTGCCATCTACTGACCAACAAAAATATAACAGTTAAAAACATTACTTTGTTATATAAACTAAGTATTAGTATCTGTTTGCACTTAATTACTTTATGCATTCTAAATTTATGCAGTCCTGTTTATAATCAATTATGCATACTTTGAACAATAGCCATACAATAATATGAACAAATTTAGACAGAATAAACTTTTGATAGAATAAATTTTACAATACATTTCATAATATGTTTCATACAAGATAATTAATTATTGATATTTCATTACAAAAAAATTGACCAATCATAGTCTCTATTGAGACCATTATGTTCCATACATCCTAGTTCATATATCCAGTACATTTCTTTTTCCTTCAATATTTTTTCCCGATTACTACCATTTCTCTGGGGACCCACACTGTCTATGACTTGCCATCGTAATTGGCTTATCTGGTGTCCACATTTCAAGAAATGAAAGGACACTGGGGCTTCAAGATTTTTGCACCGAATATTTGAACGGTGACAGAATATGCCAGCACCGTTCAAATATTCGGTGCAAAAATCTTGAAGCCCCAGTGTCCTTTCATTTCTTGAAATGTGTACACCAGATAAGCCAATTACGATGGCAAGTCATAGACAGTGTGGGTCCCCAGAGAAATGGTAGTAATCGGGAAAAAATATTGAAGGAAAAAGAAATGTACTGGATATATGAACTAGGATGTATGGAACCTAATGGTCTCAATAGAGACTATGATTGGTCAATTTTTTTGTAATGAAATATCAATAATTAATTATCTTGTATGAAACATATTATGAAATGTATTGTAAAATTTATTCTATCAAAAGTTTATTCTGTCTAAATTTGTTCATATTATTGTATGGCTATTGTTCAAAGTATGCATAATTGATTATAAACAGGACTGCATAAATTTAGAATGCATAAAGTAATTAAGTGCAAACAGATACTAATAGTTTATATAACAAAGTAATGTTTTTAACTGTTATATTTTTGTTGGTCAGTAGATGGCAGCAGAGCCACTGAATGTAGTGGTTGGCGCGAAACTGAGGGCTTTAAATTTGTTTCAAATGATACAATGTATTAGCATGAGTAAGAGTGGCAACACTCGAAACGTCGCATTTTATATCTGTATGTTTAACAGAAAATAAAAATAATTGATATTATAGTGCTGTGGACAAAATTTCTTGTTATAATTTTTAAGCTAAACAACTAACATATTAAAGTTAATAAACATTAATTAAAACATACTGACCTATATTTTCTCCAAAACGAAGTTTCATAACGTTCTAAAAGTTATATCTTTTATTCGCCGATGATGTCACGTTATCCTGCCCACTATTTTCAGTACTGCATGTTCAAAATACTTAAACCAATAACTTTGTGTTTAATGCGCCATTTTGAAACCTAGGTATTGTAAACGGATTGGTACAGAGCAAAGGATACCCACGGAGTGGGTTTGGAAAACAATTAAATTTGCAGACAAGATTTCTGATATACGGTAGAGATATGTTAATGAAATGCTATTGATAAAAAGCGTATTTGGGGTAGTTAGTTAGTAACAGGCATAGAAAATATTTACTTACAGTGGCCCTTTAACAAACACCTAAGGCATGCGCAAAATGTACCTCTAAACCGCCAACCCCCACATCGCAAAATAATAAAGTAATTAACCCCTAATCAGCAAATTAAACAACGCAAATAACATAATTAAAATATTAACCTTTAAACCGCCAAACCCCCACAACACAAACTACCTAATTACACTATTAACCCCTAAACCACAAAAACCTCCACAACGCCAACTACCTAATTACTATATTAACCCCTAAACCGCTACCCCCCACAACGCAAAAAAAATCTGTCTAATCACTAAGCCCCCTAACCTAAAACCCGATAAATTAACCCCAATTATATAAAATACAAAAATCTTACAAGATTTAAGATTAAATTAAAAAAAAACTAATATTACAAAAATTTAAAAAAACTAACATTACAAAAAACAAACACTAAAATTCCAAAAAATAAAAAAATCTAAAATTACAGAAAAAAATAAACGCAATTATCCAAAATAAAAACTTTTAAACCTATACTAATACCCCTATAAAAAGCCCACTCAATATAAAAACACCTGCTAATCTAACACTAAACTACCAATAGCCCTTAAAAGTTAAACAGCTCTTTTACCCCCTAACAGTTAAACCCCCCACCCAAACAACCCCCCAAAATAAAAAAAAAACTAAGTCTAAAAAAACCTAAGCTACCCATTGCCCCTAAAGGGGCATTTGTATGGACATTGCCCTTAAAAGGGCAATCAGCTCTTTTGCTGCCCATTAAAATAAAAAAGCCCTAATCTAAAAAAACTCCACTAGCAATAAACTACCAATAGCCCTTAAAAGGGTCTTTTGTAGGGCATTGCTCTAAGTTAAACAGCTATTTTTCCTAAAAAAAAATAAAAAGTACCCACTAAAAGTAACCCCCCCCCACACACACAACCCCCCAAAATAAAAAACCTAAGTCTAGAAAAACCTAAGATATCCATTGCCCCTAAAGGGGCATTTGTATGTGCTTAAAATGGTAATCAGCTTGTTTGCTGCCCATTAAAAAAAAATAAAAAATCCCTAATCTAAAAAAAAACCCCCCAAAAAATAAAACAAAAACCTAAGTCTAAACCCGAAATAGGTACTCACAGTTCCTGAAGTCCGGTGGTGAAGGTCTTCTTCCAGGCGGCTCCATCTTCATCCAGCGCGGGGACATCTTCTAGCTTCATCCGGAGCAAAGGCAGCGTGGTGCGAAGGGATTGCGGAGCAGGACCGGTGTGGAGGTTCTTCTTCACGCGGTCGTTGCGCACACTGAAGATTGAATGCAAGGTACCTCATGTATATTGGGGTACCTTGCATTTCTATTGGCTAAAATTTTGAAATCAGGCAATAGGATGAGAGCTAATAGGATTTCAGTAGCGCTCATCCTATTGGCTGATTTTAAAATTTCAGCCAATAGGAATGCAAGGTATCTAAATGGGGTACCTTGCATTCAATCTTCAGTGTGCGGCGGCGATCGCATGAAGAGCATCCACTCTGGATGTCTGCACGGCCGGCGTTCTTGCTCTGCGATCACTGGTCCTGCTCCGCGGTCACCTCCGCTCCATGACGCCTTCGCTCCGGATGAAGATAAAAGATATCCCCGCGCTGGATGAAGATGTTGCCGCCTGGAAGAAGACCTTCACCACTGGACTTCAGGAATGATGAGTACCTATTTCAAGGGTTAGGTTTTTTTTTTTTTTTTTTAATGGGCAACAAAAGGGCAATGCCCATACAAATGCCCCTTTAGGGGCAATAGGTAGCTAAGGTTTTTTTAGACTTAGTTTTTTTTTATTTTGAGGGGTTGTCTGCATGGGGGGTTTACTTTTAGTGGGTACTTTTTTTTTTTTTAGGTAAAAGAGCTGTATATCTTAGGCCCTACAAAAGGCCCTTTTAATGGCTATTGGTAGTTTATTGTTGGATTAGGTTTTTTTTTATTTTTTGGGGGGGTATTTTTATAGGGGTATTATATTAGGTTTAATTTTTTTTATTTTGGATAATTTCGTTTATTTTTTCCTGTAATTTTAAATAGGTCAGTATGCAGAAGGTGGCTCACATTCCCTGCCCTACGTGGATTTTAATTTCCTGCAAACCTCAATTTGAAAAATAGGCTGCCCTCTGGTCAGGCTTATCGCATGATAAATAAATAAATAAAGGACAAAGAACATTAAAGGGACAGTCTAGCCAAAATTTTACTTTCATGATTCATATAGGGCATGCAATTTTTAACAACTTTCCAAATTATTTTTATTATCATATGCTAATCTTTAAGCCTTTGAAGGCCACCTCTTATCTCAGGACATTTTATCACAGATATAGGGCATTAGTTCATGTGTGCCATATAGATAACATTGTGCTCATGCACGTGGAGTTACCTAGTAGTCAGCACTGATTAAAATGCAAGTCTGTCAAAAGAACTAAAATAAGGGGGTAGTTTGCAGAGGCTTAGATACAAGGTAATCACAGAGGTAAAAAGTGTATTAATATAATAATGTTGGTTATGCAAAACTCGGGAATGGTTAAAAAAGGGATTATCTATAGTTTTAAACAATAAAAATTCAGGAGTAGACTGTCCCTTTAAATCTATAGGTGGCACATAAAGTAATACATCTATAAGTGGACAATAGATTTTCTGGATAGAATATATGATATGCTCAGTATAAAGTACAGAGCAGTATATAGATTATTATTATAAATATATACTATTGTGAGTATATAAAAAATTTTTTAATAATAAAATAACTTTGAAAAAAGCTGTTGGTATATTGATGCCAATTTATAGACGTATTGATGGCAAACAAATAGCTTTTCAAGATAATCTATAAATTATGGAATGTATGGTATGCTCAGTATAGAGCAATATATATATATATATATATATATATATATATATATATATATTAATGCAAGAGATGTGTTGCGCTGATTGCTATTTTATATATATATATATATATATATATATTTATATATATATATATATATATATATATATATATATATATATATATATACACACACAGTATAGAGGCAAATAGCAATATATACTATTATGAGTATATCAGGAAAAAATAAAATAATAAAATAGCTTTGAAAAAAGCTGTTGGTTTATTGATCTTAAGCTATAGATTTCTTGATGGCAATCAAAGGGTTAATGGGTTGTAAAATAGCTTTCAGAAAAAGTAACTATCTTGCCTGAATGGAAGCACAATTGCAACTGGGCAGTTGTCCGACAGGAATTGTTACTTTTTGTAAAATATTTGTTATATTTTACCCCATGTGATCACTACAATAACCTATTGCAATGATCACATGACAAGGAACCAATATCACTGGTTCGTTTTGTTGCTATATATATCCCCTGCCCAGAAAATATATATATATATATATATATATATATATATATATATATATATATATATATAAATATATATAATATAGTGTTTATTTTACTTTTTTACGGGTGATTGTTACAGACAGTGACACACAAGGTGTCACTGTCTGTAACGATTGGGCAATCTGCCTTCATATAAAGGAAGATGCCAGAAACCCACAAACAGCAAGTCTCGGTTGTCAAGTGACAACCGAGGCTGCTTAAGCTCCCTGAAGCTGCAACGTAGATCTACGTTATGCGGTATGATGGTCTATGTACCACATGATGTAGATCTATGTTGCTGTAGCACAAAGGTTTAAAATCTTGTACAATGAATCTTGAAAGGGGTCATAACCACTTCTTGTTTTGAATAATGAAAAACTGTAAATGTCTAAATGTAAATGTAGTGTAAATTATAATTACACTAATGCAAATATTTAATAAATACAGGCATTGCTTGACGTAATTTGCACAACTGTTTTCCCGATGTTTCGATATTGATTTAATGTAATCTGGCATTTCTATTGGTTCTCATGTGCTAGCAGACATTACATGTAAGCCATTGGCTTATTAATAAAGTTAAATATTTAAATTTCTGGACCAACCAAAGGACCATGAAAATATATGAATATATATTATTAATAAATCTAGGCCATTATATATTAAAGTGAATGTAAACTTAAGACTAGTGCCCCATAGCATTAGATAGACTTTAAAAAATTAGCCAGGGTTTAATTCATCCAATTTTTTATATGTATGTATTTTGTCCGATTTTTACCTTTTTACCGATGCGACGACATATGACAATTCTTAAAATAACTAATCCTTGTTTCCCCCCCACCGGGCCGTGACATTTATGCAAAGGGACTGAACACCCCAGGGGGGAAACAAGGATTAGTTCTTTTACGAATCGTCATCTGTCAATCGATTAGGCAATAAGACGGACGAGAGTGCTGCGCTTATCCTCGCAGCGGTAAAAAGGTAAACATTTTACAAGATACATATTTATAAAAATTTGATGAATTAAACCCTGGCTAATTTTTAAAAGTCTATCCAATGCCATGGAGCACTAGTCTTAAGTTTACATTCACTTTAAGTAAATCTAAAATGGTATCATTATGTCTTGTCTATGCACAAAAGCAACATTCTTTGAAAAAATTCATGTGAAAATAAAACATAAAAGGCCATGTTAGTGGTTTTTGAAGTCCTGTATGATCAGTCACAATGAGTTATTGATTTTGGTTAATATTTCAAACATTAATGCCATTATAGCTTGAATACATACGCCTAGATTTAGAGTTCTGCGGCCAAAGGGGTGCGTTAGCTACGCGTGCTTTTTTCTGGCCGCACCTTTAAAATACCGCTGGTATTGAGAGTTCACAGAATGGCTGCGTTAGGCTCCAAAAAAGGAGCGTAGAGCATATTTAACGCAACTTCAACTCTCGATACCAGCGGTGCTTACGGACGCGGCCAGCTTCAAAAACGTGCTCGTGCACGATTCCCCCATAGAAAACAATGGGGCTGTTTGAGCTGAAAAAAACCTAACACCTGCAAAAAAGCCGCGTTCAGCTCCTAACGCAGCCCCATTGTTTGCTATGGGGAAACACTTCCTACATCTGCACCTAACACTCTAACATGTACCCCGAGTCTAAACACCCCTAACCTTACACTTATTAACCCCTATTCTGCCGCCCCCGCTATCGCTGACACCTGCATATTATTATTAACCCCTAATCTGCCGCTCCGTAAACCGCTGCTACTTACATTATCCCTATGTACCCCTAATCTGCTGCCCCTAACACCGCCGACCCCTATATTATATTTATTAACCCCTAATCTGCCCCCCACAACGTCGCCTCCACCTGCCTACACTTATTAACCCCTAATCTGCCGAGCGGACCGCACCGCTATTATAATAAAGTTATTAACCCCTAATCCGCCTCACTAACCCTATAATAAATAGTATTAACCCCTAATCTGCCCTCCCTAACATCGCCGACACCTAACTTCAAACATTAACCCCTAATCTGCCGACTGGAGCTCACCGCTATTCTAATAAATGTATTAACCCCTAAAGCTAAGTCTAACCCTAACACTAACACCCCCCTAAATTAAATATAATTTAAATCTAACGAAATTAATTAACTCTTATTAAATAAATTATTCCTATTTAAAGCTAAATACTTACCTGTAAAATAAATCCTAATATAGCTACAATATAAATAATAATTATATTATAGCTATTTTAGGATTTATATTTATTTATTTATTTTTTTTTAATAACTTTATTTTTGAAATTTTTTTTTTACAGGTAAGCTTAAACACTACCACACAGCATTATACAATATCTTGTCATCATAAGGCAATAACAATATGAGGTGTAACATGATCTTTTCAAGGAATCTGAGTCTGAATTGTGTCTACCAGATTATCCTGAGCCATGTGGAGCGGTCAAGTTCCCTGCTTAATTAGAACTTTTAAAAGAACAAAAACCATACAAAACAATACAAGACAAAACCATAAATAAATCTTGGCTAACTGCATCAATGAGTTTAGAGAATGTTACAGGGTGTTATCATACTAAGTATGGGAGGAAACATGCTCTGGGGTATTAACTGCACTATTTTGGTGTTTACTTTCACATTCTGTTAGGATTATTTTGCATTTATAGTAGTAGTGCGAAGCCTGGCCTTCCTTAATAGGTATTGATGTCTGAAGATTCTAATTATGTCAATGGTCCGATGCAGTCATGCCAACTAATAACATAAAACATACAACATAAACTCATGACAACTTAAGTACCTTTGAGCTGTAGATAAAAGAGTGATCAAGTTGCTGTGGAGCTGCGTCGGCGGATGGATGTGCCCAAATTCTCAGGTCCCCACATGTGGTCACTAAGATTTCCAATGAGGTAGTGACTGTGACAGTCCCTTTTAGCAGTGTGTTAGTTAAGAGTCAGTGTCTGAGTTCGACTCAGGTATACACCAGCGACCTCGTAGGTTCTCATTTAGCATGAACATGGAATTTTGGAAGGGGCGCAGGAGTTTCCTCCTCAGTCCTACAGGTAGGTGCAATAAGTACGGGTCCCACTTAGTCATGAATGATTTAACTCTAGCATCACGGTCACTCTGTGTGTCTGCGTGTTCTGCCAGAAACTGTTGATGTATAGCATGGGTTAGTTTTTTAAAAGGAGGCTCTCTATTCTTTGCCCAGTATTGCAGGATTAATTTCCTAGCTACCAGCACCACCATAGTAGCGAATTTTCGGTGTTTTAGTGGTAATGGGATGTCTTGAAAGAAAAATATGACAGCTGCATTTAAAGTTATATGAGCTGTGAGTACCTTAGACAGCCAAAATCTAACCTTGCCCCAAAACCTTTGCAGCTTAGGGCAGTCCCAAACTAGGTGTGTCCAGTCCGGGGCAGATATTGAACATTTGGGGCAGTTGCTCGCCGCATCTTTTACCCATTTAGCTCTGATTGTCGGTGTTATGTATGCGTGATGTAAGAATTTTATTTGTGTTTCTCTCAAGCTTGCGGACAAAGTCGTTTTTCTGACTGTAGCTATGCTACCCAAGATGTGTTCTGTTGTAACCTCAGGCACCCTTTGCCCCTGCCACTTAGTAATGATGCCCTGCAATGTTTGCGTTTCATGGTGTGTGGCTATTGCCTTATAAATAGGAGAGATTGAGTGGCTACCCTGGGAGGCTTGATTACACAGAGCGACAATTTTACCAGAGGTTGGCGAGGTCAGTCCCTCAGTCAGAAGAGTTTGTGTGTAATGTCTACTCTGGAGGTAGGCGAATCTGTGTGAGGCTGGGAGGGTGTATCGTGTTTGAAGGTCAGAAAAGGGGAGAGTCTGTTGTGTCGTGGGATTGATCAGTTGTGCTACCATAGTCAGTCCTTGGCGTTCCCAATGTTTAAAGGCAGATGTGGTGTATCCCGGGAGAAAGTTAGGATTCCCTTGAAGTGGTAAGTATTTGCTAAATTTGAACTCCATCCCCCATGTTTTGCAAAGTTTGGCCCAGGCTCTCAAGGTGTCCCTAAATAGTATGTTGTGTTTTACGTGTGGGGGGAGCGAGGCTAGTGAGGTATGTGGCAGAAAGGCCGGATGTGTAGGTGCTAGGAGTTCCCTCTCTACGGGGGGTGAAAAATAATCAGATTGCGTTAGCCATCCTATAACTATTTTTGTTAGGGATGCCCAGTTGTACCACCTAAGATTAGGAAGACTGAGTCCACCAGAATCAGCTGACATTGCGAGGTGGAGCCTGTTAATTCTTGGTTTCTTATACTGCCAGACGAAGTTACCAAACATAGTCGTCAAGGCATTTAAATCACGCTTAGTCAGTAGTAGAGGGAGCATTTGAAGGGGGTAGAGTAGTTTTGGTAAGATAATCATTTTCAATAAATGAATTCTCCCCGTAAGGGATAATGGCAAGTTTCTCCAACCTGTCAGTTGATTTTTAACAAGGGTTAGGGTTCTACTAATATTTAGATGGTACAACCTGTTCATGTCAGTGTGTAGCTGTATCCCCAAGTATGTGAAAGTGCCAGAGGTCACCTTTAGGCCTGTGTCCTGCAGTTGTGTTCTCCTAGTGTTCCGTAACCATGTGAGTTCAGATTTATCTAAGTTGATTTTGTAACCAGAGATCGCACTGAATTTATCTAAGATACTCAGGAGTTTGGGTATATTAATATGTGGGTTAGAGACATACAGAAGTAGGTCGTCCGCATATAAAGATAGGTGTACTGTCTGCTTTTGAATTTTTAGGCCTTCACTATGTTGGCGGATGTAACACGCAAGCGGTTCCATTGCCAAGTTGAAGAGCAGCGGAGAAAGAAGGCATCCCTGCCTGGTTCCCCTTTCCAATAGGAATGAGGGAGACACCTGACCATTGATAATAATGGAGGCTGAGGGTGAAGCATAGAGTTGTTGGAGTGCATTGAGAAAATTCCCTGAGATGCCAAATCTGTCTAATGAGGTATATAGGTGGTCCCACTCTATTCGATCGAATGCTTTTTCAGCGTCGATAGCGAATAGGCATGCGTCTACACTGGGTTTCTGGTGTTCTGAATAGTGCGTGTTATTGTAGTGAGATATGACTGCCAGTGTTTTTCTGATATTGATCACTGAGGTTCGTTTTTTGATAAAGCCTGTCTGATCTGGATGAACCAGATCAGGCAGTATCTCAGCTAGCCTGTCCGCCAGTATCTTAGTATATAACTTGTAGTCGCTGTTAAGCAGCGAGATTGGTCTGTATGAGGAGGGCATTGTATGATCCTTATTCGGCTTTTGGAGAACGCATATGTTGGCGTCAGTAAATCTCGTATCTGGAGTAGAAGTCCCTAGAAGGTAGCTGGTGTATGTAGAAGCTAGCGTTGGGGCTATGTCAGTGCTAAGAATCTTGTAGTACTCAATGGGGAGGAAGTCTGGGCCTGCGGCTTTCCCTATTTTTGAGCTGCTAATGGCTCTCAGCACTTCCTGCACTTGTATGGGGGAGTTTAAGCTCTCTCTCTGGGATTCAGACAGTCGAGGTAGCAATATATTGTTCCAGAACGTATGTTTGTCCGTTTCTGCAATGTTCTGACTAGTGTATAATGCTTTATAATAAGTTATGAACTCCCTCATTATATCCTTTGTATCAGTCCTAAGGTGTGTCCCAGATTTGATTGCAGCTATGAAGGATTTAGGTGTATGAATTTTGACCAGATTTGCTAGGAGTCTGCCAGCCTTGTTACCGTGCCGGTAGAATTTGCCTTGTCTATGTATGTTAAATATATGGTCTAAAATTTGTAGGTGGGAGTCCCGCTCTTGTTTGGCATCATAATATTTCTGGCGATTCTGTGCTGTGGGGTTACTTAAATAGGTGTTATAGGTAGAAGTCAGGTTAGAAAGAAGTTGTGTGGCAGTTTTCTTCTGCGACTTAGAGTGATGTGCTGTGTAGGCTGTAATTCTGCCTCTAATAACTGTTTTGGATGCATGCCAGAAGAGATCAGTGTTAGTTCTATGGCTGTCATTATCAAAAGTATATTCCAGCCAGAAGGCCTTCAGTTGTTGTCTAAATTCTGTGTTAGTGTATAGATATGAGGGGAACTTCCAAGACTTTTTAAAGGGTGGTGTTTTGAGGAGTTGCAGTGTCAATTTTATGGGAGCATGGTCTGAAATTGTAATTGGGAGAATGGAGGTGTTTAGTATGTTAGGAGTGAGTTGAGGGGATGTAAGGAAGTAGTCAATGCGGGAGAGAGTGTGGTGTGTTTTCGAGACACAGGTATAGTCTTTGTGGTCAGGGTGTTGTAGCCTCCAAAGATCGTGTAGTCCCAACCCCTCTCTAAACGCTGATATGATCTGTGTTTCTTGTTTGTGTTTGGGGTGCAGTCTTTGCTTTGAAGAGGAACAAGTTTGGTCATAGAACCTGTCTAATGGGCACGCTTGCGCCATATTAAAGTCTCCCCCCACTATAACATGGGAGTCTGAGTGTTGGGCAATTAGTGACTGCATAGATGCCCAGAACTGCGTATCGGAGTGGTTGGGTCCGTACACATTACATAATTGGAGTTTGTAGTCTTTGGAGTGTATGGAGGTGAAAATGTAGCGTCCCTCCTCATCTATTTTTGTATTGGAGAAAGTTATAGGTAGATTTTTCCTTACTAAGATTGCCACTCCACGTCTCCTTCCCCCTGAAGGTGAGTAGAGGATGTGCCCCACCCACCTTACTTTAAGTTTTTCATGTTCCTCAGCAGTGAGATGTGTCTCTTGCAACATAGCTATGTCTGCTTGTATGGAGTTGAGGTATTGTATAATTCTGCTCCTCTTGGCCGGGGAGGTAATACCTCCCACATTCCAAGAGACTATATTAAGGTTTATGGCCATGTGTGAGGTCATTGAGGGAATGTTGGCAACGGACACAATCTAGGATGAGAGCGGGAGGTGTCACAGAGGGTAGTGAAGTCAGCCTGAGTTTGTGTGTTGTCGGGGGAGGAGGAGTGCATATGTACCGTAGTAGTGCTGTCAGGACTTGGAGTGAGGAGTATTGTGAAAGGAGACTTACTAGCTTTATGAATGAGGGACAGTCAGGCAGGGAGGTCATCTGTGGTCCAGTTGTCTGTGTGCAGCCAATCCATCCGCCGACCACAGCCCCTGGGTATTCTGTTATGAGGGAAAGAAAAAAGAGGTTAAGGCACATCCGGCAGTTGAAAGTATCCGCTAGGGGAAGTTTCGGTATGGCACACCCTGAGTATATGCATGTATATAGTAACTGAAAAAAAGGGGATAAGCCTTCAACGCTATACAAGTCAGTTAAGGGGACATTGTATGTGGTACTAAGAAAAATAGGGTAACATACAGAAGAGAACGATAAAAAAAGATAAATACATTCAAACAACAAAATAATAACTTGCAGGAACTGTCTCCCTAGGGGGGCTGGAGTCTCTGGAGTGAAGAGAGCGGCAGGCCGCCAGGGCCACTCCCGCTCCCTGTCAGTGTCCTGTAGAGTGGTTTTCCTAAGAGCAACCAGTTCAGCAGTGGGAATGTCCACGGCCATGGGGGTTTCCTGTGCCCAGTGACACATGAAGCCACAATCCAGCATCTGGAGGAAAAAAACGGGTCTCCTGTGGTATGAAGCACAATCCAATCCATTGGTCAGGTTGCAGTTTTTTCAGCGTCTAGGAAGGCTTTTAGTTCTTTAGGAGAGCGAAAGAATCTGGCACCTCTTGGGGTCTGTAATCTGAGTTTGGCTGGGTAGAGGAGCGCCACTTGTCTGCCCTCTTCATATAGCTGTGAGCAGTAGGGGGCAAATTCTTTACGAAGTTTGGTAACTTCTGCCGAAAAATCCTGAAATAACAAAAGTTTTTTTCCCTCAAAGAGGACCTCCCCATCATGAGATCTGTAAGCCCTTAACAATGCCAGTTTTTCTTGGTAATTCAGGCATTTAAGTATAGCCTGGCGAAGTCTAGCAGCTGTGGTGGTAGAAAGGCCAGTGTCTGGGCCAATGCGGTGGGCTCTCTCCACATCTATCGGGAGACGGTCAGGATCCATGCCCAAGATCTTAGGGAATGTGAGGGCTGTAAACTCCAATAAGTCTTTGTTTTTAATGCTTTCTGGGATCCCTATTATACGTAGGTTGTTTCGCCTACTACGATTCTCAAGGTCGTCGACCTTGTCCTGAAGCGCCTGATTCTGGCGTAGCAGTTGTCTGAGAGAGGTGGAGGTGTTATTTTGACGGTCTTCCATGTCTGAAATCCTCTGTTCCGCCTGATTCATTCTCGTTGAAAATTGGCGCACTTCACTAGTTAAAGTGTCCATTCCTGCTTGCAAAGATTCCATTTTGGGCAGAAAGAAAGACTTCAGCTCCTGCAGGAGATTTGTTGAATCAGGAATCGCTAGATGAGCGGAGCTTGGTGAAGGGGGATTTTCAATCTGTGCTTCTGTAGCATGTCGTTGTCTCCTGTCAGTCTGCTTTGATTTGGACGTCATCTTGCCCTCTAGTGTGCTGGTAAGGGGTTTAAAGTACTTATCAACCTTCATGTGAGATATAGGAAACTCTGATAATACAGCAGCACAGTTCAGTTAGGAATATAATATAAAGTGAATATTAAGAATGAGGGAGCGCTGGGAGAATGTGTAAAAGGCTTGTAGGGAGCACTCCTGTTTATCCTTTGTCAGATGAAAAAAAAAAAAAAAAGTTTGAAGCTTCTTAGAGCATGGCGTAGCCACATCAGCAGGGCCTGGAGAAAGTATGCTGCAACTTTTATGATATGTAAAGGACTCTAATATTTTGGTACTCAAAATTTAAGGCTTGAGTGGTATGGGCCAATATGTGAAGAGTAAATAAAAAGAATATAAGCAGTCTGTGTGATTGTGCTGTTTTTCGCCCAGCCTATGATGTCATTTGGGGCCTTCCCTTGGTGTGAGCCTGTTCCTTGAGTGTGTCACCTTCCCTTTCTTTTTAAATACGATTGTGTGCTGCAGGGCTCTTTTCTACTTGCCAGATCCCCTCCGGTGTGTTAATCCGTGGGCAACAATAGCCCCTCTGCTTGTGAGGTAGTGCGGTGCAAGTGGCAGAGGTCCGCTCCGGTATGGTGCAGTATTGTAGGATTCTGTGGTGTTTCCTCAGCTGTGGCCGTTACTCAGTCTCTGATGCACCTCCGATATCTAGGGAGCTTGGGATGTTTGTTCCGGGCCCGCTAGTGAGCTCCGGTGCGTGGCTTGATGCATGTGGGCTCAATCCAATATGGCGCCCGGCAGTTTCAATTGCTTCGCGCAGTATTGCGCAATTATGTTTTCCCGGGGGCGAGGGCGATCTAAAAACCCTCCACTGGATGCCGCCGGTAGGGTTTTACTCTTACCCCACAAGGCTGATGTGTGGGAAGGCGACTGGCAGCGAAAATAAAGAAGTTTGTAGCCCCAAGTTCACGGAGCTCTCACTCCCTGCTGCCAGCCGCTAGCTCCGCCCACCGGAACAGCGGATTTATATTTATTTTACAGGCAACTTTGTATTTATTTTAACCAGGTACAATAGCTATTAAATAGTTAAGAACTATTTAATAGCTAAAATAGTTAAAATAATTACAAAATTACCTGTAAAATAAATCCTAACCTAAGTTACAATTAAACCTAACACTACACTATCAATAAATTAATTAAATAAAATACCTACAATTACCTACAATTAAACCAAACACTACACTATCAATAAATTAATTAAATACAATATCTACAAATAAATACAATGAAATAAACTAACTAAAGTACAAAAAATAAAAAAGAACTAAGTTACAAAAAATCAAAAAATATTTACAAACATCAGAAAAATATTACAACAATTTTAAACTAATTACACCTACTCTAAGCCCCCTAATAAAATAACAAAGCCCCCCAAAATAAAAAAATGCCCTACCCTATTCTAAATTTAAAAAGTTCAAAGCTCTTTTACCTTACCAGCCCTGAACAGGGCCCTTTGCGGGGCATGCCCCAAAGAATTCAGTTCTTTTGACTGTAAAAAAAACACCTACAATACCCCCCCCAACATTACAACCCACCACCCACATACCCCTAATCTAACCCAAACCCCCCTTAAATAAACCTAACACTAAGCCCCTGAAGATCTTCCTACCTTATCTTCACCATACCAGGTTCACCGATCGGTCCTCGGAAGTCTTGATCCAAGCCTCGGAAGTGTTGATCCAAGCCCAAGCGGGGGGCTGAAGAGTGACGTCCATCCTCGGGCTGAAGTCTGGATCCAAGCGAATCAGCCAATCAGATTGAAGTTCAATCCGATTGGCTGATCCGATCAGCCAATCAGATTGAGCTCGCATTCTATTGGCTGTTCCAATCAGCCAATAGAATGCGAGCTCAATCTCATTGGCTGATTCCATCAGCCAATCAGAATTTTCCTACCTTAATTCCGATTGGCTGATAGAATCCTATCAGCCAATCGGAATTCGACGGACGCCATCTTGGATGACGTTATTTAAAGGAACCGTCATTCGGCGAGTAGGCGTCGGGAGAAGAGGATGTTCAGCGTCAGCTGGAAGATGATGGCTCTGGAAGAAAGAAGATTGAAGATGCTGCTTGATAGAAGACTTCATCCCGATGATGGACTTCCGACTTCAGCCCGATGATGGATTTTTTCAGTCGCCGCTTGGATACAGACTTCAGCCCGAAGATGGACATCACTCTTCAGCCCCCTGCTTGGGCTTGGATCAAGACTTCCGAGGACCGATCGGTGAACCTGGTATGGTGAAGATAAGGTAGGAAGATCTTCAGGGGCTTAGTGTTAGGTTTATTTAAGGGGGGTTTGGGTTAGATTAGGGGTATGTGGGTGGTGGGTTGTAATGTTGGGGGGGTATTGTATGTGTTTTTTTTACAGGCAAAAGAGCTGAATTCTTTGGGGCTGGTAAGGTAAAAGAGCTTTGAACTTTTTTAATTTAGAATAGGGTAGGGCATTTTTTTATTTTGGGGGGCTTTGTTATTTTATTAGGGGGCTTAGAGTAGGTGTAATTAGTTTAAAATTGTTGTAATATTTTTCTAATGTTTGTAAATATTTTTTTATTTTTTGTAACTTAGTTCTTTTTTATTTTTTGTACTTTAGTTAGTTTATTTCATTGTATTTATTTGTAGGAATTTTATTTAATTAATTTATTGATAGTGTAGTGTTAGGTTTAATTGTAGATAATTGTAGGTATTGTATTTAATTAATTTATTGATAGTGTAGTGTTAGGTTTAATTGTAGGTAATTGTAGGTATTTTATTTAATTAATTTATTGATAGTGTAGTGTTAGGTTTAATTGTAACTTAGGTTAGGATTTATTTTACAGGTAATTTTGTAATTATTTTAACTAGGTAACTATTAAATAGTTATTAACTATTTAATAGCTATCGTACCTGGTTAAAATAAATACAAAGTTACCTGTAAAATATATATTAATCCTAAAATAGCTACAATATAATTATAATTTATATTGTAGCTATATTAGGGTTTATTTTACAGGTAAGTATTTAGCTTTAAATAGGAATAATTTATTTAATAAGAGTTAATTTATTTCGTTAGATTTAAATTATATTTAACTTAGGGGGGTGTTAGTGTTAGGGTTAGACTTAGCTTTAGGGGTTAATCCATTTATTACAGTAGTGGCGAGATTCGGTCGGCAGATTAGGGGTTAATAATTGAAGTTAGGTGTCGGCGATGTTAGGGAGGGCAGATTAGGGGTTAATACTATTTATTATAGGGTTATTGAGGCGGGAGTGAGGCGGGTTAGGGGTTAATAACTTTATTATAGTAGCGGTGTGATCCGCTCGGCAGATTAGGGGTTAATAAGTGTAGGCAGGTGGAGTCGACGTTGAGGGGGGCGGGTTAGGGGTTAATAAATATAATATAGGGGTCGGCGGTGTTAGGAGAAGCAGATTAGGGGTACATAAGGATACCGTAAGTAGCGGCGCTTTGCAGTCGGCAGATTAGGGGTTAATTATTGTAGGTAGCTGGCGGCGACGTTGTGGGGGGCAGGTTAGGGGTTAATAAATATAATATAGGGGTCGGCGGTGTTAGGGGCAGCAGATTAGGGGTACATAAGTATAACGTAGGTGGCGGTCGGCAGATTAGGGGTTAAAAAAATTTAATCGAGTGGCGGCGATGTGGGGGGACCTCGGTTTAGGGGTACATAGGTAGTTTATGGGTGTTAGTGTACTTTAGAGCACAGTAGTTAAGAGCTTTATAAACCGGCGTTAGCACAGAAAGCTCTTAACTACTGACTTTTTTCTGCGGCTGGAGTTTTGTCGTTAGATTTCTAACGCTCACTTCAGCCACGACTCTAAGTACCGGCGTTAGAAAGATCCCATTGAAAAGATAGGATACGCAATTGACGTAAGGGGATCTGCGGTATGGAAAAGTCGCGGCTGAAAAGTGAGCGTTAGACCCTTTAATGACTGACTCCAAATACCAGAGGGCGGTAAAAACCAGCGTTAGGAGCCTCTAACGCTGGTTTTGACGGCTACCGCCCAACTCTAAATCTAGGCCATAGTTAACTATGGACTTGAAATATGAGAGTTTCCACATTGTGCTCGTCATAGAGAGCATAGGGAGCGATACTTATCACAAGCGAGTTCGCAAACATTTTTTATGACCAACTTGCAACGCAAGTTCTAAAAATAAAAATAACGTAACTTTGTAATTGTGTTTGCACATCTCTCAGTAACAATTTTACTCCACAAATAATCTAGGCCTATAATTAAAAAAAGAAAATTAAGAAAAAAAAGAAAGACATTAATAGATTTAAACATTTATGTAATGCAATCAACATTGATCCAATTTTGAATTTTAATGCTGTATAAACAATTCCCACTCGTGTGGATCCACAGAGCTCTTATTTTATAGACTTTTGAAGAAAACTTCTAGGCAACTCATGCAGTTATTACACAATGATAATAACTTCCATTTATGAAAATAAACATAACTATTTATATCTCACAAGTTGTTCATGTTTATAAAGTCAGTTAGGACAAATACTCAAAATTTCCAGGTTTGGAACAACACAACTGTTATTCATTTATACTAGTATTCTACTTAATCCTCAATTATTCTCCATGGATGAAAGAAAGGTTAAATAAAGGCTACTGCTTTGTTTTATGAATGTATATTATGTATGTATATTACTTGTATTGCTCCTAGCTGGGAGGTTACCTTCTGTCCAGGTAAGGATACGTCCCAGGATGTGACTAAGGGTCTTGGCTGGTAGCAGGTCAGATAGGCCAGAGGTCAGATACCTTACAGGCTGCAGAAGTACAGAGTCAGGATCCAGAGGCAGGTTAATAGACTGGCTGAGGTTGTCAACTTGCAGGCAAAGGAGGCACAGAATAAGGATCCAAAGACAGGTCAGAGGTCAAGTAGGAATCAGCAACAAACAGGCAGTTGATGTACAAAATCAGTATTTAAAGGCTGGCCAAAGAAGAAGCAGAAGGTCAAATAACAAGATCAAAACAGCAAGCAATAGCACCCAGGAATACTCCAACACATGGGCACAGAATAGATGCAAATGTGTCAATTTATAGCGCCAAGTGTGGCCACGAAAAAATGATGCTATGTGGTGCAAAAAGATTACGAGAAGGTTGCCATGGTAGGGGTTGCTAAGCAAGCGTAACCAAAAAGTAGCTGCATCATGACATTACTCTGAACCTTATAGCATAGAAGTTGGCAACATTATAACCAGCATCCAATACCTTAGATTTATTAGCATTCATAAACTAATATGATAGTATATGGGCAGATTTTGATAATATCTACGTATATCTCAATTTTGAAGCCTCTAATACACACAACAGGATAAATTCCAATCCATCAGAAGAACCACTCAAAATGTGTTATTTTGATTTTCATGAGGTTTTTAAAATGGATCAAATTTTATCCCAATGTGTGTTGTGCAGGAGTACAGAATCCTTATAGGAAGTTCAGCAGAAAGGCTTCAGCAACAGTCTATCAACATCAAACTGAAAAACCTGATTTCATTTGTCTGCATTATCTAGAACTGAATCATTCTTCTCAATTAGGGTAGATATCCATGACAAAGCTTGATCTTTTAAAACACTTTTGCTTGGTGAACAGTGGCGGCTCGTGGGTTATTCAAATGGGGGTTCACGGACCAGTTATGTAAAATAGATATAGATATTATTATTATTATCATTTATTTGTATAGCGCCGCCAAATTTCGTAGCGCATATATAGATATATATTACACACACACTGTATATTAAAAAATAATATATATATATTTTACATATTATATATATACATGAAGAGAACTAAGGTATTCTCTGGAACTGTAAAAAATCTTTTCGTATTAACAATTTTTTTTAATTGTAACACAAAGTGGTTGTATACCTCTTAGAGTGTTCATGCCCGGCGTTTTACGTGGGAAAAGGATCTTTAAGGATCATATCAAGGAGCATCGAGATGATATAAAAGGCGAAATCCACACAAGCAATATTGCCAGACATTATCAAGAAAAACACAACAGCAATCCTAGTTGCTTACGGTTCACAGGGATTGATAAAGGCATCTTGCATGGAAGAGGTGGGGACAATAATAAATGTCTCCTCCAAAAAGAGTGCAAGTGGATTTTCACCCTAAACACACTTTCCCCTGCAGGACTCAATGAGAAATTGGACATGGCTAGCTTCATCTGAAACCACTTATTTTTGTTTAATTATTTTTGTTCAATTGCGATAATAAAAATAATAATTTCTTAATGAAGGATTTCTGTATATGTTTTCTCTATATATTGTAACTCTATGTTGTGCTGCAGTCTGATCTCTCTGACACCCTAGTTGCAATCCACTGGGATATTACTGATTACTATGCACATACTGTATTGTACATGATGCCTAGCTACAGCTTAGTGAACGCCATAAGTTTAGACTATTCATGCTAGTATTTAAAACATGTTTATTATCTTTTGGTCTTTAAACTATGTATTCTTATGCATTATGTTTTTGGTGTATATTCTCTTTATGTAAATATTAGTGTTATAAAAGCACTTAAGTGGTTAATAATGGGAGGAGTCTTTTGTCGTTATAACCCCTCCTTGCAGGGCTGTGATCCATCTGCCGTGAGGAAGCCCCGTCTATTACATGGCATTGTGGGTGAAACGATCAGGATCGTAGGCATTGGATCATCTGTGCATGTGACATACCCGGAAGAGAACATGCAGCTGACACACGCCATGCTATTTCGGCGTGCACAGCACAGTGAAGTATAGCAGCCTCTAATACAAAGGACACAACGGAAAGTTCTTATACAAACAAGCAGTCAAGCATCCCTGTAGCAGACCCCGGATTATTACAGTAAATGCTTCTCCTGGATTCAGATAAGTGCACTGAACTCTTTTGCAATACCGCATTGTGTGGAGGGTCAGCTTGGTCTGACTTTGTTTGCACAACATGCAATTCTATGTTGTTTTGAGAACTGCCTGCTCTGTTGCTACCGCTCATTACATCTGCTTACTTTTGCACATCATTCATCTTCTTCTGCTTATGGCAATACCGCTTTACGTGGAGGGTCACCCTGGAATGACTCTGTTTGTATAACACTATATCTAGCAGCTTTGAAATTTGCCTTTCCGCTTCATACTAATACCATTTTCTTGGCTTTTGCATATATTGTCCTGTGGCTGCTCTTATGTATATGTATATGCATTCATTTAAATTTTGCTCATTCATAGTACCTCATAATACTTAGATCCCAGCTACTTACCTGTCCGGTAATTTTCCCTTGTATATACTTGGGTAGCGTGTACAGTTTGGGTGTAGTATGTGTAAGGTACCAACGAATGATATACATGTCATTTATTATATATAATTTTTAAGGTGTGCACATTTTCAGGGTAATATTTTGTCACATGTTCTTGTGTCATATGTTTTTGTGGTAATATACACCTATGTGGCTGATAGTTCCTTGGGAGTATAAAGGTACTTTATCTATAATTGATCTCCCATATTTTGTTTAATAAATATTGTTTATTTTTTCTAAGAGTATTTTGGTCAGAGATTGATTTCCTACATTTCGAATAACAAATTTTTATGTTTCATTTTTAGAATAGTGCTTGATTCCCTATCTTTCATATGGTTTATTAATTTATATGTTCCAAACTTTTTTCTTATAGTTAGTGGTGTATATGTATATATATATATATATATATATATATTACACACACACTGTATATTAAAAAATAATATATATATATATATATATATGTCACATTTTATATATATATATATATATATATATATATATATTACACACACATTGTATATTAAAAAGTAATATATATATACACACACTGTATATTAAAAAATAATATATATATATATGTATATATATATAGTATATATATATATACATATATATATATATATATATATATATATATATATATATATAAATATTACAAAATGTATCACACCAAAAATGTATTAAATACCTATGTGGTAAAATATCAGCCTAGTTTTTTTCACAACTCACACACACACACACACACATATATATATATATATATATATATATATATATATTACCCTCACACACAATCATGTTATATAGCTTGCTATATTACTTGCAGCCAGCAGATGGCAGTGGTGCATAACATTTAAGAATTACAGCAGTGAAGATTTCTAAGATGGAAAACATTTTTACTACATGTGTTATGTATATTCTTTACTGATGCATAACAATTTTTTTTTTATTTTACATCAGTAGTCCTAGACTACAGATGTAAAATAAAAAAAAAAAAATCGTTTTTTTATCAGTAAAGAATATACATAACACAAATGTAGTAAAAACGTTTTCCATCTTAGAAATCTTCACTGCTGTAATTCTCCCTGATCGGCTACACTGAACTGCTCTACTTGCTGGCTGCTGCTGTTGCAGTCCACACTCTATCTTTATGTTGTAATAAGATCTGGAGTGAGTTTTTGCCTAAGTAGATATGATGATAAAGTAGGATAGAGACATACCTTGATACGCAGTGCCAGTGTTTGTTCCACACACGCTCAAGTCTGCAGCCCCTCCTCCCCTGACCACCAGACCGCTCTCTCATTGGCTAAGTAATGGCTATGCATTATGGGACTTGTAGTTAGTTCCTAGCCTTGGGAGCTCCCCCTGCGGCACGCCCATAGAAATGGCACAACCGCACACTGAAAATTGTGATAATAGCAAAGGTATAGGCTCTGTTATGGGCGGAGCAGCAGGCACATAGAAAAAATGTGCAAAGGGATATAGCAGGCTATACCTCTCTACCGCACGTGCGGTAGAGAGGTATAGAGGTATATAAAAGGATTTTTTTTTAATTAAACTGGACAGGAGACTGGAACCTTTTTTGGCAGAATAAATATAATTTTTCCAATAGGGGAGCCATTGGAGAAATTATATTTATTCAGCCAAAAAATGTATTTTCTTTATTTTTTCTTTTTTTTCCCAGGAGGCTCAAGTGCGGTTGTAATCATATGGAGGAGCCTCCACTGTTGGTGAAGACAAGTCAGCCTGGTTCTGAAACTGAAGTGGCCTTGGTTCAACATTCTCTTACTCTCAGTGAGCGTTCAATAAAGCTTTTGAGACCCAGGAATACAGTGCACAGAATTTTTGTCTCTTATGGTCACTGGGTTCAATGTTGGTTGAGTGGATTTGGTTACAGATAGTAGCAGCAGAACCTACTGCAGTAGAGCAAGATGGTGATAAATATCACAAGAATTAATAGCATCTATTTCAGAGCCAGAGATTGTAATATGGAAGCTTAAAAGAACAGTCTACTCCAAAATTGTTATTGTTTAAAATGATAGATAACCCGATACGCACAAAAAGCTGAAGTTAGAATATCACAACCACATTAACATATTCCCCCATAGACTTCAATAGATCGTGAAAAGTGGAAAAATCTAACACCCTACTTGCACGCAGACCAAATCGCATATTCTAAAGTGCGCTAATCAGACATGAAAATATTACTATTTCACATTCCAATGTTCTTCACATAGCAGAATATCATCTATTTATTTATAAATACATATTTCTACATATATCTGAGGGTATTTTGGTACAATATACTGTATATATCTTTACATATATATATATATATATATATATATATATATATGACAATGTGTATGAGAAATGTGCATGAAATATATACAATCAAATATATTTTTCTATTTAGAATATAGAAAAAAGGATATAGTGCCACAAATGTTATGAGTGTTTAAATGGATCATCTTCTCCTGTTCTGCCACTTCATAAAACCACTGGTCTGATACAGATGGTGCTAAAAAAAAATGTACAAACAGAGAAACGAAGAGCAGGAACTAATAAGTGTAGAAAAATATAAAAAACGTTAAATTGACTGATAACACACTCACTTTCAAACCTCCAATGAATATGAGGTATGTAATATGCACAGTAAAAAACAGGGGAACGTCTCCAGCCAAACGGTCAACTGTACTTCAGTTTACAGTGGATCCCATAGTGAAGCTGCAAGACAGTCCCAGGAGTATATGCTTTCCTAGTCCAATGTGGTTGCACTAAGGTTCGTCCGCTTTATTTAGATTGAGTCCTCAACCGAGGGAGATAGACTGTCCCAATTGGGCTGTTTCACAAAACTGCTCCCCAAAAGATCAGTGTCCCTGAGATATTGTGAAGAGTATCCACACAGTTTTGTAAAACAGCCAACAGTCTTGCAGATTCACTGTTCAAACACATCTGCTGTAAACACAGGTTGGACATATATATATATATATATATATATATATATATATATATAATGAAGCAAATAGCGTCAGCACTTATTCATACAAAATTTCCACTTTATTGAGGTAACAGACAAAGTTAAAAACAGCGACGTTTCGAGTCAACACAGACCCTTAGTCATGACTGTCTGTGTTGACTCGAAACATTGCTGTTTTTAACTTTGTCTGTTACCTCAATAAAGTGGAAATTTTGTATGAATAAGTGCTGACGCTATTTGCTTCATTATATCTATATATGTGGGCTGGCAGACCCCACTCAGCGGACGTGCACTACTCCAATCTTGGAAAAGCTTGTTGAAAAATGCTGAAATAATAGCATTAAGAAAGGTGCTGGACTTACCTGTTGTGTATATATATATATATATATATATATATATATATATATATATACTGTATATATACAATAAAAAGGACATTATACTGTAAGTGAACATTGGAATGTGAAATATGTACAGTAAATATACAGTACATCACATAAATACAAATCTTCACACATATAGACACACAAACACACACACACACATTTTTATATATATATATATATATATATATATATATATATATATACACACACACACAGTATCTCACAAAAGTGAGTACACCCTCACATTTTTGTAAATATTTTATTATATCTTTTCTTGTGACAACACTGAAGAAATGACACTTTGCTGTATAACAGTGTAAATTTGCTTTCCCCCTTAAAATAACTCAACACACAGCCATTAATGTCTAAACCGTTGGCAACAAAAGTGAGTACACCCCTAAGTGGAAATGTCCAAATTGTGCCCAATTAGCCATTTTCCCTACCCGGTGTCATGTGACTCATTAGTGTTACAAGGTCTCAGGTGTGAATGGGGAGCAGGTGTGTTAAATTTGGTGTTATCGCTCTCACACTCTCTCATACTGGTCACTGGAAGTTCAACATGGCACCACATGGCAAAGAAATCTCTGAGGATCTAAAAAAATAATTGTTGCTCTACATAAAGATGGCATAGGCTATAAGAAGATTTCCAAGACCCTGATACTGAGCTGTAGCACGGTGGGCAAGACCATACAACGGTTTCACAGGACAGGTTCCACTCAGAACAGGCCTCGCCATGGTTAACCAAAGAGGTTGAGTGCACATGCTCAGAGTCATATCCAGAGATTGTCTTTGGGAAATAGATGTATGAGTGCTGTCAGAATTGCTGCAGAGGTTGAAGGGGTGGGGGGTCAGCCTGTCAGTGTTCAGACCATACGCTGCACACTGCATCAATTTTGTCTGCATGGCTGTCGTCCCAGAAGGAAGCCTCTTCTAAAGATGATGCACAAGAAAGCCTGCAAACAGTTTGCTGAAGATAAGTAGACTAAGGACATGGATTACTGGAACCATGTCCTGTGGTCCGATGAGACCAAGATACATTTATTTGGTTCAGATGGTGTCAAGCATGTGTGGCGGCAACCAGGTGAGGAGTACAAAGACAAGTGTGTCTTGCCTACAGTCAAGCATGTTGGTGGGAGTGTCATGGTCTGGGCCTGCATGAGTGCTGCCGGCACTGGGGAGCTACAGTTTATTGAGGGAACCATGAATGGCAGCATGTACTGTGACATACTGAAGCAGAGCATGATCCCCTCCCTTCCAACATGATAATGACCCCAAACACACCTCCAAGACAACCACTGCTTTGCTTAAGAAGCTGAGGGTAAAGGTGATGGACTGGCCAAGCATGTGTCCAGACATAAACCCTATTGAGCATCTGTGGGGCATCCTCAAATGGAAGGTGGGGGAGCGCACAGTCTCTGACATCCACTAGCTCTGTTATGTCATCATGGAGGAGTGGAAGAGGACTCCAGTGGCAACATATTTAAACATGTGTATGTGTGTATCTCTATATTAAAGCCCTTTGCCTGCTTTTTTTCTGTCACCTGAGACCTCATATCTTTGAGCTTATAACTTTTATGCAATTTTATAAAAATATTTTTTATTAGATAGTGTTATTATGAATGTAAGTGTACTTTGTAATGTATTTTTTATGTATTTTGTGCAACTTGTTATTCGAGCATAACAGTTAACCAGAGCTCTAAAGTTGCGCTATCCCGACGAACATTAAATTAAATTGTGCTTGAGCGATCGTGTTTACTTTCAACCTGTAATACGCTTAAAGGAGTGATAAACCCTATATAGTTTGCGCGCAACAGTTGGCCTGCTACTGTTAATCTAACCCATACTATTTTACCTGCTGGCTTTAGCTTGATATAACTTTTTGCATGAGTAAAATATAAATTCTCAGTATGGATAATGTTGCTACCTTTTCTTTCTGATTTTGAGAAAATCTTATTTATATTTTATTTAATTTTATTATAATGAAGTTCCTGACTAAATTTATTAAGTGTGGCTATACGATTTTCTATATTCTTTTCAATTTGGTTCACTTTACCCAGACATAGATAGCTATTGCTTTAAATATTAGCCGTAGCTAATGTCATAATGAACATTTGAGCCTCCCTTGTTTCACCATTCTTGTCATCCTCACTAATTTAACTTGATTGCAAAAAATAATTTGGGGTTATTTTTATGGATACTTTATCTTTGTTATTATTTTGCTGAATTTGTTTAACACATAAGGGAAAGGCTGTAAGGAATTCCCATTGCAAATTGGTTAAATAAAGAATATAAATTAAACAATCATGGCTTGCAAATTTGAATATTATTATACAGAATCATTGTCTGTCACTTCACAACAATATGATAATGAGTTTAATAAAGCAGGCTTGGGGACCATCAGAAGACAAACAAATAAATCTTTTCATAGAAATTATATTTTTACAGTCATCTCAAATCAGCAAGAGTTGCAGACTAATTTAGTCAGAAATAGAGATTATAATATGTGGATTATTCATCTGCAAACCTGTTGCAAACACCACAGATAATCAAGAATATTTATGTTCATATGTGTGGGTGGTGTCTTTATGTGTTTATGTGTGAACAATGGTTTTTAGGTCCCTCCGCATAGTGCACACACTGGCCCCAGTGATCAAAAGTGCCACAAGGTGGCAAGATATTCAAAAGGGATCCACAGTGATGTCAAGCAAGCCGGGCAAATATTCAAAAGTGCAGACTGTACTGTTTAAGAGCAGCATCGCTGAGATGAATTTTGCTATACATTGTAATGTGTGGCGATGCTGGCGAAATATTCCATGAAGCAGCGCCACCTACATTGGCAATGTAAAGTAAAAGATCCCTTTTAAATAGATCACCAAACCTAATAAACATACCTAATAACCAATAAACTGACATAACCCCCCCACATCGCAATAACCCCTACACTACTTAACCCCTATACCACCACAATCCCCCACTTCAATAACCCCTACACTATTTAACCCCTATACCACCACAATCTACCACTTCAATGACCCCTACACTACGTAACCCCTATACCACCACAATCTACCACTTCAATAACCCCTACACTACTTAACCCCTATACCACCACAACCTACCACTGCAATAACCCCTACACTATGTCGCCCCTATACCACCACAACCCTCCACCACAATAACCCCTACACACTATTTAACCCCTATACCACCACAACCCCCCACCACAAACATCCCCTACCCTATTAACCCCCTAACTACCAATACCCCACTGCAAACTACCCCTAACCTATTAACCCCCTAATCGCCAATATTCAGCTGCAAATTAACCCTGCACTACTTAACTCCATAACTGCCTACCCCCTCAAGACCCCTAACCTAACATCCCCTAAGTTACAAAAAAATGAAAAAATACTAGCATTACAAAAAAAAAACACATTACTAAAAAACAAACACAAACAAAAACAAACTCAAAACAGTAAGGCCTACCTTAAAAACAAAAAAGGGCTGGCTCCATAGTTTAGATTCCTGTTTTTTCAAATAAAGATAGCAAGAGAACGAATTAAATTTGATAATAGGAGTAGATTAGAAAGTTGTTTAAAATTGCATGCTCAGCAGAATGACAAAAGAGAATAAGGATATATTGCTTGATATAATTGTAAAAATGGCATTTTGATTTGTTCTAATTCTCATAATCCTTGTTTTGTTTTTTCTCAAATTCTGTGATGTACTGCTGATAAGAAAAATAAAGGAAAAAAAGAAGAAAAAAAAATAAAAAATTGCATGCTCTGAGTCATGAAAAATAAATAAATTGGGTTTAGTATTACTTTACTAAATCTTCATATATTATAGTTTTTGAAACAACCTTTGATATTCTATTTTCAAATATATTTTGAATTTTATGGAATAAGGCTGATGTAATTGCAGCACTGCTAGTTAGAATGTTAAAGGGACATTAAACACTTTGAGATGGTAATATAAAATTATACATCATATACATCAAAAAACCTCTGCAATATACTTTATTTATTTTGTCCCCTTTTCTTGTAATTCCATTCTGAAGTTGTGAGCTTTTCAGTTCCCATTAGAAATGGAAATGCAGAACTGTATATATACTGTTATATTCCACACCGCCATTGGCTGCACACTCTAGTGACCTATTTATAACTGTCCCTAATTGGCCACAGCAGAGAAGGTAACCTAAGTTACAACATGGCAGCTCCCATTATTTAATAAATGCTAAAACTTTACACTTATTTTGTCAATATTTAATCAACTAACAAAACTTTAAAAAATACATTTACGTTATTCTCAAACTAACCTTTTTTTCAAAGCATCATTCCATCTAGCATTTATTTAGTGTTTAATGTCCCTTTAAGCATTAAAAACTATATTTAGACATTTATTTTAAATATGTAGTTAAAGAGAATTAGGGATCGATTTATCAAATGTAGAGCAGAAATATATAGTAAATCATGTCAGCTGGACATCGCTGCAGGCAGACAGAATACGTTGTCCGCATTCACCATAAATATTTGTGCAATGCTGCCCCTTGCTCACTGGTGGCCAATTGGCTGTTAGCAGGGGCTGACAATGATCCCGATAGTATCAGAGCGGGATGATTTTAATCCGCAACCTTTTAGATGGAAGACAGGTTAAGGAGCAGTTGCCACCAATACAGGGTGCTGAACCAAAAATGAGCCAGATCCTAAGCTTATATTACTGCTTTTTCACATAAAGATACCAAGAAAATGAAGAAAAATTGATAATAGGAGTAAATTAGAAAGTTGCTTAAAGGAAGATGAAACCCAAAACTTTTCTTTCAGGATTCAGCTAGAGAATACAATGTTAAGCAACTTTCTAATTTACTTCTATTATCTAATTTGTTTCATTCTCTCGGTATGCTTTGTTGAATGAGCAGCAATGCACTACTGGTTGCTGACTGAACACATGGGTGAGCCAATGACAGTCGGTATATATATGCAGCCACCAATCAGCAGCTAGAACCTAGGTACTTTGCTGCTCCTGAGTTTGCAAAGATAAACCTTTCAGCAAAGGATAACAAGAGAAGGAAGCAAATTAAATAATGAAATTAAATTGGAAAGTTGTTTGTCCAATTTTTAAGCAGCAGAGCACATTTTTATTATTAAGCAAAACAAAACCACAAAACTGTTTGAAAAGAGGTAGAACTAGAAAGAGGCAGACTACCACTGTTTATAACATTCTGTTATTCACTCTTATTGAAATGTAAAAATGTCAACATGTCCACATGCGCCTGGCTGAAGCTGGCTCTCTTTTTGCAGCGATTTTGCCTGCAGCAGAAAAGAGGCGCTCATATGGTGTTGGGGTGCCTGAAATGCATAAGTAGAGTTTTGCCAAGGTGGGATATTCATCATTGTTAGCTCCACCAATGCAAAGTGTTTTCCTCCTTGGCAAGGGGCCTCTTGCTCGGCACTATATCATGCAAAGTATAGTCCCAAATCACCTGATTTAAAATAAACAATTAAAATGAAGACTCCTATTATTTCTGGGTTGTACATAAGCCAGGAGTAGTTGTAAACTTATACTGTCCTGAAAAAGTGAAAAGTGACAAGTAAACGTCTGTAGGCGTCCTTCAGGCTAAGGGCATAACCATAAAACACAATACCATGTGCAGGAGCTCATTGGAATGAAGCAGCTGATGCCGTGTGCAGACCAACGATAAGTAGATTAGTTGACAACTCTTTTCATAATCAATTACTATCGAGTATATTTATTAGTTGTTGCAGCTCTATTTGTGAGGAAATTCTGCTCTGATGACTTTCTGTTTTGGCCCTTTCTAATTTGTTAAAAAGAAACTTTCAATTCAATAAAATAAAGATTATTCTACATGATTTCTTTTATAATTTAGAACTCTAATGGTGTTAAAGTAACCAAATATGTAACCAACAATGGTGTTAAAGTAAACAACTTTAAATTCAATAAAATAAAGATTATTCTACATGATTTCTTTTATAATTTAGAACACTAATGGTGTTAAAGCAACCAACTTATATAACCATGTTACTGCTTCCATCAATATTGACCTTTCATGATCTTTTCCTCTTCAATCATTTCTTGTTTTACTTATAGCCATATATTTGAAATGTCCGTTATAAATGCATGTGTTGAAAATGATAGAAGAATTTTAACTACTTCCTTTTACCAGAATGATATGTTCCTGTATCCTTTCTGTGGCTGTGAATGATGTCTCACTGACATATTGTAGCTAACAGCTACATTCAATTTGATAAGTGACCCGTGAGTTGTACATCTAATTAGATCCTTCACTGTATTTTTCTCACCAGTAACATAGCATTTAAAATTGTCCTTTTTTTCACAATGTCGACAGACTTTGCACGAATGACATTGAAAGATCTACATTCATAAGTCTCTTATACGCTCTCAGGTCAATTGGTAGCAGAATAGATTTTAAATTCTATATTCACCTATGTGTGCATTGTGAATTATGTAAAAGTTTTGTATTTGTAGTCATATCTGTTTTATTATATGCCAATGCTTTTTTAATCAAGTTCTGAATTAAAAAACAATTTTTACTATATTTTACAAAATTTTATGATGAAGGATACATTTATTGTCAAACTTACTTTGGGTTAATCTTTCTCTATAATTAAGTTAAGTTTATCTCTCTTTTTTAAATTATGTTTCTGTACTTATAATTATGTATATGACTAATATTTTCTTGATATCAAAATGTGTTCCTTTGGGATATTTTTAAATTACACCTAGTACAGTGGTGTAACTCACTGGGCCCTGGTACAAAGTATGTGGCAGGGCCCTCCTCGTTTGAACAGCATTTCTTGCAAAGCACTACTAACACCCCAAACAACCCTTTGTAAAACAGTGATATTGATACACATTAACATTTTCATTCTTATATTGCCACATTACAGCATATAAAAATAATGATGCAAAGGTACACACACACATATACAAAGATATACACATGCACACACATATGCACATGTATACACACACACACACACACATATAACTATACCTACACACACACACACACATGCATACACACACATAAACACATAAACATACCTATACACACACACACGTTTGCATACACACACACACACACACACATATAAACATACCTATACACACATACACACACGTATGCATACACAGACATCCATGCAACACACATATACAGTACATACACAGATACACATATATATACACATAAACCCATGCATACACACAGATATACACACGTACATTTACATACACAGATATATATATATATATACACACATATATATATATATATATTTATATGTATATATATGTATACAGTATTTTTCAGTCAAACTAAGTTTAGGGACCTCTAGTGGCAAAGAGGAAAACTGTGGCCCCATAAACAAGCATCTATAAAATTGTGCTGGAAAAGTAGCAGACCCCCCCTTAAAGGAGGGACCTGGGACCCAGTCACAGTGGTGACCCCTGGGACCCTGTACTTATGCCCCTGACCTGGTATATTATACAGTATAGGACATTTACAATCAACTTTTTTAAATTAAAGTCTTTTTAACTGGCACCTATTCTACTCTGATATATTGAAGAATAGGGAAGTGGTAAAAAAGATCAAAATATAAGGGCAAAGTTATGCACAGATAGGTTTTCAATACCAGATCATCATCAATCTTTACACCAATTTCAAAAGCTATGTTGATTTAGACATACAGTATAATGAAAATGGAAATTATTGTGACTTTGAACAGCTTATTTGATTTCACTAGATGTTGGTATATTTATTTTTAAATTTTAATATCTGAGTTTACTAATTCTACTTCTGATGCTGACACCACAAAATGTGATACCTCTATATCAATTCTGTAGTACCACACTGTGTAAATTCAATAAATAATGTAATGTGAGTGCATGTAAGAGTGTTTCCATTCATATACAGTATTTTTAATACTTGTACTTCCACTATGGGGCAAATTCCAATCTTGTGGATTTTATTTAGAAGCTGTTTTTCAGGTTTAGATGCACCTCTTTTGACATTAGATTTATCAGAATCCATCCATATGATGAATAAACAGCAGTGACTTAGACCAAAAATAAATATCGACAACAACATCACAAATTTAAGCCACCAAAGGGCAAAACTGAACCTTTTTGACATGTTTGTGAGTATTTTAAGACTATCTGTAATAATTCTATTATATTGTGCATGTGGAATATATTATAAAATAGAAACAGGTTACATTTTATATGTATAGTATATATAAGATAACAACCCAGGATCTGAAAAATACATTAGCTTGCAAATTCATTATAGTTTGCACCTCTGGAACACTACAATAATGCCTCTGTTTAAATCTGTAACTACAGCCATTCTTTTTCTCTGCAGTCTTTCTTTAGCATGTCTGTAAAGCAAACTGTATTTTTTACTTAAATAGTATCGAATGCAACATATTTTGTCTCCTGTGTGGTGTATAGAACAAGCTTTCTGTTCATGAGAAAACATCTAACATGATAATCTAAGCAATCTTGCCATCTAGTGGGGTTTGTGTAGAATAACATTGTTTTTGAATTAAAAATAATATAAATTAGTTTTTTAAACATTCTTTTTTCCCTGTATATATTTAATATATATATAATGTCCATTTGAAAACAACTTTACGTTTATTCTGTTTTTTTAATCAGATTTTTGAGATCTTAGTTTGTCATCCTTATCAGACACTGTAAATATGTTGCCTTATAATCAGTTTGAGACCAATTCACCTTCACATTCAACAGTTATTGCAGAAGCACTAGCCCCCAATCAGAGTATACTTTAGTTGAAATAATTTTTATTGTCATGGATCACATCAAATACAACATAATAAAACAGTGTGCTGGGTTACAATGTCCTAGTATTCTTAAAACAATTAAAGTTTTCAGCACCCTGTTTATATCATTTTCATCAATTTTACTCCCCCCTTCCCTAACTCCCTCTCCACCCCCTCCCCCCTCTTATCCCATTTCCCTAAACCTAAACTTCATAACTGTATACAAAGAAAAACCTTTAACTTTAAACTTTTCCCGTCGAGCAGTGACAATGTTGTAGATTTCTTTAGAACGCTATATCTATATTTAAGAAAGTTCCTATTCTCTCCAATTTAATTGCCCTAAAAAAGCCTTATTGGTTACTTAGTGTTGATCTGTATGTACCTACATATTTCTGTTTATTTAAAATCCAGTGTATCCACATGTTTTGGAATCTCTCAGATGTCCCCTGTATCCATGCAGCTGATTCTAGCATATTATAAACATCTTCAATTTTGATCATTACCTCACCCCATTCTGGAGCCCCCACTTTCCATTTTCTAGCTATACATATTCTGGTTGCTGTACATATAATATTAACCCATCTATTAGTAATTGAGTTCATTGACTCCTGGGGGATATGTAGTAAGGCCTGTGAGGCTGATAATGTAAAGGAGTCGTCTAGAATCACCTTAAATAGTTGAGAAAGCTTGTCCCATGTAGGTTGTATCTTTGGACACTCCCACCACATGTGAAAATAGGTCCCTATCCCATTACATCCCTGATAACATAATCTACTACCCTGTGTGGTGTAATGTGAGGATTTCAGTGGTGTAAGGTACCATCTATATGAGGTTTTTATTGAGTTTTCGATAAGGTCTGCCCCTATTAAGCTTCTCCTCATTGAGGAGAAAATCTGGCTCCAATCTTCTCTATCATAGGTTATAGCTAAATCTTGTTCCCATTTGTCATAAATTACCAATTTTGCTGAACTATTTGCTTCTTGAATGGCTAAGTATAAGCGTGTAATCATTTTTTTATTTCTACCGGGTGTCATTATCATTTGTTCCAGAGCAGTTTTTGGGCAGGCTGGGATGCTGCCTAGTCTATATGTATTTATAGCATGGGAAATTTGGAGATATAAAAACCAGTGCAATGTATTTGGGTGTATTTTATCTCTTAATTGTGTAAATGTCAACAACTTCCCATTGTCTAGGAAATCAGCTACCCTATAGAGGCCTTTATTTCCCCACTTATCTATTTGTTTTTGAAATTCTTTTGGGAGTAGTGTACTTAGAGGTATTATAATAGTGTGTGGCGAGAGTAATTTCATTGTATGTGTTAGTGACCTCCACATAAGCTTAGAATCTTCTGTAGTTTTTAGTTTAATTATCCTCTGGTCTTTTGGATCTGAGGGTTTCCATAATATATCTCCCGGAGTGCTTAGTCTTCCAATATCTGCTTCAATACCTGGCCATGTCATCCCCTGGCAATCTTTACATAAAAGAGCATTTTGTGCCAGTCTGGCAGCATGATAATAATCTCTAAGATTAGGGACTCCTACACCTCCCAATAGCTTGTGTTGTTTTAAAATATGAGCAGCTATTCTAGCTGTTTTATGTCCTCTTATAAATTTAATAATTTCAGATTGTAGTTCTTCAAGCTCTTTTATTGGGATTTTAATAGGTAAAGCTCTAAATAGATATAACAGTCTTGGTAGGACATTCATTTTAATGGCCGATAATCTGCCATACCAAGAAAAGTTCCCTTTCTTCCATTTCAATATATCTCTTCTTATAGTTTTGTAAATTGGGATGTAGTTTGCTTTATACAATGTTTCTATGGTGTCTGTGATTTGTATGCCTAGATATTTTAGGGAATGATTAACCCATTTAAAATCAAAGTTCGCTTCTATCAACTTTTGTGTGTGTGTTGGTAATGATAGAGGGAGTGCTTCGCATTTATCCGAATTTATTTTGAAACCCGAAACATTGGAAAAATCTTCTAATAATTGGTACAACCTAGGGAGGGAAAGCATTGGTTTTGTAATTGTAAGCAAGATATCGTCTGCAAATAAAGTTAGTGTTTGTTCCCCTTTATTTAATTTAACCCCATGGATATCCTTAGAGTTGCGAATACAAGACGCCAAAGGTTCTATGCACAACGCAAATAAAAGTGGAGACAACGGACATCCCTGACGAGTTCCATTCAATATATTGATAGGTCGAGACTGATATCCCGCTGCCCTAATTGTTGCTACTGGATTTGTGTATATATTTTTGATTGCCCCCCTAAATTTACTACCGAATCCCATATATTCGAGAACTGCCATCATATATTGCCAATCTACTCTGTCAAACGCCTTCTCCGCATCCAGAGAAAGGAGCAGAGAAGGCGTTTCTGTTCCCTTCAGATATTCTATCAGCGTCACTATGCGTCTTACATTATCAGGGGCCTCCCTATCTTTAATAAACCCTACCTGATCAGGATGGATCAATGAAGGTAAGTATTGTTTAAGCCTGTTTGCTAGGATTTTGGTGAGAATCTTGAGATCTTGGTTAATTAAGGAAATTGGCCTATAATTTTGTACTATTTTGGGGTTTTTCCCTGGCTTAGGGATTACTACTATCTTGGCCTGTAAAAGTTCAGAGGGAACCGGCGTGCCTGACATGACATCTTTACAAAATTTATGTAGGTGGGAAGTCAAATTGGTTCTAAATAGCTTGTAGTAATCTCCTGAAAATCCATCGGGACCTGCTGCCTTTCCTATTTTAAGATCTTTAATAGCTGCAGACACCTCAGTAGCAGAGATCTCTGCATCCAGTGCCTCTGCGTCCGCTTTGTCTAATTTTGGCAGATTCGCTAACATTAGTAGTTTATTTCTTAGGGTCTCTATCTGGGGGGATTGACCCACCTTCTTCCCATCATACAGAGATTCATAATATTTGGCAAAACATTCTGTAATTTCTTGCGGATGAGATGTCATAGTACCATCTGGTTTTTGAATTTGTGCTATTGTGAAAGATTTTGTTCTTTCTCTTAGCTTATGGGCCAGATATCTATCTGGCTTGTTTGCATATAGGAAATAGTATGTTTTTAATTTATTAATGGACCTCACTGAATTATCAGATAAAATTTTAGCCAGTTCTTTTCTTTTATTTGTCAATGTGTCTAGTGATAGTTGGGATAGTGTATTTTGATGTGCCTTTTCCAAGAGTTCAATCTCTTGTTGCAAGGTAGCTACCGCAAACCTACTCTGTTTTATATATAAAGCTTTTTCCTTTATAAGTAACCCTCTAATATATGGCTTATGTGCAGCCCATATGATTACTGGGTTGATTGCAGGGTCTACGTTTAATTTCCAGTACTCTTCCAGACTCTTTAATATTTTAGTTTGTATACCTGGTTGCTTTAGTATTGTAGGGTCGTATGTCCAGGATCTTTGTCTTTCTACATTAATAAGACCTTTTAGTTGTATCTGTATTATGGAATGGTCTGACCATACTGAGGCGTGAATGGATGAAGAGATTAGGTTTGGTAATAGAATTTGGCTAATAAATATATAGTCGAGTTTGGTATATGTTTTATGTGCAGGTGAGTAGTATGTGTGGTCATTTGTTTGTCCATATAATGTCGTCCAAGTGTCATATATATTATGATTCTCTAAAGATCCCCTAATGGATTTGGTAATAGAGTTAAGTCTTAATTGTTTATTTGTAAGTTTAGATGTATTAGTATCCCTTAAAATCTTTAAGTTTACATTAAAATCCCCAGCCAATATTATCAAGGTTTGAGACCATTGGGTCAGTAAATGCGAAAGATTATCAAAAAATTTGTGTTGTTGCTCATTAGGTGCATATATGTTGCAGAGTGTGACTTGTTTGTCTTGCACAGTCCCCCTCACTATAAGATATCTGCCTTCCTTATCCCTTATCACCTCTTCTTTTATAAATTGAATGGAATTATGAATAAGTATTGATACTCCTCTTTTCTTTTTATCGGTTGTGGAGTGAAAGTGTTGCGTGTATTGTTTGTCCCAATATTTAGGGATTTGATGGTGTGTAAAATGTGTCTCCTGTAGGAAAATGATTTTAGCCTTCATATTGTTATATTGGGTAAGTGCAGTTTTCCTTTTAATATTGGTATTCAAACCTCTTATATTATGGGAGATTATCTTCCATCTAGAATCCATAATTGAGCATTTTACCTCTCCCCTCCTCATACCTGAACATCAATGCCTCTATTTTCTGACTAACAACTGCTCTCTTAGTGTCCATCCTGTTATGGAGAAACTTTCCTGACCACTGCTCGACGGTACTTGAAACAAAAAAACAACAAAAACATAAAAAACATAGCTCAACATTAAACAACAACAAACTATTAAACAATCTGTAATCCTTCAAGTTATTCTTGTTTGTCTGCAACATCAAATCTATCTAAGTGGGTGTGCAGCTAAATATTACATAGTGTATCTTATATAATAATGAATTGAAAAAGTGGATCTTTTATTCCTAGAGGGAACATATAATAATAACTAATGTCATGGATAGTGTAATTTAGTCATATCTTATCAATCTCCAGTTCTTTATAATTTACTTAATGTTCTTTTTACTGACATAAATAAATATACTTTATGCTCGTGCCATTATTTACTACTAGGAGATTGATATTCAAGTCTTTTACCACAACATGAGCCGTGACAATAACTCCTCCACATGGAGTAAGGCAAAGAAAGATTATACTTGTTAAAGAACATCAGTCAGTTCTCTCAGTCTCTTTAATCCTTCAGGGCCTTTGTTTCCTTTTAGAGACCTTTGTCCAACGTTCACTTTGAGCTGTTCCTCTTAATGGCTGTGTGGGTCTTTTGGTATTGTCTTGAGAGTTATCTGGAATCTCTGGACAATCCAGCTTAAGCAGTTGGCAGAGACCTGGTATGTCTTGTTTCTCCTTGATAGTGATTGTTCTGCCCTCATGGTGTATGTGAAGTGCGAAAGGGAATCCCCATCTGTATAATATCTGATTTTTTCGCAGTAGTTGTGTCAGCGGACGGAGAGCAGAACGCTTCTGCAGTGTTTTGATACAAAGGTCCTGGTAAAATTGTATGACTGAGCCCTGAAATTTAAAGGTTGGATTTTTTCTAGCTGCAGTCATGATTTCTTCTTTTTCTTGGAAGCGTAATCAGTGGCGACTCTAGGAACAATATATAGGGGGGGCACATAAGATACCACAGTCAAAACTGGGGGGGCACTGATAATTTTCACCACTTAATCATACCACTGAAAAAACACACACACCCAAATACATACATAGACAGACACACACATATACATACGCTCACACAGACAGACACATACACACACACACAAATACACACACGCGCATACATACACACATACGTACATACACACATACGTATATACACACAAAGATGACAACAAAACAATTACAACAGTCTATATTTTTTTCATAAGAAGATAAAACACAGATATAAATGGAAAAGGAACGCAAGTATTAAAAATACAACAGTAATGCATCTTATGTCTTCCTTTATAACATAAAATGCATGGACATATATAGAAGATAGACATACATACACACACAGACAACACACACACAGACACATATACATACCTACACACACACAAACATACATACACACACAAACACACACACAGACACATATACATACCTACACACACACAAACATACAACACATACACAGACACATATACATACCTACACACACACAAACATACATACACACAAATACATACACAGACACATACACACACAGACACATACACACACAGACACATACATACACAGACACATACATACACATATACATAACTACACACACAAACATACATAAATACACACATACATACACACAGACACACACAAATACATACACACAGACGCACACACACACACAAACATACATACACACAAATATATACATAAATACACACATACATACATACACACACACACACACACAAAGATGATAAAACAATTACAACAGTACACACACATATACATACACAGTTACAGACGCAGACATACATAAGCTTTAGTTATCTAACCTTTTCAGCTGAAGACAATTAAGAATAAAGTGTGCATAGAAAACTATAATGAAGACATCTAATAATCAATTGTCCACTTATCTCCCCATTTGTTTGATTTTTCTCAATTTCTTTTACTGCACATTTGATGCACTATATCCTTTTGGAAAGCTGAGTAACTGGAAAAAAACAGATATACACATACAAGAACTGAGAAGCAACTTTACTATTCCACCTTAAGGAGAACAAAAGGGTGAAGGCTGTGATTTAGGGTAAGGGCAGGAGGTTGAAGGTGAATTCTGGTGCTAGAGAAAGGAACATCTGCTAGAAAAACAAATTTCCAAGATTTTAAAATAAATGTTTGCCCTGCATTTGCCTGTACATACAGATCACATAAACAAAGCAAAAAAAGTACTACACTTTAAACCCTCACTTCTCTGAGAACTTAACACTATTTGCTGTGCACACAGATTAATAAATGTATAGGGTTAAGTTCTCAGAGCAGTGTGTAAATGTCAGCTGCCAGTGTCTCTGCAGCTCCTAATTTATTACTGAGGCAAACCAACCCGTGCAGGAAGTTCTAATAACGGCTGTTGTGCTAATGGGGCAGCCGTGCTGGCTGACCTCATTGCAGGCTGTGTGTGACCATAAACAGTATAAATTAACCCTGTGACTTACATTTACCACAAATCTTCATCTTTGCTGCTAGTGTCACTGCCTGCTGGTGCTCTTCCTTCCCGCGCTCTGTAGCTCATCTGTTCTGCACACTGGTGCTGAGTCTGACTCCTCCCTCTTCCTCTCCAGTCTCCGGTCATGTTCCTTGTACTGTGTAGGAACATGACCTGGCTGGAACTGAAGTAGAGGAGGCTAGAATATAGCAGCAGCCAGCATGGGTATTGGAGTGGTGCTGCAGCACCTCAAACAGTAAAACTAATATTTACATAACATAAATATCAGTTTATGCTGCATGATTGCGCCTCCCTGCTGGGGCACATAGCTAGGATTATGCAAGTGCCGGCGCTGGTGGGGGGGCCACAGGGGGGGCAAAGAAAAATTTTGGAGGGGCGTTTGCCCCCCCTAGCCCCCCTGTAGTGACGCCTATGAGCGTAATAGTTTAATTATGACGTCCCTTGGTGGTTCTGTGTCCTTTGGTTTTGCTCTTAGAGCTCTATGTGCCCTTTCCATTTGGAATTTTCCATCCTCAGCAGAGCTTGTGATAGCCTGGAATAGTTGTAGAAGATAATTGCTTAATTCTGTTGTAACTATAGTTTCAGGGATACCCTTTAGACGTATATTACACCTCCTGCTCCTATTTTCCAGGTCTTCCAGCTTGTCATTAATGTCTGCCAATTCCTGTTGTTGATCAGCCATTTGTTGAGTTATGGTTGTAATGTCTTCTTCCAGTGTTTCTTCTTTTTCTTCCAAGGATTCTAACCTGGATCCCAGTTCCGAAATATCCTGTTTGATTTCAGTGAGACTGTTTGTAACAGTGTTCTGGAGGGTGTCCAGCTTTTCCCACATTTTGTCAAATATTGTGGATATGTCTTGTTTGGAGACAAGGTTCCTTATGTCACTTCTGGTAATGGGTATATTATTACCTGCTGGCGAAGTTGGTTCTAGAACTTCTTCCATTTCTTCCTCAGTTACAACAATTTCTTTATCATGAGCCTTTTCTCCTTTCTGGGGTTTAAAAAATATATTGGCTGCTGCAGGTTTATTTGTAGCATTTAGTTTACTTTGTCTTCTGACTGACATGATATAGCTCATATAATAAAATGGAGGAACACTTGAAATGATCTAGCTGTTGAACAAAGGATAGCAAGACCCCTGTTTATGTCCTGAAGTGGGAGAAAGTCTGCTGCAGCACTAGTGTTTTAATAGCACTTTGGAGTCACATGCAAAGCCGGAGTGGTTTACAGGAGAAAAATAAATTGCGGGGAGTGATTTATATAGGGTGAATGTTCTGTGTCAAAGTTATTTTCCTTCCATCCAAAGTTTCTGAGTAGTTTTGGTGATATGCTGTGTACTATAGATAGGTACAATCTGTGCTATATCACCATACAATGCTATTTCTTTTTATGTGTTATTTTGTGATCCAGCTTTCACATTTTAATGCTTTATTTACTTATGCTTCCTCTGCAGCCCGATTCATTAACATCATGTAGGGTTAAAAGTCTTTATTAAATAGTAGGCATGTTGCTGTTCAAGTCTCTCTGGCTGTTTATAATCACTTTATTAACATGCTGCCTCCCACGTGGCTGATTCCCTGCTATGGCGTCTTAAAATTGTCTTTCTTCCTCAATCACCCTGTAGATTAATTGCTTGCCATATTCCCCTCTGAACTCCTTACCCTGTGATGTGGCAGCTTCCTTGCAGTTTTATCCTCTGTTTTCTCTCCAGCTTATCTGATTCTTAGGAGACCGGCATTTTGGTTCTTGTACTCCTCAGCTTGCAAGACGTCAAAGACTGCATGTTAGCTTTTACACTGAGCAAACTGAGTGGTCATAAAACACAGAGGATTGATGTATAAACACTCCGGTGGTGTTTTAGTGACCCTCTGGGAGCTTATGATAACCTTTTCTCCACTTTTCTTATTCACTGCACCTGGAGCTCACATATCACACGTCCTCCATTATGCCTGCCTTGGCTCCACCCCCATCAGAGTATACTTTAAAGGGACATTAAACCCCAAAATTTTCTTTCATGATTCAGGTACAGAATAAAATTTTAAACAACATTCCAATTTACTTCTATTATCTAATTTGCTTCATTCTTTAGATATCCTTTGCTGAAGAAATAACAATGCACATGGGTGAGCCAATCACACGAGGCATCTATGTGCAGCCACCAATCAGCAACTACTAAGCCTATCTAGATATGCTTTTCAGCAAAGGATATCAAGAGAATGAAGCAGCATAGATAATATAAGTAAATTATAAAAATTGTTTAAAATTGCATTTTCTTTCTAAATCATGAAAGAAAAAAATTGGGGTTAATGTCCCTTTAAGGACATAGAAAAGGCCAGAGAAAAAAGTCTTTCCAAAAGATGTGTGTTTTGTTTGGGATTAACTAATGCAGGGTTGATATAGATGATTTTTTAACAGACATATTTTTAGATGCTTTAGTGCAGTATTTTACATATGATATAGAGGATTGGAGTTTTGGTGAAATTAAATACAATATTTCTTTCATGTAATTAGCAAGAGTCCATGAGCTAGTGACGTATGGGATATACATTCCTACCAGGAGGGGCAAAGTTTCCCAAACCTTAAAATGCCTATAAATACACCCCTCACCACACCCACAATTCAGTTTTACAAACTTTGCCTCCGATGGAGGTGGTGAAGTAAGTTTGTGCTAGATTCTACGTTGATATGCGCTCCGCAGCAAGTTGGAGCCCGGTTTTCCTCTCAGCGTGCAGTGAATGTCAGAGGGATGTGAGGAGAGTATTGCCTATTTGAATGCAGTGATCTCCTTCTACGGGGTCTATTTCATAGGTTCTCTGTTATCGGTCGTAGAGATTCATCTCTTACCTCCCTTTTCAGATCGACGATATACTCTTATATATACCATTACCTCTGCTGATTCTCGTTTCAGTACTGGTTTGGCTTTCTACAACATGTAGATGAGTGTCCTGGGGTAAGTAAGTAAGCTTATTTTCTGTGACACTCTAAGCTATGGTTGGGCACTTTGTTTATAAAGTTCTAAATATATGTATTCAAACATTTATTTGCCTTGACTCAGAATGTTCAACATTCCTTATTTTTCAGACAGTCAGTTTCATATTTGGGATAAATGCATTTGTTTCAATCATTTTTTCTTACCTTAAAAAATTTGACTTTTTCCCTGTGGGCTGTTAGGCTCGCGGGGGCAGAAAATGCTTCATTTTATTGCGTCATTCTTGGCGCGGACTTTTTTGGCGCAAAATTTTTTTTCTGTTTCCGGCGTCATACGTGTCGCCGGAAGTTGCGTCATTTTTTGACGTTTTTTGCGTCAAAAATGTCGGCGTTCCGGATGTGGCGTCATTTTTGGCGCCAAAAGCATTTAGGCGCCAAATAATGTGGGCGTCTTTTTTGGCGCTAAAAAATATGGGCGTCATTTTTGTCTCCACATTATTTAAGTCTCATTATTTATTGCTTCTGGTTGCTAGAAGCTTGTTCACTGGCATTTTTTCCCATTCCTGAAACTGTCATTTAAGGAATTTGATCAATTTTGCTTTATATGTTGTTTTTTCTTTTACATATTGCAAGATGTCTCACGTTGCAACTGAGTCAGAAGATACTTCAGGAAAATCACTGCACAGTGCTGGAGCTACCAAGCTAAGTGTATCTGCTATAAACTTTTGGTATCTGTTTCTCCAGCTGTTGTTTGTATTGCATGTCATGACAAACTTATTAATGCAGATAAAATTTCATTTAGTAATGTTACATTACCTGTTGCTGTTCTGTCAACATCTAATTTTCAGAGTGTTCCTGATAACATAAGAGATTTTATTTTTTAAATCCATTAAGAAGGCTATGTCTGTTATTTCTCCTTCTAGTATACATAAAAGTCTTTTAAAAACTTCTCTTTTTTCAGATGAATTTTTAAATGAACATCATCATTCTGATACTGATAATGGTTCTTCTGGTTCAGAGGTTTCTGTCTCAGAGGTTGATGCTGATAAATCTTTGTATTTGTTCAAGATGGAATTTATTCGTTCTTACTTAAAGAAGTATTATTTGCATTAGAAATAGAGGATTCTGGTCCTCTTGATACTAAATGTAAACGTTTAAATAAGGTTTTTAAATCTCCTGTAGTTATTCCAGAAGTGTTTTATCTCCCTGATGCTATTTCTGAAGTAATTTCCAGGGAATGGAATAATTTGGGTAATTTATTTACTCCTTCTAGACGTTTAAGCAATTATATCCTGTGCCATCTGACAGATTAGAGTTTTTTGGGACAAAAATCCCTAAGGTTATGGGGCTGTCTCTACTCCTGCTAATGTACTACTATTCCTACGGCAGATAGTACTTCATTTAAGGATCCTTTAGATAGGAAAATTGAATCCTTTCTAAGAAAAGCTTACTTATGTTCAGGTAATCTTCTTAGACCTGCTATATTTTTAGCGGATGTTGCTGCAGCTTCAACTTTTTGGTTAGAAGCTTTAGCGCAACAAGTAACAGATCATAATTTTATAGCATTATTATTATTCTATAACATGCTAATAATTTTATTGGTGATACCATCTTTTGATATCATTAGAGTTGATGTCAGGTATATGTCTCTAGCTATTTTAGCTAGAAAAGCTTTATGGATTAAACTTGGAATGCTGATATGTCTTCTAAGTCAACTTTGCTTTCCCTTTCTTTCCAGGGTAAATAATAATTTTCGTTCCTTTCCTCACAACCAGTGTTAATTTTGACGGCAAATTTCAATTTAGTCTTAGTTTTAGTCTTTTGACTAAAATGCCATTTTAGTTTTAGTCGTATTTTAGTCATCTGAATTGTTTTAGTTTTAGTCTAGTTTTAGTCGACTGAATTTTCAGTAGATTTTAGTCTACTAAATCCCAGCAGATTTTAGTCAACTAAAATCTAAGGGGTTTAGTTAAAGTGTAATGCATTATTTAAGCATTTCTCTATCATTTGCAAACTGATTACATACTCCAGGAGTAAACATAACACCTGTTAATATTTATGGTATTAATGTTTAAACATGCAATACAGACACAGATTTAGCCGTTGTGATATGTAACATCTTTATTAAACTTACAATTAAATAAAACCAAGTTTCATAAAAAAACAGAAGTGCAACTTTAAAATATAAAAAAAATAAACTGTAAACTGTATTGGCTAAATTGAACATATTACCCAATTAAAACCTTTAACAGTTCTCTGTTAATAATTAAAACAAGTATCAAGTAACTCAACACAACAAAAAGTTTCTGCAGATAGCACAGGCACAGCATAACTTAAACCCATACTTGTGGGTTATGCTTATTTCTATAGGAAGAATCAATTGATTGTTCACAGATTCGAAAAAGTTTCGGCAACGATATTAGCACTGCTCTAGAACTTCCAAACTCATTATATACTCCTGGAGTAAAGGTTTATTAACCTGTTTTTATTTATGGTATTAAGGTTTGAACATGCAATACAGATTTAACAGATTTAACTGTTGTAGTATATAACATGTCTTTATTTATCTTAAAATTTAATAAAATTAAGTTTTGTAAAATTTACAAAAGAGCAGTAATTAGATATGGATTGATTATAACAACTTGCATAAAATGTTTTTGTCAGCAAATTTTGATTTAGTTTTAGTCATAGTCTTTTGACTAAAATGTCATTTTGATTTAGTTTAAGTCATAGTCTTTTGACTAAAATGTCATTTTAGTTTTAGTCGTATTTTAGTCAAAAGAATTTCTTTAGTTTTATAGTCATTTTAGTCTAGTTTTAGTCGACGAAATTAACACTGCTCACAACAAGGAACAAAAGCCTGATCCTTCATCCTCAGGAGCGGTATCAGTTTGGAAACTATTTCCAGTTTGGAATATATCCAAGCCTTATAGAAACCTATAGCCAGCTCCTAAGTACCTATGAAGGTGCGGCCCTTATTCCAGCTCAGCTGGTATGGGGCAGATTACGTTTTCTTCAAAGAAATTTGGATCAATTCCGTTCTCAATCTCTGGTTTCAGAACATTGTTTCAGAAAGGTACAGAATTGGCTTCAAGTTAAGGCCTCCTGCTAAGAGATTTTTTTCTTTCCCGTGTCCCAGTTAACACAGCAAAGGCTCAGCATTTCTGAAATGTGTTTCAGATCTAGAGTTGGCTGGAGTATTTATGCCAGTTCCAGTTCTGGAACAGGGGCTGGGGTTTTATTTTATCTCTTCATTGTACCAAAGAAGGTCAATTCCTTCAGACCAGTTCCGGATCTATCATTATTGAATCGTTATGTTAGGATACCAACATTCAAGATGGTTACTGTAGGACTATCCTGCCTTTTGTTTAGCAAGGGCATTATATGTCTACAATAGATTTACAGGATGTGTATCTGCATATTCCGATTCATCCAGATCACTTTTAGTGTCTGAGATTCTCTTTTTAGACAAGCATTACCAGTTTTGTGGCTCTACCGTTTGGCCTAGCCTCGGGTCCAAGAATTTTTTTCAAAGGTTCTCGGTAATCAGAGAACAGGGTTTTGGTATTTCCTTATTTGGACGATATCTTGGTACTTGCTCAGTCTTCTCATTTTCGAAGAATCTCATACGAATCGACTTGTGTTGTTTCTTCAAGTTCATGGTTGGAGGATCAATTTACCAATCAGTTCATTGATTCCTCAGACAAGGGTAACCTTTTTAGGTTTCTAGATAGATTCAGTGTCTATGACTCTGTCCTTGTCAGACAAGAGAAGTTTAACATTGATATCAGCTTGTCAAAACCTTCAGTCACAATCATTCCCTTTGGTAGCCTTATGCATGGAAATGTTGGGTCTTAGGACTGCCGCATCAGATGCGATCTCCTTTGCTCGTTTTCACATGCGACCTCTTCAGCTCTGTATGCTGAACCAATGGTACAGGGATTACTCAAGATATCTCAATTAATATCTTTAAACCGATTTTACGACACTCTCTGACATGGTGGACAGATCACCATCGTTTAGTTCAGGGGGCTTCTTTGTTCTTCCGACCTGGACTATAATCTCAACAGATGCAAGTCTTACAGGTTGGGGAGCTGTGTGGGGGTATCTGACGGCACAAGGGGTTTGGGAATCTCAGGAGATTCTTGGTCAAAGAGGTTTCTCTGACTCTGTGATTAATACTATGTTACAGGCTCGTAAATCTGTATCCAGAGAGATATATTATAGAGTCTGGAAGACTTATATTTCTTGGTGTCTTTCTCATCATTTTTCTTGGCATTCTTTTAGAATACCGAGAATATTACAGTTTCTTCAGGATGGTTTAGATAAGGGTTTGTCCGCAAGTTCCTTGAAAGGACAAATCTCTGCTCTTTCTGTTCTTTTTCACAGAAAGATTGCTATTCTTCCTGATATTCATTGTTTTGTACAAGCTTTGGTTCGTATAAAGCCTGTCATTAAGTCACTTTCTCCTCCTTGGAGTTTGAATTTGGTTCTGGGGGCTCTTCAAGCTCCTCCATTTGAACCTATGCATTCATTGGACATTAAATTACTTTCTTGGAAAGTTTTGTTCCTTTTGGCCATCTCTTCTGCCAGAAGAGTTTCTGAATTATCTGCTCTTTCTTGTGAGTCTCCTTTTCTGATTTTTCATCAGGATAAGGCGGTGTTGCGAACTTCTTTTGAATTTTTACCTAAGTTGTGAATTCCAACAACATTAGTAGAGACATTGTGGTTCCTTCATTATGTCCTAATCCTAAGAATTCTAAGGAGAAATCGTTGCATTCTTTGGATGTTGTTAGAGCTTTGAAATATTATGTTGAAGCTACTAAGTCTTTCCGAAAGACTTCTAGTTTATTTGTTATCTTTTCCGGTTCTAGAAAGGCCAGAAAACTTCTGCCATTTCTTTGGCATCTTGGTTGAAATCTTTAATTCATCTTGCCTATGTTGAGTCGGGTAAAACTCCGCCTCAGAGGATTACAGCTCATTCTACTAGGTCAGTTTCTACTTCCTGGGCGTTTAGGAATGAAGCTTCGGTTGATCAGATTTGCAAAGCGGCAACTTGGTCCTCTTTGCATACTTTTACCAAATTCTACCATTTTGATGTATTTTCTTCTTCTGAAGCAGTTTTTGGTAGAAAAGTACTTCAGGCAGCGGTTTCAGTTTGAATCTTTTGCTTATGTTTTTCATTAAACTTTATTTTGGGTGTGGATTATTTTCAGCAGGAATTGGCTGTCTTTATTTTATCCCTCCCTCTCTAGTGACTCTTGTGTGGAAAGATCCACATCTTGGGTAGTCATTATCCCATACGTCACTAGCTCATGGACTCTTGCTAATTACATGAAAGAAAACATAATTTATGTAAGAACTTACCTGATAAATTCATTTCTTTCATATTAGCAAGAGTCCATGAGGCCCGCCCTTTTTTTGTGGTGGTTATGATTTTTTTGTATAAAGCACAATTATTCCAATTCCTTATTTTATATGCTTTCACACTTTTTTCTTATCACCCCACTTCTTGGCTATTCGTTAAACTGAATTGTGGGTGTGGTGAGGGGTGTATTTATAGGCATTTTAAGGTTTGGGAAACTTTGCCCCTCCTGGTAGGAATGTATATCCCATACGTCACTAGCTCATGGACTCTTGCTAATATGAAATAAATGAATTTATCAGGTAAGTTCTTACATAAATTATGTTTTTTAAACAGAACAGGAATGTGTTATTGTTTAATATGAGCTTCTTATTTTTGTTGACCCAAATTTGATTTGATCACCTGTGATCTTAACAGGATTTTGACAGAGCATGCAATTTTAAACAGATATCCAATTTACTTTTATTATCTAATTGACTCCATTCTCTCAATGACCTTTGTTGAAAAGCATACCTATGTAAACTTAGGAGCAGTTATGCACTACTAGGAGCTAGCTGCTAATTGGTGACTGCACATATATGCATCTTGTCAGTTGCTCACTTCAGCAAAGGATACCAAAAGTATGAAGCAAATTTGATATCAGAAGTAGTTTAAAATGGTTTGCTCTATCTGCAACACTAAATAGAAAATGAGGGTTTTATGTCCCTTTAATAAAGGCTATAAATTCCATAATAGTCTTTTTTTGTACTGGAAAAATACTTGCATCATAGATATTATTATTAAAAGGCAAAAAAGTTACACTATTATTACATGTGAATCAAATTATTCTGCCTACTAGACAATACAATTTATATAATTATAGTCTTTCAATTAATTTGTCTTTTTCACATTTTGGACTTGATTAAGAGTGAAGCGATAAGTTACGTGTGAGCAAAAGGGGGTTTAACACGAGTGTTAGCTTGTGTCGGGTTTTTTTGCTCGTATTACAAGTTGAAACTAAATGCGATCGTTTGAACGCAATTGAAGTTAAAGCTTATCGGGATATTGCGACCTCAGAGCTCTGTTTAACTGTTTTGCGAAACAAAAAAGTTACGCAAAATATATCAAAAATAGATTACAAAGTACAGTTAGATTCATAACACTATGTAATAAAAACTATTAAAAAAATATTGCACAAAAAAGCTATAAGGGCTCAAAGATGGTGTATCAGGTGTTAGAAAAAAGGGCAGGCAAAGGGCTTAACAAACATACGGCTAGATTTAGAGTTGGGTGCTTGCCGTGAAAACCAGCGTTAGAGGCTCCTAACCCTGGTTTTGGGCTACCGCCGGTATTTAGAGTCAGTCAGGAAAGGGTCTAACGCTCACTTTCCAGCCGCGACTTTTCCATACCGCAGATCCCCTTACATCAATTCCGTATCCTATCTTTTCAATGGGATCTTTCTAACGCCGGTATTTAGAGTCGTGGCTGAAGTGAGCGTTAGAAATCTAATGAGAAAACTCCAGCCGCAGAAAAAAGTCAGTAGTTAAGAGCTTTCTGGGCTAACGCCGGTTCATAAAGCTCTTAACTACTGTGCTCTAAAGTACACTAACACCCATAAACTACCTATGTACCCCTAAACCGAGGTCCCCCCACATCGCCGCCACTCTATTAATTTTTTTTAACCCCTAATCTGCCGACCGCACGCCGCTGCCACCTACGTTATCCCTATGAACCCCTAATATGTTGCCCCTAACACCGCCGACCCCTATATTATATTTATTAACCCCTAATATGCCGCCCCCAACGTCGCCGCTACCTACCTACACTTATTAACCCCTAATCTGCCGACCGGACCGCGCCGCTATTATAATAAAGTTATTAACCCCTAATCCGCCTCACTCCCGCCTCAATAACCCTATAATAAATAGTATTAACCCCTAATCTGCCCTCCCTAACATCGCCGACACCTAACTTCAAGTATTAACCCCTAATCTGCCGATCGGAGCTCACCGCTACTCTAATAAATTTTTTAACCCCTAAAGCTAATTCTAACCCTAACCCTAACACCCCCCTAAGTTAAATATAATTTTATTCTTCAATCAGATTGAGCTCGCATTCTATTGGCTGATCGGAACAGCCAATAGAATGCAAGCTCAATCTGATTGGCTGATTGGATCAGCCAATTGGATTGAACTTGATTCTGATTGGCTGATTCCATCAACCAATCAGAATTTTCCTACCTTAATTCCGATTGGCTGATAGAATCCTATCAGCCAATCGGAATTCGAGGGACGCCATCTTGGATGATGTCATTTAAAGGAACCGTCATTCGGCTAGTAGGCGTCGCTTGAAGAGGTTGGATCCGCGTCAGCTGGGAAGAAGATGGCTCCGCTCCGCTCCGGAAGAAAGAAGATTGAAGATGCGGCTTGATAGAAGACTTCATCCCGATGATGGACTTCCGACTTCAGCCCGATGATGGAGTTCTTCAGTCGCCGCTTGGATCAAGACTTCGGACCCTCTTCTGGACCGATCGGTGAACCCGGCGAGGTGAAGGTAGGAAGATCTTCAGGGGCTTAGTGTTAGGTTTATTTAAGGGGGGTTTGGGTTAGATTAGGGGTATGTGGGTGGTGGGTTGTAATGTTGGGGGGGTATTGTATGTTTTTTTTTTACAGGCAAAAGAGCTGAATTCTTTGGGGCATGCCCCGCAAAGGGCCCTTTTAAGGGCTGGTAAAGTAAAAGAGCTTTGAACTTTTGTAATTTAGAATAGGGTAGGGCATTTTTTTATTTTGGGGGTCTTTGTTATTTTATTAGGGGGCTTAGAGTAGGTGTAATTAGTTTAAAATTGTTGTAATTTTTTTCTAATGTTTGTAAATATTTTTTTATTTTTTGTAACTTAGTTCTTTTTTATTTTTTGTACTTTAGTTAGTTTATTTAATTGTATTTATTTGTAGGAATTGTATTTAATTTATTTATTGATAGTGTAGTGTTAGGTTTAATTGTAGATAATTGTAGGTATTTTATTTAATTAATTTATTGATAGTGTAGTGTTAGGTTTAATTGTAACTTAGGTTAGGATTTATTTTACAGGTAATTTTGTTATTATTTTAACTAGGTAACTATTAAATAGTTATTAACTATTTAATAGCTATTGTACCTTGTTAAAATAATTACAAAGTTGCCTGTAAAATAAATATTAATCCTAAAATAGCTACAATATAATTATAATTTATATTGTAGCTATATTAGGGTTTATTTTACAGGTAAGTATTTAGCTTTAAATTGGAATAAGTTATTTAATAAGAGTTAATTTATTTTGTTAGAATAAAATTATATTTAACTTAGGGGGGTGTTAGGGTTAGGGTTAGAATTAGCTTTAGGGGTTAAAAAATGTATTAGAGTAGCGGTGAGCTCCGATCGGCAGATTAGGGGTTAATACTTGAAGTTAGGTGTCGGCAATGTTAGGGAGGGCAGATTAGGGGTTAATACTATTTCTTATAGGGTTATTGAGGCGGGAGTGAGGCGGATTAGGGGTTAATACATTTATTATAGTAGCGCTCAGGTCCGGTCGGCAGATTAGGGGTTAATAAGTGTAGTTAGGTGGAGGCGACGTTGGGGGTGGCAGATTAGGGGTTAATAAATATAATATAGGGGTCTGCGATGTTAGGGCAGCAGATTAGGGGTACATAGGGATAATGTAGGTGGCGGGGGTGTACGGAGCAGCAGATTAGGGGTTAAAAATAATATGCAGGGGTCAGCGATAGCAGGGGCGGCAGATTAGGGGTTAATAAGTGTAAGGTTAGGGGTGTTTAGATTCGGGGTACATGTTAGAGTGTTAGGTGCAGACGTAGGAAGGGTTTCCCCATAGGAAACAATGGGGCTGCGTTAGGAGCTGAACGCGGCTTTTTTGCAGGTGTTAGGTTTTTTTCAGCTCAAACAGCCCTATTGTTTTCTATGGGGGAATCGTGCACGAGCACGTTTTTGAAGCTGTCCGCGTCCGTAAGCACCGCTGGTATCGAGAGTTGCAGTGGCGTTAAATTATGCTCTACGCTCCTTTTTTGAAGCCTAACGCACTGAAAACCCAGCCATTCTGTGAACTCTAAATACCAGAAAAAAGCACACGTAGCTAACGCACCCCTTTGGCCGCAAAACTCTAAATCTAGGCGATAGACATTAATACATATTTATATGTCTAAAGATATATATGTATGTGTGTATATATATTTATATGTGTGTGAACATATGTGTGTATATATGTATTTACAGACATATACACATAAATACATATGTACACGCATAAGACACGCATATATATATATATATATAAGTGCATTGGATCCCTTTGTAGTTAAGTAGATAAAACATTCCCTTTTTCTGCACATAGCTGTATTTATAAATAGATACTCCTATATATTAAAGGGCCATAATACCCAAATGTTTAAACACTTGAAAGTGATGCCGCATAGCTGTAAAAAGCTGACTAGTAAATATCACCTGAACATCTCTATGTAAAAAAGATATTTTACCTCAAAAGTTCCTCAGTAGCCACATCCCATTGTAAAGGACTTCTAAGCAGCATACAGTAATATTTTCCTGTCAGCTTTTTACAGTTATACTGCATCAGTTTCAATTGATTTAGCATATGAGTAGTATGTCCCTTTAAAATATATATCTGTATATATCTATATATAATAAAGTATATATAAATAGGTATAAATATATATTTCTGCAAAACCCCATCAGATATATGTAGAAATATTTATTTATGAATAAATAGAGCATATTTTTCTATGTGAACAATGGAATATATTCATATTTTCATGTCGGGTTAGCGCACTTGAGAATATGTGATCGGGTTTGCGCTCTACACAAGTTTTCCCCATTTTTTTTTGCTCCATTGACTTCTATGGAGAAATAGGTTATTGTGCTCTCGATATTCTAAAATTGGCTTTCTACATGCATCGGGTTAGCGCACAAGCAAAAACTTGTAATATGACTGCCACCCAACGCGTGCAAAAAGCTTACTTTTAGTAGAGTTAACGTTAAATACCGATCCACTTGTAATCTGGCCCTTTTTTGGAATGTCTAATTTTTTTGGATGCTGAAAAAATGCTAAATATCTAAAATAATAGGGGTACTAGTACATGATAATTTCCATCTCTTTTAGATTTCTTTTATATTGAATTTTATTACAAGACCAGAGACTTCATATTTGCATTACTTCCTTTTACTACTCAAGTGCAGCTTTAAAAGTACATAAAACACATAAACAGTTAAAATAAAACAGAGAAAAGAGAGTCTATATAGCTAGCCAATGAGAATGCTAGGTTAGAGACAATAGAGAAAATGGACCATGCAAAGATAAGTGTGCATAATTACTCTCTATCAAATATTTTGTATTTTGACAGTTTTATTTTTATAGTTTTCCTCACATTGTTATTATATTTATTTCCTTTTTCCCTATATATCTCCTTTTCCCTGTTTAGCCGTTTTTCCTTTCTTTTTCTGTATATTTTTTATGCCTTTTTATAAAATTTAATCTGCTCGTTTTTTCCGTTTTATGCTTTACCCCATTATCCGGTTTTTCAATTGTTCAGGCGAGTCCCTGCACTAACTTACTCAATTCAGCCGTTTTTTCCTCCTACGGCTCTCCTGTTCACTCTTCTCTCTCCTCTCACGAAACCCGATGCCATTTTGTGGGCGTTCACTTCGTGACGTCACAGCCCGCCTCTTCTCTCCCTCAGAAGTGCTGTAGACGCCTCCTCCATCACCGGACACGTAATTTCATTACTTTCGGTTTCCTTCTTCTCTGTTCTCTTCTAATCACTAATTTGCCTTCATTTTCTTTCATTTTCAGGCTTCTGCTGCCTTCCGGTGGTCACTGCAGCATTTTCTCAGGAACTTTTTCTGTCAGAAAAGTTTTATTGGGTTTATTCCTGTGTGTTTATTATCCTGTTTACATAATAAAAATTGTTAAAGTTTATTCACAAATATTAATATTAATTATCACATATTTCTTTGCTAAAGGTTCAAAAAGTTTTTTGATAACTTTATTTTTTTATTAAATTAATTCAGCATGTCACTTGACATTTCTTCTCCCAATCCTTTGACAGAGTAATCTGTTCAAAAGATGATAGACAATTCTTTAACTAAATTAATGTCTCATATGACTTCTCTTATGTCAAAATCTTCTGCAAAGAAAACTATAAAAAGGAAAGCTCCATCCAGTGCTTTTAAAATAAGCAAAAAATTAGTCAGTAAGTCTAAACACACTCTTGCAGAGTCTAACCTTCCTTGTGGCAAAGGAAGTAAAACATCCGCCAAAAGACCTCTTACTCCCAAGGGGAATAAAAAAGGGAGTTTCCATGAAAAAATCTAAATATATTTCAAAAGAAAAGGCTTCAGATTCTTCCACCTCATATAACTCCGATAATATTTCTGAGGATTCAGATAATTCCTCATCTAATTTTGAATCAGACTCTTCATCTGACTCTGAGCCTAAACGCAAAAAATTTAAAAAATGTACTAAAAAATCCAAACATGTTGACGAAAATTATTTTATTTTCACTGATGCCCTTGGTAACCCCCGCTTTAACGCGGACACTTTACATCACCCTCGGTCCTCCGAGTGGTTTCCCCTATGGAAATTGCATCCTTTGTAGATTTCCAACTCAAAAAGACCCTCAAGAAAAGGGCTAGAAATAATATGAGAGCTGAATGCCCCAGATCCCTTCTTCCCAAAAATTTTAATATTACCCCTGATATTGACCCCAAAGTCCTAAAGTTTATTGGTTCCCCTGGATATAAGATTAAAAAAGGATTAGATAAAGCCTGGAAAAATTGCCAGGATAAACTCCTTGATACCATTGGCCCGATCACAAAACTCTTCGAACTTTCGGAAGAGGCTGTTTTAAAAGAATCCCCTATGGACCCTTCTCTTGTCCTTTGTTGGCAACACTAATTCTGCTATTATTATCGAACGCAGAAAAAATATCTTAAGAAAAATTGACCCAAAGATCTGTGACTTTGCGGTCAACAAATTACACTCTGATAAAGATGGTCTTCTTTTCAGAGATGCTTTTCTAAAAGATTTGAACCTTTACGCAAACACATTTTCCACCCTCAATAAAGTGAAAACCTCTATGAGGAAGATGATGTACACACATAATTTCTCTGACAGGGCCGGGAAAGGTAGAGGTCGCTTTCCCGGCCGTTCCTCTCAATTTTCAAGACCTCAATTTCAACAAAATTACTCCCAATACCAACCCTCCAGATTCAACAATGAAGCCTTTACAAATTACAACTTTTTCCCACAACGTTCCAGACCCTGGCAACAAAGAGGTCAACGTTTCAGAACCCAATCTCGCCCTACTACAGGTAAAATTTCCTCTCTTTTATCCTCCTCATTCTTTCCCACTAAAAGTTGGGGGAAGAATATCCTTCTTAGCTCACAATTGGAATCTCATATCTTCAGATCCTTGGATCTTAAACACAGTTCAAGGGGTTCAAATAGATTTCTTATCCCCTCCTATCCAAATTTATTTTCCAAAACCCATTCACTTTTCTCAAAAAGACAAAATTTTAGTCCAAAAAGAGATAGAGAACCTTCTTCAAAAAGAAGCAACCTCCCCAAATCCAGATCCTCATTTTGTGTGGGTATATAGGGGTGGGATTATTTTCACCTGTGTGGGCCTTGCAAGCCTATAAATTTAGCACATTTACTCTGTGAGCTTGCTCTTTCAGGGTTGCTGTATTGATTCTCTGTTAAAGTAACATTGTCTGTTTAAGTATAATAGTTAGCTAACCAAGGTAGTTAGGCAAACAATGTTTTGGGGTAACCAAGGGGAAATATATTTATTTTATACTTTTAAGTTAAACTTTTTATTAAGAATGTGTGAGAATCTCATTCAGTGTACAGCTTGCCACATGTTTGCATCACTGGAGCAGCCGCTTCTGGGATTATATGTTTGTGGCAAGTGTGAGCATATTGTCTCTTTAGAAACTCGTATTGGGGATCTGGAGGAACGAATTGCAACACTACATGAAATTCAGACACTTGAAAGGGAAATGGATAGGACTGAGCTGGTTGTTAATGGTTCCAGCAGTGGGAATGGGGAGGATTCAGATGAGGAGGCTCCAGGATGTAGCTGGGTCACAGTTAGAGGGCGAAGTAAAGGTAAGCGGAAGAGACAGGCCAGTTCTGAGCTGGTACACCCCAATAGATTTGCCAGATTAAGTGAAGATGTTGGGGATATCAGTTCAGGGGTGGCAGTGTCAGAGAGGGCTGTGTTGCCTAGTATAGTGAAAAGTCCTTTAGCTGTGGAAGAGGAGCATACTATGGTGGGCAGTCCTTCAGTCATGGAAGAGGGGCATACAAGTCAGGGCCAGAGGCAGATGTTGGTGGTAGGAGACTCTATTATTAGGAAGGTTGATAGGGTAATTTGTCATCCAGACCCTTTACATAGAACAGTTTGCTGTCTTCCAGGGGCTCGTGTTAGGCATATTGTGGAGCGTATTGATAGATTGTTAGAGGGATGTGGGTCTGATCCTGCAGTCATGGTGCATATTGGTACTAATGAAGGAATCGGTGGGAGATAGAGAGTCCTAAAAAAATGACTTCAGGGAGTTAGGTAGCAAGCTTAAAGCAAGGACCTCCAAAGTAATATTTTCTGAGATATTACCAGTGCCATGTGTTAACTCAGTAAGGCAGAAGGAGCTAAGGTCTGTTAATTCATGGCTAAAATCATGGTGTAAAAATGAGGGGTTTGACTTTTTAGAACACTGGGCTGATTTTTCACTAGGGTACAATTTGTACAGTAAGGATGGATTGCACCTGAATGACATGGGTGCAGGTGTGTTGGGGGAAAGGATGGTAGCACGCTTAGAGAACCTTTTAAACTAGGCAAAGGGGGGAGGGTCAGTTAGAACAAAATAGAACAGAGAGATCAGTCTGTGAATATGTCACTCCCTTAATATCTCAAGGAAGGGATGACTTAAGAAATGTCACATTAGAAAGTATAGAGGAAAGCATACCAAGTAGCAGCAGAAAGCACATGAAAATTAAATGTATGACAACAAATGCAAGAAGCATGACAGGTAAAATGGGGGAGCTGACGCTCTTAGTTGCAGAAGAGGACTATGATGTTATAAGTATAACTGAAACTTGGTGGGATGATTCACATGACTGGGCAGTTAACTTAGATGGGTATACATTATTTAGGAGGGACAGGAATAAGAAAAGAGGTGGAGGAATCTGCATGTATATTAAACCTAACCTTAAACCTACAATAAGGGAAGATATTTATGATACAAGTGACAATGTAGAGACCCTGTGGGTTGAAATAAAGAGTGGGTGGAAAAATCCTAAAAAAATATTACTAGGAACATGCTACAAGCCTTCCAACATTAGTGACCCGGAGGAAACTCAATTACTTATCCAAATAGGTAAGGCTGCTAATAACAGTGATGTAATTATGGGAGATTTTAACTACCCTGATATAAACTGGGCCAATGAAACTAGTAATTCAGCTAAGGGGGATAGATTTTTAAATGTTCTCAGGGATAACTTCTTGTCACAATTAATAGAGGAGTCAACTAGGAGTAAAGCTATCTTGGATTTAGTGCTATCAAACAATACAGATATAATATCAAACATAGAAGTTAAAGAACATTAGGGTAACAGTGATCATAACATGGTCACATTTGAAATCTCTTTTCATATGCAGTGTTTTAAAGGTTTAACTAAGACTTTTAATTTCAAGAAAGCAAAATTCAACGATTTAAGGAAATCATTAAATAATATAAATTGGGACAATGTATTTTCTAATAAAAATACAGAGGATAAATGGATAATATTTAAAAATGTGTTAAATAAATATACATATCAACACATACCATATGGTTATAAAAATAAAAATAAAAAAACAAAGCCGTTATGGCTAAATAAAAATGTGTTAAGAGAAATTAGGAAAAAACGTAGGGCATTTAAATTATTAAAAGAAAATAGTACAGACTCAACATACAATATGTATAAGGAATGTAACAAAGCATGCAAAAAAGCAATCAAATTAGCCAAAATTGAAAATGAAAAATTAATTGCCAAGGATTCTAAGTCTAGCCCTAAAAGCTTCTTTAAGTACATAAATAGCAAAAAATCTAAGAAGGATAATATAGGTACATTAAAATGCATGGAGGGTAGCATAATAAATCATGACAGGGAGAAGGCTGAGGTACTAAATAAGTTTTTTTCTTCAGTATACACAAGAGAGGAACCATTGAATGATACTTTGGAACAGAATAGAACATGCCAGTCCATACCACTAACTGGGTTTTGTTTAGAGGATATCAGGAAAAAACTGGAAAATATTAAGGTAAATAAAACTCCAGGCCCAGATGGAATACACCCAAGGGTGTTAATGGAACTTAGCACTGTTATAGACAAACCTTTACTCTTAATTTTTAAGACTCATTATCCTCAGGCATGGTACCCCAGGACTGGCGTAAAGCTGATGTGGTGCCACTCTTCAAAAAGGGAAGCAGGGATGATCCAGGAAGCTATAGACCAGTTAGTCTGACATCAATAGTGGGGAAGATATTTGAAGGGATTATAAGGGATTATATTGATGAGCATATTCGTGTAAACAAGATTATGAGTTCTAATCAGCATGGCTTTAGGAGAAATAGATCATGTCAAACTAATCTAATTAGATTCTACGAGGAAGTAAGTAAAAATATAGATAAAGGGGAATCAGTTGATGTGATATACTTAGATTTTGCAAAGGCATTTGATACAGTGCCACATGAGAGATTAATGCACAAAATTAAGGGACTGGGAATAGCTGAAAATGTTAGCTCATGGATAAATAACTGGATAAAAGATAGGGAGCAACGAGTAGTAGTAAATGGATCATACTCAGATTGGACAAAGGTAATCAGTGGCATCCCCCAGGGATCAGTACTGGGCCCTGTTCTTTTTAATATTTTTATAAATGACTTGGAGCAAGGATTAAATAGCGACATCTCTATTTTTGCAGATGATACTAAGTTAAGTAAGGTCATTAGGTCAGCGCAGGATGAACTTTCGTTACAAAGGGATTTGCTAAAATTAGAACTATGGGCAAGTGAATGGAAAATTAGATTTAATACGGAAAAATGTAAGGTTCTACATTTTGGAAGTAAAAATAAGCAGGCTACGTATTTTTTAAATAGGACAAGACTTAGCCAAACACAGGAGGAAAGGGATTTGGGAGTAGTAATAGATAACAAGCTAAAGATGGGTGCACAATGCAGGGCAGCGGCTTCAAAGGCTAATAAGATACTAGCATGTATTAAAAGAGGCATTGATTCAAGGGAGGAAAGCATAATTCTGTCATTATATAAAGCCCTGGTAAGACCTCACCTTGAGTTTGGAGTGCAGTTCTGGGGACCGATTGCTAATAAAGATATTGTAGAACTCGAAAAAGTTCAGAGAAGGGCCACAAAGCTAATAAGGGGATTGGAGAAATTAACCTATGAGGAGAGGCTAGCCAAACTGGGTCTGTTTTCTTTAGAAAAAAGGCGCTTGAGAGGTGACATAATTACTTTATATAAATATATTCAAGGCCCATATACAGAGATGGCAGAAGCTATGTTTATTCCAAGAAAATTGTTTCTGACAAGAGGTCATAATTTAAGGTTGGAGGAAACGAGATTTAATCTCCTGCAACGGAAACGTTTTTTCACTGTAAGAGCAATAAAATTGTGGAACTCATTACCAAAGGAGGTAGTGAATACCAATACCATAGATACATTTAAAAATAGTCTGGATAAATGTCTGTATATAAACAAAATTAATGGATATGATTGCTAGTATTAAATGGGTCACATTTTATTGGGGTTATTTAAGCTTAACTGGAGCTTTTTGTAAGTATTTTAGATTTGTATAGGTTGAACTCGATGGACTTCAGTCTTTTTTCAACCTTATCTACTATGTTACTATGTTATGTTCTATTAAAAAAATTGACCTCTTTCTCTAGATATCCTTTGTTAAAACTTGGCTTGCTCATGCATACATAGATATGCTCAGGAGTGTGCATATATTGAAATGTTTTAACAGTGTTATACATTGTTGCTCATTCTGCTGCCGCAGTTTTGTTCATATAAGGGACAGTCTAGTCAAAATTAAACTTTCATGCTTCAGACAGGGCATGCAATTTTAAACAACTTTCCATTGTACTTTTTTCACCAAAATTGCTTTGTTCTCTTGGTATTGTTTGTTAAAAGCTAAACCTAGGTAGGCTCATATGGTAAGTTCTAAGCCCTTGAAGACCGCCTCTTATCTCAGTGCATTTTGACAGTTTTTCACAGATAGGCAGCGCTAGTTCATGTGTGTCATATAAATAAAATTGTGCTCACTCCCGTGGAGTTATTTATGAGTCATTGGCTAAAATGACAGTCTGTCAAAAGAACTGCAATAAGGGGACAGTCTGCAGAGGCTTAGATACAAGGTAATCACAGAGGTATAAAGTATATTGATATAACCGTGTTGGTTATGCAAAACTGGGGAATGGGTAATAAAGGGATTATCTATCTTTTTAAACAAACATTCTGGCTTAGATTGTTCCTTTAAGGGGTACTACGTACATTACAATTACAATATATTTCTGTTATCTTGCTTTAGAATAACAAGTGTAAACATTTTTAAACAAATAAACATATTGCTTGCTGCAATTGTTTTCAATAGCCAAACTGCACTCACCACTTGCCTTATTTGTAGGAGCCAATCCAACGCTTGCCACAGTCATATTAGTGTTAGCATTGTTTTGCAGTTCATTATGAAACCCCCCTACTGAAGCCAATCAGGGATAAATATATAGCAGGGTTAGACTTGTAAAGTCTTGACATTGTGGGTTCTTTAATTATATACAAACAACAGAGTTAAATTACATGGAAAGGGTGCTATCTAAATCATGAAAGAATACTGCAAAATATTTCGTAACAAACATATTCAAACATTTTATATTACAATCTCAAAGGTGTTAACTCTCCTGTTGATATAAGAATTGAACATGTTTAAAAAAATAAGCATTAGAAAAAGCTGCACAACGAGCAAAGATATTTCAACCGAAAAAGACCAAAATGGCTTTTTTTAAGATGCCAAAGTTATTTTAATAGAAAAGTCTATGACCAATTTGAAAAGCTTCTTGAAAATTTGATTTCCGATGCATTGGAATACTCCTGTTGAATTCTCTTAGTACACAATGGGTGGAGTTTATGTAGTACAAACTCATTAGGTAACAACTCAATAACTATATCTAGATAACTTTATTTGTCTTGAATCTAAAAAACACTGCAAATAATCTGTGTGAAGCACTTTACACAGCTTCTCTGATGATTTGAAAATTAATTACGGTATAATTTATTTAAAGAACCTTTAATTATATTATTTTTCTATTTTTTTTTTAAGTTTTCTTTCCAGTGAGAGAGTTAGGTCTCCTGAAAATGCTATTAATTAGTTGACTGATAACGATAACCAAAATATTAATCAAGTTTGCAACTAACATTGCTTTTCTTTCATACCATAAACATATCTTAATTCTGGTGTTGAATGTTCTGTAAGGCTGTTGTGTGTCTGCTTGTGTGGTATATTTTGTTTATGTGCTGGGAAATCTGTTGCTATATGAGCCAGCTAACAATGTTAGCCTCATATATTCTCACAACCAGAGGATAAGAATGCATGAAGTGGTCATGAACACTCCTATGAGTACCAGTGATAATTGATTTGTTATACAAAATAAACAAATTGAGAGCATAGTAGTGGGAAGGCCTCATATGCCACACAACTACCCCATAAGCTTTACTGCCCTAGGCATAGTTGGCTTAGGCCAATATATGTGCATGGTCTACTTAGTTACTGTTAGAGAGCACATTCATTTTAACGTAAAACCGGGGCTCAAATTATTGTTCAGTGTGGGTTTAAGAATAAAATGAAACCCCTATCTCTCCCTCTATTACAATCTAATAATAATGGTCAGCAATATCAAAGCAGTATGTTGTTACCTAGCTAACTGACCTCATTTGAGATTAATTTCTCTTAAAATACACCATAATATGCTCTCCTATGTGTCATCCCTGTCAAATGCTGCCTGGGTTCTGTGGTCCCACCTGGCCCAATGATAGAGCCGGCCCTAGGAGAAATGCTAAAGACATATCCATGATTCACTGAATTGAAAAACATGATGTATGACAACAAAAGCAAGAAGCATGACGAGTAAAATTGGGGAGCTGGACCTCTTAGTTGCAGAAGAGGACTATGATATTATCAGTATAACTGAAACTTGATGGGATAATTCACATGACTAGGCAGTTAACTTAGATGGTTAGGAAAGACAGAAATAATAAAAGGGGTGGAGGAATCTGCATATATATTAAACCTAACCTTAAACCTACAATAAGGGAAGATATTTAGTATGATTCAGGTAAAAACGTAGAGACCCTGTGGGTTGAAATAAAGAGTGGTGGAAAATATCCTAAAAAATATTACTTGTAACATGTTACAAGCCCCCCAACATTAGTGACATGGAGGAAACTCAACTACTAATGTAAATAGGTAAGACTGCTAATAACAATGCTGTAATTATGGGATATAACTACCCTGATATAAACTGGGCCAATAAAACTAGTCATACAGCTAAGGGAGATAGATTTTTAAATGTTCACAGGGATAACTTCTTGTCACAATTTATAGAGGAGCCAACTAGGAATAAAGCTATATTGGATTTAGTGCTATCAAACAATACAGATATATCAAACATAGAAGTCAAAGAACATTTGGGTAACAGTGATCATAACATGATAAGCAGTGTCTTAAAGGTTTAACTAAGACTTTTATTTTAAGAAAGCAAAATGCAACGAATTAAGGAAATCATTAAATAACATAAACTGGGACAAAGTATTCTCTAATAAAAATACAGAGGATAAATGGATAACATTTAAAACTTTGTTAAAATAAATATAGATATCAGCATATACCATATGGTTATAAAAATAAAAAATCCAAGACAATAAGGCTAAATCAAAATTTGTTAAGAGAAATTAATAAAAAAAATAATGTAGTGCATTTAAATTATTCAAAGAAAATAGTACAAACTCAACATACCATATTTATAAGGAATGTAACAAAGCATGCAAAAAAGTAATCATATGAGGCAACATTGAAAATTAAAGATAAATTGCAAAGGATTCTAAGTCTAACCCTAAAAGGTTCTTTAAGTACATAAATAGCAGAAAAGAACAATATAGGTATATTAGCATGATTAACAGGGAGAAGGCTGAGGTACTAAACCAGTTCTTTTCTTCAGTATACACAAGAGAGGAACCATTGGAGGTATGGTAAATAAAACTCCAGGCCCAAATGGAATACACCCAAGGGTGTTACTGGAACTTAGCGCTGTTACGGGAACTTAGCACTGTTATAGACCAACTTCTACTCTCAATTTTGGATGAACTTTCGTTACAAAGGGATCTGCAAAAATTTAAAGTATTGGCAGGTAAATGAAAAAGGTTCTACAGTGAGAGAGAGAGAGAGAGAGAGAGAGATTTACAAAAATATCAGAATTTGGGAGATTTGTTTCTGCCCCTCTTAACAACTGTGAGTTGCAAGATCAGTTCTTTCATAATCATAGGGCTAGATTCCAAATCAAGCACACGCTTCTGTGAGCTCGCTTTTGGGCAAAACTGCAACATCATGGCTGCACTGGTAATTTTACTGATATTGCAAGTTGTGAGTAAATGTGATCACACTGTTACGATAACGGTTTGCACTTTGGTTAACACTGCTTCTGAAAAGCTGGTGTTAATCAAAGCGCAAACCTAAAAAGATGCACAAAACACATCAAAAATACATTAGACAGTACAGTAACACTCATATTAATACTGTCTGATCAAAATGATAAATACATTTTTATTGCATTAAAAAGTTATAAGGAGTCACATGTCACGTGTCAGAAAAAAGGTCTGAAAGTGCTTTTTACATAGGGATCCATTGGGACACACTTATTAACCCTTTTGCTGCTTAGCCTTTTTTCAGGCCAATTTGAGTTTTTTTGCTACCTGCATTTAAACCTTTTTTTTTTTTTTTTATTATTATATAGTTTTTTATTGAGGTTAAATATCGCATTGACAACAGTCTCGTCATCAGAATACATTATACAACTTATATTATACTGACATGACATTACACAGTGGGCACCTCATTTTTTAAGACTTGTAAGTTTTGCGAGATCCTCAGACAAGCAGGTCCAATCGTGGGACCCAAAGCTAAACAAAACAATTGAGGATATGGCAATGTAGATAATAGTAAAGATTGCAATTTCAACTTATGTGGGATAAATACAGAATATGAAGTGTATATATAATATCAATACAGTAAAGCATAATAAGGGCATCAGGGTAGCTCTGTAGAGATCATCATTTGGAAAAGCATGGAGTATAGCCTCTCTTAATAATTATTATAATCTGATAACCATTTATGCTGAGCCTCCATTAAAACATGGGCAATCTCTAAACTATTATCTTAAGCAGACTACAGAAAACAGGAAATCACTATAAAATCAATGATCCTGTGTTGAACCCCTGAGAGCCATTCTATCATGTTGCAGGGGGAAAGAAAAACTAGGTCGTGGCTCTACAGGTAGGGCAGAGGCTACTAAACTCTGCCAAAAGGGTGCAGAAAAAAGGGGATTCATCCCCAACCGCACAGAAGTAATGAGGGGGAGGGGAAGGGGAAGGAAGGTAGGGGAAGGGGGGGGAGGGAAGGGAAGGGAAGGGGAAAGAGGAGGAAAGGAGGAGGGAAGGGGAGGAGAAAGAGGGGAAGAAGGAGGGAAGGAGGGGGGAAGAGGAGGAGGTGGGAGGGAAGAGGAGGAGGTGGGGAAGGAAGGGGAAGGAGGAGGGAAGGGGGAAAGAAGGAGGGAAGAGGGGGGGAAAGGAGGAGGGAAGGAGGAGAGAAGGGACGGAGGAGGGGGAGGGAGGAGGGGAGGGGAAGGGAGGAGGGGGAGGGAGGAGGGGAGGGGAAGGGAGGAGGGGGGGGGAGGGGGGAGGAAGGAGGGGGGGAGGAAGGAGGGGGGGAGGGGGGAGGAAGGAGGGGGGGAGGGGGGGAGGGAGGGGGAGGAGGAAGGGGAGGAAGAGGGAGGAAGAGGGAGGAGAGGAAGGAGGGGAGGAAGGGGGGGGGCGGGCAGAGGGATAGCCAAAAATGACAGATCTTACTATTGTTAGCTTACACTCATAACATAGGGCCTGGAGATATTGATAGAGTAACTTAACATTATGTCTGTCTGAATAAGGACACCTAAGCATGTGGACAGTCTAAACTAGAATGTACATTTTAGACAAAGCTCTAAGTTGATCATACATAGTAATATACTGATATGGTATGTAGACTTTCTTCTTGTCTATCCAAATAACATTGATACTAAGCATTAGTGAGTAATGATGTAATATAAAATAAAACATTGCATAGCAGTCAATATCATAGCTCAAGTAGTTTATGAGATTTAAGTCTCCAGGCTTCAACAGTAGAATAACTTTTATGTCCTGTGAGTATGAATCCATATCTAATGTTCTCTTTTAGTGAACAATAAAACAGCATTGTCCCGTTCTTCATGTGCACATCTCAGGCTACTGTGAGCCTTCATAACTTATCATCTAATGCACAGCAGGGGATAATATCATAGCACTGACAAGCGGGCATATACATATGGATGTTGCTTACAGCATCACAATGTAAACATAGTCCTATGTCTCAACCAATACCGTCTCTGTGGTTCGTGGGAGCAGAGCAGAAGTGGATAGAATGCTGAACCTGCAGCTGATGTTGGATTGAACTCCAGGGAGATAGCTGCTCTAATTCCTCACAGACTTGCTGTGAAAAGCCAGGAAGAAGTGAGAGGGACACCGCATGAGCTCTGCAGTGCACCCCAGAGCTTGCCCCCATATACAGGCTGTCGTGCTGTGCGGTCTCCCAGGTCCACAACCCATTCGCGGTAACAGAGAATAAACCGGGCTCCAGTTTGGGACCTGCACTCTCAAGCATCAGTACTGGGGAGCGCGGCTGGGGATCCTTAGGTGTTGCGTCACACTGTAACACCGGTGGTGTATCTTGTTCCTCAGCCGTGGTACCGCTGCGTGCTCGCGCTGCTTGAACTTTAGCAGTAAGAGCATCCAATCTTACACAAATTCTCCTCCCGTACTCCTCCAGTAGGTTTCTGATGTCAGCGTACAGTACTTGGGGCTCCATCACGGGCAATAGTACAGCCGCTTCCAAAATGACTTCCAAAATGGCGCTGCAGCTTGTGATAGGGAATCCCCTCACCGTTTCTCAGCTCAATATGAGGCACACAGCCTCCAATTCTTTATCCGTGTATCCCCGGCTTCCTCTTTTAGCAGTATTGACTAGATATAAGCTAAGTAGAATAGTTTTGTCAGGGAGAATTCGTATTTTATGGTGTTGAAATCAGGAGCTCCTGATCAGTGCGTCCAATAGCTATGGCGGTTAGCTCCGCCCCCCCATTTAAACCCTATTGTAAAACAAATTATATATTGGGTTTTTTTTCAGCAGGCCCAGCAGAGTCACAATATGCCATTATCACATTTATAATTCATGGCATGTGAGATAGCTGCGGCAAAATCTGTAAAAAAAATGTATTTGTTTCTTAGATTTTAGTTAATAAATAATGAGATTGCTGTTACTGTGATCACCTTACTAAATTGTCATCAAGGTTAGCCACATGTGACATAGGGGCCCATAGGGGCTTTTGGGGTTATGATATAGATTAGAGAGTCCCCAATGTTCAGTACAGAAATAAAAGCACTTTTTTCTTGTAAGGTGTTTACTGTTACCACGGTGATCACCTGACTATACAGACAAAATGTATATATTTTTTTTATTGAGAGAGGGATTTGTCTTCTAGAAAATAATCTTTATTAGGGGTCTCTACACATACCAGATTTATTTTATTGCACATATAATGAGCCATTCGCAAGCAAATCCCCATGTGTTTTTTCTACTTTATTTTTAAATACTCCAAGACCACCATTATTTGAAACAGGCAATTCTCTTTCAAATGAGGCAGTCTTGGAGGTTTATAGCTGCTATGGGAACTGAGATTGAGGGGATTGAAGAACCTTCCCCTATCCAGTTCCCATGCAGTTAGACTCTGCCTCCTGGTTCTATCCCCTTTGTGACATCACCACATGCATACGTGGTGATGTCACCGGCACTCCCATGAAGCCTGGTAGTGCTCTCCACTAATGATCCCCAGTAGTGAAGGGGTCTCCAAAAATAGTGGTTGATCGGCGATCCACCTGCATGACGAGAAGGGCTTTTCATGCCCCTACACATAGGGAAGTGCATAACCAGAATGCCTCGTTATGAGCATCAAAGAGGTTAATATTTCTATCTCTTAAAATAAATATATGTTTACAAATGTATCTCCACTTCAGAGGTGGGGCTGCAGGGTGATGAGAGCCTGGGCAGTCCAATGCAAGAGCTTGAGGGGCTTGGACAGTCCGGGGCTCCATTGTTTTAATGAAACTGGGACATAAATCAAGGAAAGAAAGACAGTGAAACAGAGCTCCCAGTTGAGCACCATACTGTAAATTGTAGGATTATAAGGAGATTGGGTGAATTTTTTTAGGGTATCTATGAACTGCTCCTCAGTGAACAACTTTAAAGAGATATCTCCTTTAGAGAGTAGCTGTGATAAAATCGCCAGCAGACCCATTGATTTTTCACCGACCTGTTCATTGCGTGAGTGTTCTTAAAGGGACATTGTAAACTATATTTTTCTTTGCATTAATGTTTTGTAGATGATCCATTTATATAGGCCATCTGGGAGTGTTTTTGTAACAATACATAATTTTGCTTAGCTTTTAAGAACATTGTGCTGATTTTCAGACTCCTTACCAAACCCACATTGTCAGATGTATACTGATGTCTACAGACTCCTGCTGGCTCCTGTTTTATGCTATCTGTCTTTTAATATGAGGGGAGTGTCTGCTCTTCTTGTTTTCCCAGCCATTTTAAGTGGGTGCCCCAGCCTAACCTTATCAACAGTACTAAACTGGGACCTTCTAAGTAAGTTTTTAAAAGATTTTAAACTGGGTTTTTATATCAGTATCTGTGCATATTCTTCTTTAAACTGTTCTATTTTGTATGTATGAATAAAGATGGATTATTGAATGTTGTGTTTCAGTTCTAAATTGTATTAAAATCTGTGTAACATGTTTATACTGGAGCAAGGCATGCTGGGAAAGCAGTGACTGTAATTTTGAAAGAACATATTGGAGAGGGACATAATGTTAACTTCAAAAAAAGTAAAAATCTAAAAAATTGTATTGGCACCCTCCAAACTTAAAATTTTCAATCCCAAACTCTTAAATATAGTGTCTGGTTGGACGAATGTTAAAGCTGGGACTTATAAGTGTGGAAAATTATATTTCGTTATGTGCGATATAATCAACAAAAGCGGACCGTGTGTATAATTGGGACTGCACTAAAATGTATAAAATAGATTTCAGGGGCAATTGCTTGGCGACATATGTGGTTTAACATTTACAATGTAGCTGTGGAAGTATCTATATTGGCCGCACAAATTTAAAATCAAAAGGAGAGTGTATGAACATTTAGATAATATAGACAAAGGCTTTGAGAAACACAGCATTTCAGAACATTTCAGAAACATAACAAAAATTCTTCTGGTCTAAAAATTACAATTCTGGAACAAATATCCCCATGTAAGGATGAATGCACTAGGCTTAAACAGTTGAGACAATGCGAGACAAAGTGGATCCATAAATTGGGGAGTCTCTTTTCCCAAGGGCTTAATATAGATATAGATCTAACAGCCTTTATGCTCTAGGGATTAACGTATAGAGTACATATATGAGCTTCAACATTATATTATAATATTATGTTGGAGCATATCACCCTAACATCCCTTGATTTGCCAATATTAAGATACACCATATGATACTTGTGAGTCACAAATGACATTTAGTAATACATAAATCACTTCCGCAATAGACAATTCCATTCAATTTCTGTATGTAAGTAATTTCGGTAAGTTTCACAGTACAGGGGGCATGTAGATCATTCATCAGGTTCATGTAATCATATAGATGTTTCAACTGTCCTACTTTTTATGTCCTTTTAGGTGACCTTAACAATATTTCACTTTAGGAACAGTGTATATCATTATGTCAGATGTATTAGAAGAAGGCCTTATCGAATCCATGAACAAAAATCAGGTTATCCTTTTTTTATTGATGTATTTTTAGTATATTGTATTCTAGCTTTTTTATGTTATCAACATATGTTTATATTCAGGGAAGGCATTTTAATAATCACGGTAACTAATATTTATTATCATTTTTTGTTTTAACTTTCAATATCAAGTTCAAGCATACATGGTAATGAAATATGTTTGTCTAATTTAGCTTGCGGCATATAAACCTATGTTACGTATGCCTATCTCAACCCTTGAGATAGTCGGCTAGTGTGCTGATGAAACGCGTAGGGGCATGGTTTATCAAAAAGCGTGGTGTGTGTGCTAAACTTCGACGGAGATATAAGGTTGTAACTTTGTTTTTTTTTCTGTATCTTATTTGGAGCACAAACATATTTATGTTCTATATCATTCCGGAATATTGACTCAGTGACACGGACGGTGTATATAAAATCCAAGGTATCCACATTAAGCTGCTGACGGCCCAGTGGGGGGATCCAACCCGGTTTGTGGAGTCTTGAAACTAACTGACTGTTGGAACATTTCTACAGATGGGCAGTTAATATATTCACTTCTTGTAAGTGTATTTTATTTGTTTTGCGTGTTAACTTTTATTAAAGTGTACCTTGAATTGTGGATGCGCTGTGTTTTCTTCTTTCCACAAGTGACTGTAACGTGTTACTCTTATTACAGTGCATTATGGTTAATGGGCTAAAGAAATGGGGATATATGCACTGAGTGTTAAAGTGAAATATTATTTAACCTTGCCATTATTAAATAGCATTTCTATAGAACATTACAGTTATGATTCAAGGTCTTGTATCTACAAAGCTCACCATTTTGCACTTTACATTCTTAGCAATAGCTTAAAACAAGTTTACCAAAGTTATGGAACAATAATTCAGACTCTTCATCTTGCTTTTAAATTTATTTCACTGCTGTGCAGTATTTTTTATTTTAAAATGAATTAAAAGATAAAAATAAAGCAGCTAACCATAGGGCAAAATGACTTAAATTTAAAATACCACTAAATATTAGGCTAAATGTTTCATAGTTACATCCAAAATATATTATTGATTGCTTTATCTGACTACAATGTTACATTAGCAAATACAAATATTTGGTATAATGTATAGTAAGATTTTTTTTTTTTGGGGGGGATATTATAATTTTGGTTTGTACTACTGTAAAAACTAGAGATGAGGAATGGGCAGAATTATCACGGTTCTCTGAAAGTACATTGAATTATTTACACCTCTAAGGCAGTTGATTGAACTGCTGCATTAGTCAATTAGTAGATCAAAAAATTGTATGATTCCAATTTAGCACAGCGCTTTACACTCTCTCTTTTTTTTTTCATTTTAGATTTTCACCCTGACAGTGACAAATTACTCTACTGCTAGCTGAGATTGGAAATTAAAAGCATTTAGATATTCTCATGCATTTATGCTAATGAGATTTTCTGATATGATTTGCATGCAAAAGAGGGCAATCTGAAAGCTCATCAGTTTTCTTCCGTTTTGTTTTTGTAAACTAATTTTTTTCTTTCTGTTTCATAAAAATGAACATTTTTTTCTAACATAAAGTTATTTTTCCAGCAAAAACACTTCTGCTAAACTATGTGATTGCAGATTTGCATTATTATTTTTTTCTCTTAAATTGAAATTTAGCTAGCTAGAAACAGTAACCAGCTATACTACTGAAGATGTATCACACATGATATAATCCAGCTATGTTTAATTAACTCTAAAAAAATATCTCTGAATTGAGTTCACAATTTTATATAAAATAACATTTTCATCTGCAAATGAAGATTCTAGGATTAGTGACAGTCAAATGAACAATATTTTAAATAGTTATAGACAATCATTTCAGAAAAATAATTTAAATACAAATATTCACCAGTATATGTACAATATATCAACAATTACTTTTTAATGCGCCCATATGTCTACAGCAAAGTTATGGTAACAATTATAAAATAGAAGATGAAAAGCCTAAAATAATTAGCTTGTACCTGATGAACTATATATATTACAACACTGTCTGTTAAGCTATAGGACAACTTAAAGGGACAGTCTAATCCAGAATTTCTATTGTTTAAAAAGATAGATAATCCATTTCTATTACCCATTCCCCAGTTTTGCAAAACCAACATGGTTATATTAATATACTTTTACCTCTGTGATTACCTTGTATCTAAGCCTCTGCCCCCTTATTCCAGTTCTTTTGACAGACTTGCATTTTAGCCAATCAGTGCCCTCTCATAAGTCCACGTGTGTGAGCACAATGTTATCTATATGGCCACACATGAACTAATGCCCAATAAAAAAATACCAAGAGAACAAAGCAAATTTGAAGATAAAAGTGCATTGGAAAGTCGTTTAAAATTACATGCCCTATCTGAATCATGAACGCTTAATATTGACTAGACTGTCCCTTTAAATGTGTATAAAAGTCCACAAAGAAAATAAATGCTCTAATATGTTAAAAAAGGGATTAAACACACAGTTAAAGACAGCCCCAGACCAGCAATGCACTACTGGGAGCGAGTTGAAAACAAATGGCGGGCCAATGACATGAGACAAATCACCAGCTAGCCCCCAGTAGTGTAGAATATGTACAGATTATTTTTCATCAAATGATATCAAAGGAACAAAGAATATTTGAAAATAGAAATTTATTTAAAAGTGTGTAAAAATTACATGCTCTGTCTCAATCATACAAGTTTAATTTTGAGTTTCTCATCCATTTAATAAAGAATATTTTTGTATAAAGTTTAGCCATTTTGTGATATTTTCAGAAATGTTTTCACTAATGATCCAGGAAAGTGTTATATTTTTTTATTTTATTTCTTTAAATAGTGAGGTTTGAGTTATATATTTTGGAATTAATTATTACAACAAGCTGTGTATGTTCTACATTTAGCATTAACTATGATTGCCCACCAGCATTTAAACCAGCATATAAATATTTAATTTTGCTGTATTATATATGCAAAATCAGGGTTGCTGCACCTTGGTGCTCCAGAGGTTTTGAAACTACATTTCCCATGATGCTCAGAAACGTAAAAGGGAGAAACAAGAAACAATGTACCTGGCATAATAATTAAAAGAAAAAAAAAAGTGAAAAATCACTTTAATAGAAAATCTGGAGGTTACCACTTACACAGGGTGGGTATTACCCAGAAATCATTATGTGGTTGGGATCTTTTTAAACAATAATTAGGGGAAGTTCTACATTTCAGTCTCACAATATTGATCTAAGTTGTGTAATGTCACCATTGTAATAGAGAGCTAGCTGAATGTATCTCTAATTGAAATATATATAGTCATAGGTTATCTACAGCTGTAAAATGGAAAGGCCTAAGGTTTCTACTTTAGTCAATCAAGTCCTCCCCTATATAAGGGTAATATCAAAAGGGCAATAGATTTACTGACAGTACAGTATCAACCCTTAGTACTAGAGGAAAATCTCACTAAAGAGCTGTTATAGAGTTAAATGCACCCACCTATTAGTGATCTAATGGAACAGCCTAGAAATGAATGATTCTTTACAGTTAAAGACAGTATACACCAATTTTCATTTAACTGCAGGAGCAGATCACACTGGTAAATAGAACAGACGATCATTACTAACTGATCAGTTAGCTGGTACAAGTGCTTTACATAAGCAGGAGAGGTCATGAGAAGCAGAAATCTTCTGCACAGAGTATCCAGCTTGTCCGAGAGCCTCCCTCTCCCCCTCCCTATCTCCCTCACGGAGCTTACAAATGATTTACGACACTAGTGCCTGAAGCAGTTCACTGCAAATGGCTTTTGCTTAGAGCAGTGATTTGCAACCTTTTTTTTGCAGTGGCACACTTTTTTACATTAAAAAATCCTGCGGCACACCACCATCCCAAAATTTTACAAAATCACACATTGTAGCCTAATACAGGATATATATATATATATATATATATATATATATATTATACAAAATCACACATTGTAGCCTAATACAGGATATATATATATACACACACACTGTACTGTGCTGTCATGCCATGCCTCCTACAAACTATACATGACATATTGACATTCATTCATAATCATAATGATTGTCTGTGAATGAATGTCAATGTTGTTGTAAATGATGCCTGATGAGCCTGTCACATACCTCCCAATATTTCAAAATTTGAAAGAGGGACACCCCCTCACTGTTGTCAGTCTGCCGCGGCACACCTGAGGATCTCTCACGGCACAATAATGTGCCACGGCACACTGGTTGAAAAACACTGGCTTAGAGCATAAAACTTGTGGGCAGTTTGAAGAGTAAAACTGGGGGTGGGGGGGGGGGCGTTAAAAACATAAACAGTGCATATAAAGCATTTTATCTCAATTGTGCTGCATAATGTGTGTGTATATAAATTGATGGGGAAGCTAATACATGCATACTGTGAGTGAAAAATAAATATGTATGTTCAGAGACTACAGCTCACACGCTGCAAGCATATGTGATTGTATATGTATAAGTATATGTAACAAATAATATGCTGTGTGTGTCATGTGACTGTATCATGAGCATGTGACTGCTGTGCCCCTGTAAGGTACGTTACAATATGGAAGCTTACATAGTAGAATCAAGCACTGGATCAACACTGTACTTCAAAACAATCTTTGTCAACCGTTTGGGGTAAGAGGAACAGACAAAATAGACAGCAGTGATTATTTTATTTTTATTAATAAGATAAAGTAGGTTTTAGCAATTTCCATCAGGTGTTAAATGTCCCTTTAAGGTAAGTATTGTAACTACAGGTGAACGTTGCTTTGAAACATTTACATTCTTTTTAATGAATAATAATGTAAATGTTTAACGAAAATTTAGTATTCATTTTGTTTTAAATGAAACAAATACTTTAAAGGGAAATAAAACCCAACAGTTTCTTTAATTATTCAGATAGAGCATACAACTTTCTGCAATTTACTTCTATTATCAAATTTTCAGCAGGGATCTAGGTTCAGGAGCGTGCACGTGTCTGCAGCAGTTTTGCAACAATGTTATACATTAGCAAGAGCAGTAGATAGCGGCACTATTTCCTGTCATATAGAGCTTCAGGCATGTGCTCGATACCCAAGTATCTCTTAAAAAAAAAAAAGCAAACTTGATAATAAAAGTAAATAGGAGACTTTTTAAAATTCTATTCTTTATCCGAATATTGAAAGAACATTTTTAAGTTTCATGTCCCTTTAACCGAAAATATGCTGTTCTACTCCACCCAGATGCTCTAGTGCGTTCCATTAAGTGCAGAACCCTGATACCCTGATACTCCTACATGTAGCACAATGATTGGCTGACATGTGAAGGAGCTTGGTTATATCTTTCCTTTATTGACCACAGTAAAGGAAGCAAGAAAAAACACATTACTGATGTTTTTCAATGACTTTGTCCAAGGGCTGCGAAACAATGCAAGTTTTACTAACAAAATGACAGGTTTAGGACCAGTTTACAAGTGAGGCGCTAAATATCGCTTTAGTGATATTACAAGTTGTCAGCCATGTGAACGAAAACTTACTTCAATAGGCTCCTATGGGAGCCTCATTCTCATGCCGTGCAGCGAAGGGGGTAAGTCGCACAGCAGTAGCGTAATAGTGTAAATATATATGTATATGATTTTATATATACATATATATATATATATATTTATGTGTTAATATGTGTAGATGTTACAGTTAAAGTGCAGAAATCAGTTAATGTGCACATTACCTAGTTAGTCTGCAGATTAACTAGGGTGATCAGTTAAAGTGCAGAAAAATTGTTTCATTTCTCACATTACCTAGGTAATCTGCAGATTACCTAGGTAATCTGCACATTACCTACTAGGCACTAGTTAAAGTGAAAAAAAAGCAATTTAGCTTTTTAGAAAAGTTTGTTTCTCTCACGTAAACTGTTTATTGAAAAAGAAGCTGAAGAATGTAATAAATAAAGAACAGAATGTTCCGATTTCGGCCGAGGGCAGATATGCTCCAGAGTGCTCTGCTCTAAACAAAGCCTCGGGCGCCGCAACTGAGTCTGGGAACCTTACCATGGGTCCCAGCCCGCACGTCTTGAAATTCTCTGTCTGGGAAATTATCTATCCTTCTATCGAATCTATATTAAATAGTTAGCTTTGATAGATAGATCATTTCCCAGACAGAGGATTTCAAGACGTGCGGGTTGAGACCCATGTTAAGGTTCCCAGAGGCAGTTGCGGCGCCCGAGGCTCTGATTAGAACAGAGCACTCTGGAGCGTATCTGCCCTTGGCCGAAATTGGAACATTCTGTTCTTTATTTATTTCGTTCATACACAGATAATATTGTTTGTTACTACTAATTTGCTTATCTTATCTAACTATATTTAGAAAATTAGCAGTTAAATGTGGCTCTTTTTAAACAGCTTATACTTTTCTCTGAGTCAAGGCTTGATGGGCTGCAGATATTTCTCTAGGGAATTCTGGTAATTGCTAGGTTTTTTTTTTGTTTGTTTTTTAGAAGAAAGCTTATAACATAGCCTCTATTATCTGCCAGAACAATTCCCCATGTAGCTTCAAGTTAGTCCAGAGGAAATGTCCCATACATTTATATCAACACTGCCAAGCACATTTCCTTATATTGTTTAGTGGTACTAAGATCCCCTCTTTAAGTGTGTATGATCAAAATAACAGTGCCTTTATTTACCACACTTTATACCCAGATAAAATGTGTCAGTAGTACCACCTCAGGATTATTGTACTCTGTGAGCACGTCACTTGCGGTATCCTTTCCAGCTTTTTTTAAATTTTTTTCTTGTCAGTGTGTATCGTAGCAGCCAAGGTCTCCTGCGCTCAGCTTGCTATCTCACTTCTGAGCATAGAGTGTCAGGCAGAATGTGGTATAGCCTCAGGCCAATAATGGCCAAGAAGATTTTCCAGCTCGGGTGAGAAGGATTTCACCCCAGGTTGCTACCGGAATAAAGCCCCAGTATCAAAGCTCCACAGAAAAACAGCAAGATTCCACCTATCACCCTGTATCACTCCACCCCTCTCAAAAAATATGCACTTTAACGACACTGAAGCCGTTAATGTGCACATTACCTAGGTAAAGTGCGGATTCCGCAACTTTATCTGAGCAAATCAGTTAATCTGCAGATTACCTAGGTAATGTGCACATTAACTGATTCCGCACTTTAGCGGTAACATATATACTATTACACACAGTTCCCATAGCCCGCAATGTAAAGGCACTTTTCAGTGCTGTTTTATTTTCTAAAATGGACTTTATATTTCCCTTTAATTTGACATTCATCCAAAAAAGTTAAAGGGACACGGAATCCAAAAATTTTATTTCATGATTCAGATTAAGGGCTCCATGTACTAAGCAGTCAGCGAGCTACCCGCAACAAATCTCGCGTCAAAATTCGCAAACTGATATGTACAAAGCCGTCAATTATGTTAAAACTCGCATCTTTAAAATTGCGAGCGTACTTATCCGCCAAACCTCGCTACCGCTCCATTTTTCACTGTAATTAGACACATTTGACCACCAACTCGCCAAAAACGAATGTACTAAAAAATCTATTTGTCCGCTCGCTACAATTTCCGCTCCCACCTCGTTATTTTTGCCTCGCCACCTTTTAGGTGGCGGGCAAGGTACAAAACAATAGGAAAGTCAATCTAGACACCAGTCTAGACATATATAAAAGGCAGTAATATCAGCATTGTACTTACAGCATAACTGGCGTCTAATTTGTCTCTCATTTCCATGTACATAAATTGCGCCCAATTTGTCGACTGTAATTAAAGAGTAATCTATATTTTAAATTTGTATTGTATAGTTGTCAATCTTTATAATTATTTTTATATTAATATTTATATATTATCAGATCCAGATGAAGCCATATCCAAATTGTAAATAAATATTACAAAAATAACGCTCTGTTATCACTCTTCAACATTTTTTGAACAATAATAAAGTTGTTTAGATAAGTTGAACTTTTATAGGAGCAAAATTCTATTCCCGTGACTACTATGATGTTCGTGACACCTTGCATGTCACGTGTTAATAATTGGCCAGACAATTCAACTGAAAGTTAAGTACATCAGCTTAGTCGCGGCGAGCGAGGCGTCAAATTTATCAACAATCCGCAACTGCTCGCGGCGGGCTAGACTTGTCTATTTATTGGGGGAATATTAGTACATAGCGACAGCGGACACCATTTCGCCCGCGGCGAGTAACGGCGAGTTTATCCGCGTCTACAATGACGGATGAATTGACGGCTTAGTACATGGAGCCCAAAGAATACATTTTTAAACAACATCCAATTTAATTATATTTTCAATTATGCTTCATTCGCTTGGTATACTTTGTTGAAGGAGCAGCAGCAGTGCACTACTAAGACCTAGCTGAACACAGCCACCAATCAGCAGCTAGCTCGCACCTTGTGAGCCTACCTACAGTAGGTATGTTTTTTAACAAAGGATACTAAGATAACTAAGCAAATTAGATAACAGAAGTAAAATGGAAATTTGTTTAAAATTGTATACTCTATCTGAATCATGAATACAATTTTTTTGGTTTCATGTCCCTTTAAGTGAAAAATATGGCACCAGATTTAATATTAAATAATTTAATGAATACAGACAAATTATACACATTTTATGATCTTCTCCTTAGAGATCAGTATCATGTAGTAAATTAAACTAAAATACAATAAACTGTTTGAAAAACCAACACTAATATCAATTCAAGAATATCCATCACATCTCCTTGTAATACTTAAAGGGTGGCAAATTGACAGTACAACATTTGCGAGTTTCTAATAAGCATAGTACATTTGTATATTGAGAAATTGTGATCTCTAGCATTCTTTAATATATAATAAAATAATACATCCAGCTGTGTAAGTCTTGTCTTTTTGTTCCTTTCTTCCATGGCTAAATGGGATTTATGTATTGCTGAAGCTGTAAATTGCTTTGAATTGTTTTTGAAGCTGTAAATTGCATTATAATGCTTCCTCAGTCTCCACTGTTGTAGCCACTTGTATGTCTTTGCAAACAGACTTCTTCCGATATGTTTATCCATCTGTGTTATGTTTACAGTATTCTGTGGTATTACTGTCATTTGAGCCTCTTAAAATTCAATTCCTTATTATTTCTGCTTCATTATATTTATTTATACATAAGAAAGTAAACTCCATAGAACTTCCACTTGACATATTTCTTATATATATATATATATATATATATATATATATATATATATATATATATACACACATACTGTAAGTTGATGACAAGGCTAAAAAAAACATTAAATCCAAAGGCTTGTGGTTGATTATCAGAAATTATCCGGCATGGAGAGAAGTAACACTGAAACATTTTTTAAAAATTCTTTATTTAAATAGCATACAGGAAATGCATATAAAAATGTCAGATCCGGTTAAAGGGACATAAAACCCAATTTGTTTTCTTTCATGATTTAGATAGAACATAACATTTTAAACAACTTTCTAATTTACTTCTATTATCCTATTTTCTTCGTTTTCTTGTTATCCATTGTTGAAAACCAAAAATGTAAGCTCAAGAGTGTGCACTATATGGGAGCAGTTTTGCAACAATGTTACACATTAGCAGGAGCACTAGATGGCAGCACTATTTCCTGTCATGTGGTGCTTCAGGCATGAACACACAACCTACCAAGGTATCTCTTCAACAATGAATAACATGAGAATGAAATAAATTTGATAATATAAGTAAATTGGAAACTTTTTAAAAATTGTATTCTCTATCTGAATAAGGAAAGAAAAAAATGGGGTTTAATGTCCCTTTAAGCCACAACCCGCACATATATAGTACAAATATGTAAATTAGATATAACTAACAAAGTAAAATGGCTTGAAGATATTATACAGAAGACATATGCTTCACCTGTTGCAATTTTTAAACAACGAGAAAGCAAAAAATAATACAATTAAACAAAATAAAAATAAATATAAATATGGGGGAACTTTCACCTGTTGCAAAGGTTAAGAAGCAAGATCCATACTCCTCATCCCCCGGAATATGGGACCACAAAGGACCATGCACTACCTTCCACATACACTTTCTGTCATAATGAATGTACTGTTGGGAAACTGGGGCTAAGATTCTATTCCAAACACTGCTAGGCTAACTCAAAAGATATGGTTCCCATTTTGTGATACATTTTTCAATTCTGTTGTCAATATCACCCTTTACGTCAGCTTGTTCCCAAATCAACCGTGAGTGTACTGCAGTCAATAAGAAGGAGAAAAGAAGTCAATTGAGTATCCAAAACCTAAATATTAGTTTTCTAGCTTAGAGGATTACTAGGTATATAAAGTTACAAGACTATTTTTTACAAATTGTCTCGTACCAAAAATAAAACATGATTAAGTGATAACACAATTTTTGAAAGCCAGTAAGATATTTCCCCCCAATATCTTTTTTAACTTAGAGCAGTTCCTTAGAAGATAAATAATGTCCAGGGAAGCTGCTTGGCACTTAATGTAAATATCTTGCACATTCGAGACCCATTTTGGTGTGTGTAACCGTGGAGCAATGTAAGCCTGGTGCATTAACCTAGCATGGGATTTTTTTACAAGACCAGAGACTTCATATTTTGCTTAAACTTTCCTTTACTACTCAACTGCAGCTTTTTAAAGTAATACAAGATAACAGAACATTAACACAACAGAGAAAAAAGATACCATTCATAGTTAGCCAATGAAAAGGCTAAGTTAGAGAACAAGGTATAAAGTGACCAATCAGAGTAACCGTAGTGACCATAAACTGACCACTGAGCACCCCAACCTCCTCTTTCTTTTGCTGCTCAGCTGAAGATAAGTATTAAAGTGTTGTGCTTATTTTAGTCAAATAATAAACGTTTTATTGCAGTTTATTTTTTCTTTATTTAATTAATTTTTCCCTTGCCTTGACTGTTTATTCCTATATATATTTATCTTTATTAGATTTATGTATTTATTTTTTTCCCGTCTTTTTTCTTTAATTCCATTTTTTCCCAGTTTTTGGTTTTCTTTTTTCTGCTCTGATTGCTATATATAGCTTCTGTTTTTTTTTTCCCCAACTCTTTCTATTTTTCTCTTATATTTGTCTACGGTCTCTTACCGGTCTCCCTGTGTGTTTTTTCTGACCTCCATTTTCTCTGGGTTTCTTCTCCCACACCCGGCGCCATTTTGTGGGCGTTCCCACCTACGTAACTGTATTCCCGCCTCCACCTCGTCATAAAACCTCTCGTATTCTGCTCAGCTGGTTTTTCAGTGACAACTGTGTCACAAAGTTGCGGTTTGCTCTGCTGAAGAGAAATTGGTTATTTGTTGTTTCCCTTGGTTATCCTGACACCCGGTGGTTATATTTATATTTATTAGAATATACACTTTATTTTTTCTGTCAGATAAATTGTAATTTTTTCCTAACTAATTCCTTAATATATTTTTAAATCCCATTATTGTTATCTTTTATTTTTTCTGTATAATATTAATATTTATTTATTATTTTGGTCAATATGTCTCAAAATCCTGATTGCCCTTTTACTGAACAGTCTGTGCTAAAAATGATTGACTCATCTTTAGGTAAATATATGTCTCAAATGACTAATTTACTTTCTAAATTATGTTTTACTTCTAAACAAATTAGAAAAAGTAAAGCACCTTCTAATGCTATTAAAGTTAGCAAACAATTAGTGGATAAGTCTATGAAAAAATTATCCTTAATTAACCTTCCTAGCAGAAAAGGGAAAAAGACCCCTTTCTCACAAGGGGATAAAAAAGGGAGTTTTAAAACACGAAACTGCTTCTTCCTATAGACAAGAATTAGTAGCATTATCTACTGTTTTCTCCGCAGAGCTCCTCTAATGATAATTCTGATTTTGATTCAGATAATGACTCTAATTTTTCAGATTCCTCTGATTCCGAACCTAAAGCTAAAAAGTTTAAAAAATATGTTAAAAATCTAAACACACTGAGGATGAGGAATTTACATTTGTTGATGCTCTTGGAAATCCAAGATTTAATGCTTAAACTCTCCATTATTCTCGATCCTCTGAATGGTTTCCAGCAATAGACATTGCAGAATTTGTGGATTTTCAGCTTAAAAAATCCCTTAATAAATGCTCCAGAAATAATATGAGAGCCAAATGTCCCAGACCCCTATTACCTAAAAATAGTAATATCTCACCTGAAATTGACCCTAAGGTAATTAAATATATAGGGACTCCTGCTTATAAAATTAAGAAAGGAATCGATAAATCTTGGCGTAATGCCAGGACAAACTTTTAGATTCAATTGGACCCATTACTAAATTGTTTGAACTTTCTGAACAGGCTTTAATGGAAGAGTCTTATCTTGACCCATTTATAGTTAGGGAATGGGTTCAAAGAATTCTTTCTTTTGTTGGAAATACTAATTCTGCCATGATAATTGAAAGGCACAAAAACATTTTACGCAGAATAGACCCTAAGATTTGTGATTCTGCTATTAATGAACTTAACTCAGATAAAGATGCCTTGTTATTTGGAGATGCCTTTCTTAAGGATCTTAATCAATACGCCAATACTTTTTCAACCCTTAAAAAGGTTTAAATTACTTTGAGGAAATCTTTTAATCCACATAATTTCTCTGACAGGGTCGGGAAAGGCAGAGATCGCTTCCCCGGCCATACCTCTTTTGTGTCCAGGCCTCAATTTCAACAAACCAATTATCCCTACTACTATCAGCAACCTAGATATCCACAAGAAGAGTTCTTGCCTTCCCGAGCCAGACCATGGCAGCAAAGAGGTTTTCGCTCCAGACCAAGATCTTGCCCTCCTACAGGTAACTCTTTTTTCTTCTCTAATTCCCCTTTCTTCCCCATCCAAAGTTGAAGGAAGATTAGCCCTTTATGCCCACAATTGGAATCGAATCCCCTCAGATCAATGGGTGCTCCAAGCAGTTCTAGGGGTTTGGATAGATTTTATCTCTCCCCCAATTCAAACCAAAAAACCAAATCCTATTTATTTTTCAGAAACAGACAAAATTCTGGTTCAGGAAGAGATAGAAAATTTATATAAAAAAAAGAAGCTATTGCTCTAAGCTTAAATCCCCACCAAGCTTATATCAGCAACATATTTCTTGTAAAAAAGAAAAACGGTCAATTCTGGCCAGTCATCAATTTAAGATCCCTAAATGCTTTCGTTGTTTACAATCATTTCAAAATGGAAGTATTTCCCTTCCAGACTGAATGAAGGGATTAACTCAAAATAACTTTACTGTAACCTTAAGAGGTGTGAAATGTTTACAGTTTCAGGTGACCTCCCAGTTTCTATTCTGAAAACTTGTACTTATCACACGCAAAAGCATTTTCGGGGGCTTTTCTGTTGAAAAGACTTTGATGGCTGCAGGCTTTTAACAAACAGATCCATTTTGCATTGTGATATCCTGAGAAACTCGACAACCAATTTGGATGGAAATCAAAAATCAGTTTAGGGAGCAAATCACCTATAGATTTCAATCTACACCATAGTTATATGCAATCAGGAGTGCAATAATTAAATGCTCTAACATATCTGAGAATTTTCTTTTTGCCCTTTTATATTCCTTTAAAATGTTCTGTCACCCTTATAAAAGAATAGAATTAAAACAGGAAGGCGTAAGGTAAAAGCTATTTAAATTCAAATGTCAAGTAATATACCAATATGTTATGTACATCCTATTAATGTTTATTATAGCAGGAAGTACCTTTTAACCAATAAGCATTAACAGGAAGTAACTATCAGCATCATTAGTAGCATGTGCCTATCAGTCAATGACTATTGGTAGGAAGTACATAACTAATATAGCTGTGTTAGTTCCAATTTGAATTAAAAAAAGCTTTTATTTCAAATTTTTTTCATGGGGAAAAACCCCCCAAACAAAAATAAAAATTAAAAAACTAAATTTAAATAAAATCACATCAGGTTTAGATACTGCTTTTTCATATGGATGACAGACATTTTTAAGCACAGTGTCTCTTTCATAGTATCCTTCTTGCACTTGTGATTTTCCTTACAAATGTTTAAAATATAATAGAAAACTATGAGCATGATATAATACCAATTTATGATCCTGTATAACTGAAAAAACAAAATACATACATAGACAATGGATCTATTTTAATGAAGAACCATGTACCTGTAATATATTAATATGAAATAAACAGTTGGAAGATTTGTATTTTTTTTAAAAATATTGTTTAAAAGTACATTAAACATCATGTTGTTGTATAAAAAAAACTGTGCATGTCCCATGTTCCCTAGGGAGACCAAAAAGAAAATTCTGTAGTCTCCAAATATTGCAAAAACAATAGCTGGTTTTGGTAATTAGCAGCATTTTGAATTTCCAGGTTACAGGCTTTGCTTTTTGGCCTCTATAGGCAGTGTGGGAGAAAATGTTTTTTTTTTTTTTTTTTTTTTAAAAAAAAGCAATAGGTGTTTAATGTCTTTTAAAGTAGAGATTAATTTGGGCTGCATATTTGGGGCGTAATATGAGGCGTAAATCTTTTTAGAGGCTTTTCTATTTGTTTACTGAATATTTCTGCATAATTTCTGAACATTTCCCAAGGACATTTGAGTCCCTATTTGGAAAGTATCATTTTTTTCATTACATTTGGTTTACCCCTCTCTATCTGATTTTACAGAAGAAGCAATTTACATATATACTAGAGAGCACTGTTATTTCTCAATATCATTTACTTAATACGTTTTTCCATTCTGCTATGATAAAAATGTGTACCATGGTAAAAATATGTATAATTGGATCTATGTAAAATGAATATAAGCTATGATTTACGGTGTGTAAATGACATCAAATGTGTGTTTGATGTGCATTTAATTGCAAACATTTTCCATTTTAGAAGCTTTTTTATGAAGGGGCGGTATAAATGAAGCAAATCTATTGTTGAGGAATAATTATTCATGTGGTTTTGGCATATATCTAGGAGAAGACAACTGTCCTACACTTGGAATTTTCATGAAATCTAATAAAAAAAAAAAAATCCTGTGGTATAATTACCTCATACTGTATAGTCATATTGGTATATTGTCTTTATTAAATGTTTTTGAAATAAGAAAATATACAAGAAAAGGACATCTGAAAAAATATATATGAAAAAAGAAGTCCAATAAAGGTGAATAAACACAATCAATTTCAAGGCTGCCTTCACATAAGAAAACTCTGAACCATAGCAATTAATGATTAGCAATTTGATGGTAACCGAACATATAATCTGATATTTATAACAGAATAGACAGGAAGAATGTGTTGTACAAGAAAGAAAGAATGGAGAAGAGAGGAAAAGGAAAGAAGCATAGTAAAGGAAAATTAGAATTTATGACTAGATACGGAAACCACATAGTAATGTCTATGACATGTCTATGACATTTTCCAGGGGGACCTTGAATACTATGCGGATCTCCTCATAGATGAGGCCAGAGATTCACGTCACACCTCCTCAATGTGCAACCACATAGTAATGTCTATTACAGGTCTATGACATGTTCCAGGTGGACCTTGAGCACTATGTGGATCTCCTCATAGAGGAGGCCAGAGATTCACTTCACACCTCCCCAACGTGCCAAGCGCAGGATAGCCAGCTTAGTGATGCCCTGGATGTTATCATTAGCTGCCTTCCAAAAGAATACAATATATATCCAGCCAATGCGATTATCCAAATACAAATATAATACTCTGGATTTATATCCGGGTAAATTAGAATTAACAAACATAAAGACGACTAGAGAAACAATAAACCTCATATAATTAGAATGTCTTCCAGCGCCCAACCTAATTCCTTAAAGCTCCTGGATAATAGGGTACCTAGCTTACCCTAATTAGAAATACAAATACAACAATAGTCCAAGAGTGCCAAAGGCAAAAGGAATAGTCTGATAAATTAAGTAAAAATAAGTTAAAAATGGTCAAACATTTATTAACAAATCATAATTATTAACATGGATCCATGTGTACTACATATATACATATACAAACTAAAAAGATTGAATTTTCGAATATAAAAACGATGTAAATGTAAAAGAAATATCATATGAGGTCTCTCCAAAATAGGGAGATCAACAGATACGGAGATCAACAATGGGAGTTAAAAAACTTGCAGTAAAGAAATATTGCATCTACTAAATGTGTCCAATAATTGTATTATATCCAATGGACGTATCCAATAGATGTGTCCTGGTAGTAAGACTTTCAATAAGGTAAATCCATAAGAAAAAATCCAGTACTGAAAACTAGTGAAGTCCAAACGAAAATTATGTGAATTCCGTGATAATATATATATATATATATATATATATATATATATATATATATATGGTGAAAAAATTTAAAATGTAAAAATTATGAAAAAAACTGTAAAAAACAAAAATAAAAATATAAAAATATATATATATATATATATATAAAAATATATAAAAAATATAAAAAAATTGAAGAAGTGAAAAAATGTGGAAAAAAACAATGTGTTATAAATTTGTGAATAAGTATAATGAAATAAGAAATAGGTGTAATCCAAATTGAAATTGAATGTTAATAAGTGATCCTCCTTATAAGTGTTTCCTTATAGGTGAATGTCTTGTATATATCCGTGTGAGTAGTGGAAGTTTTTCCTTCTGGTATCCTTTCAATAATTTCCTAGTAGTTCCTGTGAATAACAAAATACAACATAGTGCAATAACGTTTCCAAATATAAATGATATTAAAATAATGCTCACCAAATTGTCAACGCGTTTCGGCCTCTATATCAGGCCTTTTTCAAGACTATCTTATGGTGAGTACTGGTGGCTCTATTTGTATGTATTGATAACCAATAGATTGTCGTGGTTTTGGCGCTAAACACTCATTGACATTGACCCGGAAGTATCCTTTGTATTTCACTTCCGGTATAAACCTTAGTATTCTCGTCAATATTATTATTGCGTCTACAATTAACTATATTTCTATTCCAACATATATTAGCCCATTGGGTTATTGTATTATATGGAAGCTGTATTTATCATGTGGTAGTTGTTATTTCAAGGGATCTCTCCGTGAGCGTCAAACCGGAAGTGACATGCTATTTGTTTACTTCCGGTTTCGGTACTAGATAACAGTGAACATCCTATGTGGGTCAATTTAGTAAAATCCGCATGTGAGCGTCTAACCGGAAGTGACATACTATTTGTTTACTTCCGGTTTTGGTTTCGATACTAGATAACGGTAAACATCCTATGTGGGTCAATTTTGTAGAAACTGTATTAGCAATGAGGAGAGCAATAATATCCGGTGAGATATTTAAATAGACAGATAAAAATACATTAATCCAAAAAACATTAATATAAAAAAGTGATATATAAGAGACTAATATATAAAATATTTAAAAATCTTTAGAAATATTTAATTGAATGAAAAATACATAAAATTCCATAAATGAATCGTGTATGTTTTAAAGTCCATAAGTTGGAGATCTGCATAAGTGCAAGAATTAGAACCTGTTAGGAAGTCTTATAACCTTGCAAATAGATTCCATAAAATTACATAAAACTACCCTAATGTAGAGAAAGATAAATAATCTAAAAGTATCAATAAGATCAGTGTGGAACACTTTAAACAGGGACAAAAAATCTGTAAAAAGGATAATCAATAAATATTATAATTAAAATTATTTTAAAATTATTTTAAAATGGGATAGGTATACATGCACTGCATACAGGGAACTATCATTGAATATAAATGGGATCAGACAAGGTATGGACAAGACTCAGTGGGAATTAACATTTGGCCATAGAGAGCTAGTATGATAATACATGCAAACTAAATAAATGTCTCTTCTTTCTGAGTGTCAAGAATTCTTAATACTCAATAAGTGTGTTCTTTATTCAGTCTTCTTCCTCCTCTCTTACCTCTGTGGGTCTTCTTTTGTCTGTTGGGGTTTGGAATTCCTCTGAGTTTGGGTTCTTTCTCTTCAAAGATCCCCTTTCTAATTCTTTGGGTACTTTCTGAGGTATCCCTAAAAAAGAGTGCCCTGATGTTGATGCTTGATGTTCTTCATTTGTACCTGTACTTGTTGCTTTCTTATTCTGTTGTCTTTCTCCTTGTTGGAATTGAGGGTTTGTTCCATGCGAATTTGGATCTGGTCGTGATCTTGGGTAATTGTGTCTGGGAGATTCATAATAATCATTGTAGTGATAGTTATACCATTGGTCCCCTCTGTTATATGACTGTGGGTGTCTCCGATTTTGGTATCTTGGATATCCCCCTTGTCCCCAATATGTGTCTCAGTTTTCTCTATTATTACCATATGGTCTTCGAAGTTGTCTCTGGTAGTAGTTTGGATACGGTAATTCCCGTCTCCTGTTATTATGTCCATATGGAGAGTCGATATGTCCTCGGTTGTTATCTCTTGCGGGGAAGTCTCTAGGAAATGGGTTGGATTCATATCCCTTGTCATATTGGTGACTAAAGTTTGGAGTTTGGGGCCAATAAGGTCTATTCATACTTCCCCAGCCAGCGGGACCCCTCGTATATCTTTCATGACGAAATGGTGTTCTAGGGGTTCTATTGCCGTCTCTATTAAAAGAGCCTTGGTTCCATCTGTCATTTCTGGGTGTATAGGTGGGATTACTCGATCCATAATGATATGTGTGTGGGTTACCAATATCATGATATTTCCTATCTTCTTTAATGGATGGTATCCTAGATCTTAACCCTCTTCTCTTACTAGTCACTTCTACCCATTCTCCCTCATTTTTATTTTCTATATGTGCATTTTCATTAGTGTTAGTATTAGTATCATTCGTTATGTGTTCATTTGTCTGATTTTGATTACATTTAATCAGTTCTAATTCCCTATTCAATTTCTTTGATTTCTTATTAGTTATGTCTTCTCTTATTTTAGTCACCTTCTTAGTCAGGTTCTCTTTCCTATCTAGAAAGTCCTTACATTCTATTATGTATCCATCTGGGCCAATGAGATTATCCTCTGTGTTCTTATAAGATGTAGTGATAGAGGAGTTGTCTATTTGATATGGTGCAGCTGTGGACTCCAATACATAGGACAAACGTCCAGAACTCTTAAAGATCGTATCAGAGAACACTTACTAAAGATCGAGCATGAAAGCACTGAGACAGCACTTTACAGACATTTTACCAATCACCATCGAGCAAGTTACAAAGATTTTAATTATATAGGCATACAAATAGTGACACCTAATTGGAGGGGAGGTGATTATGAACGACGCCTACTTACTACGGAATCCAAATGGATTTTTAATATTGACTGTATATACCCCAAGGGCTTGAATAATAGAGAGGATCTCTCACACTTATTGAGTATTAAGAATTCTTGACACTCAGAAAGAAGCGACATTTATTTAGTTTGCATGTATTATCATACTAGCTCTCTATGGCCAAATGTTAATTCCCACTGAGTCTTGTCCATACCTTGTCTGATCCCATTTATATTCAATGATAGTTCCCTGTATGCAGTGCATGTATACCTATCCCATTTTAAAATAATTTTAAAATAATTTTAATTATAATATTTATTGATTATCCTTTTTACAGATTTTTTGTCCCTGTTTAAAGTGTTCCACACTGATCTTATTGATACTTTTAGATTATTTATCTTTCTCTACATTAGGGTAGTTTTATGTAATTTTATGGAATCTATTTGCAAGGATATAAGACTTCCTAACAGGTTCTAATTCTTGCACTTATGCAGATCTCCAACTTATGGACTTTAAAACATACACGATTCATTTATGGAATTTTATGTATTTTTCATTCAATTAAATATTTCTAAAGATTTTTAAATATTTTATATATTAGTCTCTTATATATCACTTTTTTATATTAATGTTTTTTGGATTAATGTATTTTTATCTGTCTATTTAAATATCTCACCGGATATTATTGCTCTCCTCATTGCTAATACAGTTTCTACAAAATTGACCCACATAGGATGTTTACCGTTATCTAGTATCGAAACCAAAACCGGAAGTAAACAAATAGTATGTCACTTCCGGTTAGACGCTCACATGCGGATTTTACTAAATTGACCCACATAGGATGTTCACTGTTATCTAGTACCGAAACCGGAAGTAAACAAATAGCATGTCACTTCCGGTTTGACGCTCACGGAGAGATCCCTTGAAATAACAACTACCACATGATAAATACAGCTTCCATATAATACAATAACCCAATGGGCTAATATATGTTGGAATAGAAATATAGTTAATTGTAGACGCAATAATAATATTGACGAGAATACTAAGGTTTATACCGGAAGTGAAATACAAAGGATACTTCCGGGTCAATGTCAATGAGTGTTTAGCGCCAAAACCACGACAATCTATTGGTTATCAATACATACAAATAGAGCCACCAGTACTCACCATAAGATAGTCTTGAAAAAGGCCTGATATAGAGGCCGAAACGCGTTGACAATTTGGTGAGCATTATTTTAATATCATTTATATTTGGAAACGTTATTGCACTATGTTGTATTTTGTTATTCACAGGAACTACTAGGAAATTATTGAAAGGATACCAGAAGGAAAAACTTCCACTACTCACACGGATATATACAAGACATTCACCTATAAGGAAACACTTATAAGGAGGATCACTTATTAACATTCAATTTCAATTTGGATTACACCTATTTCTTATTTCATTGTACTTATTCACAAATTTATAACACATTGTTTTTTTCCACATTTTTTCACTTCTTCAATTTTTTTATATTTTTTATATATTTTTATATATATATATTTTTTTATATTTTTATTTTTGTTTTTTACAGTTTTTTTCATAATTTTTACATTTTTAATTTTTTCACCATATATATATATATATATATATATATATATATATATATATATATATATATATATATATATATATATATATATATATATATATATATATATATATATATATTATCACGGAATTCACATAATTTTCGTTTGGACTTCACTAGTTTTCAGTACTGGATTTTTTCTTATGGATTTACCTTATTGAAAGTCTTACTACCAGGACACATCTATTGGATACGTCCATTGGATATAATGCAATTATTGGACACATTTAGTAGATGCAATATTTCTTTACTGCAAGTTTTTTAACTCCCATTGTTGATCTCCGTATCTGTTGATCTCCCTATTTTGGAGAGACCTCATATGATATTTCTTTTACATTTACATCGTTTTTATATTCGAAAATTCAATCTTTTTAGTTTGTATATGTATATATGTAGTACACATGGATCCATGTTAATAATTATGATTTGTTAATAAATGTTTAAACAATAAACCTCAGACTCGGAAGAGAGGAACTATGTCAGCTAGTAGCAATCTGACCGGGTCACTCCCATCATATAGTCTAATTTATCAGGGTGCAACTATTATTTGAATTTAGCCATTGAATCCAATAAAACCCCATATCTAGAAAGAAATCTAATTTGCCTTTCAAATTGTAATGGACCTTTTCCATACTAAGGTTATAATAAACCAAAGTCACCCACTCAGTAAAAGAGGGCACATCCGTTTTTTTCCAATGCCTTGGTATTAGGCGCATAGCACAGTTTTTCAGTAACTTTAAATGTTTTAATATAATTTTGCATTCATGCATTGTATATGGATATTTCCATGCATGAGGATTGTTACGTCACATTGGAAAGGGCATGTGAGTATCATTTGATATGGAGGAAGGAGCCCTCCTTGCCACAACCTCTACAACGTGTATCTGAACAATTTGGGTAAATATGGTGCAAATGCTGTGGAATGAGATACAACCTTGTGCTAAATATAATGTTAGTTTCTGCCACTTTTGTGGAGATTGAGGATTTATGCATAGTGAGGAATATCTTTCTCCAGGTCTTATCCGAAAGAGACTTGTTCAAATCTTCTACCCACTTAGAGCCAGATTACAGGTCAGCTCGGACACAATTGAATTTAACACAATTAGGGATAGCTTTCTAGTTAACTGTTACGCTTGTTACTGTCTAATAAAAATGATTTAAAAATGAAATTACAATCAAAGGTTATAAGGGCTCAAAGATATAAGAACTCAGGTGTTAAAAAAGAAAAAAAAGGAATGCAAAGGGCTCTAACATAGAGATACATACATACATCTAAATATGTGTTTCTGTATATATATATATATATATATATATATATATATATATATATATATATATATATATATACACATACTGTACATACATACAGTCATGGCCAGTACAGCACTTTGCACAGTTCACAATAAAAATTCAAGTAGTTTTACGTGGACCGCTATTGAGAGAATATTTCAACCAACAAATGGGGAAGATAGAGCAAGAATTTTAGGTCGACAAGAAGTATTTTGGATTTTTAAGCTCCAAACTAGAGTTCCAAAAGGTTTCAACTCGGATTTTGACCTTATGAATTATTGGTAAAGGAATGTAGCAATTAGGACCTTTTTGGAGTAGAGATCTAAAATGCAATAAATATATAGATTTGGGCAAGGTGTCTGTAAGATTTATTTATTTTGAAATAGATGTTCTATTATATATTCTTAGGTCCTAGAGAGTAATTTACAAGTGCAATTAATATCGAGTTAGTCATTCAAAGTTCTGATCATTGAAATATGACAGATTAGGTTGGGGGCATACCATAGGGGATAGATACATTCAGGCATATGTATGTGGTTATATATATATATATAAATGCTAGTATGTATATATATATGTGTACATGGATGTGACCATGAGGGTATCTGTATTTATATATATATATATATACACAAATTAATTTATACACTAACCATGATACAAGCCTAACATCTATATAGGCATTGTGATGAAAAATCCCCCTAGTGATGTTATAAGCCAAATGATAAATCAAATATATTGGATAGAATTACAATAAGTAAATGTATTGCAGTATGCAAATTTCTTGAATATAATATGTTAGATTCCTGTTTGTATGAATTAGGTTAATATCTAATAGCAGAACACAAGTAATACAAGTTAAATGCTATGGAGTCAAATCATATGTATATAATGTTAGAATTGTTTAATGTTTAAAATGTTTAATGTCCCACAGCTCACAGGGAATAGGAATAAAAAGGGTTAACTTCTGTAACTTACACATCTAGAGAGTTTCATGTGTTAACCAATTAACAATTAAGGTATAACCAATCAGAAATGGTCTGTTGCTTTTAAATATGTAGATTTTTACTGTGACAAGTAACAGCTTATGAGGACGGCTTTTGAGCCGAAACATGTCAGTTGCTATTTGCTGACCATTACTACTATTTTTGAACCATGTTTCTGCCATCGATGTGGAAATTTTAATATAACGCCAAGGTGTAAATAAAGGAATACTTTTTAAACCCATTTCGCAGCCGGTGCTCCTTTTACTGCTTTTCTTTGTTGCTATCCTGAACCCTAGTGAGCACGGCTAGCTTTGAAGATTACACGGAGTCCAGGTATCTCTAGCCGGATCGAGTTCCGGTACACACAGCAGCTGCTTTGGAGAGCTGACGTCATTGGACGCATCAATCATTGGAGTCCAAACCGCGCCCCCACAAACGGCTGAGGAGGGTATGGAGAGCTGACAGGAGGATAAAAACGCTATGTACACGGACGGATGTCGGATCCCAGTTAGGATCTTTAGAGTGAAACCCCAGTGGAGACTCAGCCTCTACCTTAAGACTGGCCAGGATCATAGGAGGCGGCGGTAAGAACTTTTTTGTCTATACACCATTTGCAATACTGTGAATAATGGGTGAGAGAATGCACTTCCACTGACTCCCAGCTGTCTGCAGCACTTAACGGACATACTTTAATGCCCTCAGCTTTACTCACTGTTAACACTGTTGACTGTTTAACCCCTGCATTTCTGTCAGATAATGCACCACTTTGCCCAGAAAATTGTTGCAATTATAAATGTTTAGGCATTCTCATGTTTATTTCTTTTGTTTGTATTGGTATGACACAAAAAAGTGGAGGAAAAAAAAGCCAAATTTGATACATTCCACGCAAAACTCCAAAAATGGACTGGACAAAATTATTGGCACCCTCAATGTAATATTTGGTAGCACACCCCTTGGAAAAATAACTGAAATCAATTGCTTCCTGTAACCATCAATGAGTTTCTTATACCTTTCTACTGGAATTTCGGACCACTCTTCTTTCGCCAACTGCTTCAGGTCTCTCAGATTGTAAGGGTTCCTTTTCCCAACTGCTGTTTTGAGATCTCTCCACAGATGCTCTATGGGATTGCGATCTGGACTCATTGCTGGCCAGTTCATTACTCTCCAGTGCTTTACCTGCCGGTATACAATCAGCATTAGAATTAATAAAAAAAGAAACTAATTTTTCTCCATTGCAATGCAATTTTATTGAGGACATGCTGAACATACTGTTGTATCTCAATTATTTCCTCTTTCAAGACACTTTCTACTTACAAAAGAAAGGGACCGCCATGGGCTCTAATATGGCCCCTTCATACACCAACATCTTTGTCAGCCAATTTAAAAAAGATTTGTGTATAAGAATCTTATATTTCAGACACAATGTAAATTATGGCTTCGCTATATAGATGACGTGTTTGGCGTATGGAGTGGCCTTATAACATCTTTGGAGTGTTTTGTAGAGGAAATTAATACATGCACTGACAGTCTGATGTTTACACTTAGCCATTCATATATCTCAGTCAATTATTTAGATACTATTGTGTACAAAAAAGATTCTGTACTTATAACTGACTTATATTTTACACCAAAGGACCGTAACACACTACTACATTACAACAGTCACCATCCTAAAAGAGTATTTTCCTCCATCCCCAAGAGCCAATTTATCCACACTGTGAGAAATGTTAAGACAAAAATTTGCAAGGTATAAAAAGGAAGTATTGACGAATGCCAGTTCAAAGAGAAAGAAAGATAATAAACAACAAATTTTTCCTCTGAATATAACACTCATAGTGACACTATTTCCAAGATCATAAGAAAACATTGGTATCTTTTAAAATAAATATAATCCACATACACCAGAATTCAAAATTCTCCCTATGCATTCCTACAATAGGGCTAAAAACATCAGAGAGGTATTAGTGAAAGCTGACGTGGGTGGACATGTTACTGGAAGAATTAACTATTTAACCGCTCAAAAAAAGGGCTCTTATCCCTGTCTACATTGTGCTCAATGTAATGCAATGAAAAAGGTCAGTTTGTAGCACAACTTCAGGATAGGAAGAAGTGTGAAATAAGTGGTTTCTATACCTGGGACACTGACTATGTTGTCTATTTACTTAAATGTCCATGTGGGCGTGGCTATGTGGGGGAGACCATTAGGGACAGAATCAGCACCCACAAATCCTCAATTAAGTGTGAGGACATGTCCCTTCCTGTTTCATCACATTTTATTGAAATAGGAAACACGGTCAGTCAATTAAGATTTCAGATAATTGACCACATTCCAAAACTAAGGAGAGGTGGTAACAGGGAGCTAGAGCTCAAAATAAGAGAGTATTGGTGAATTCAACACCTTAAAACTTTGCATCCGATAGGTCTTAATAAAGATTATGATCTCCATTTGTTTTTCTAAGTAATTCTTTATGTAACTTTTTTCTTTTAAATGTTGCAATATTTTAATTATATTGTATGATTTTAATCTTGCTATGCGTCACTCTCTGCTAGTATATAATATGTGTTAGAGCTAATAATTTTCTTTAGCTGTTATGTTTATTTCTTGCCAGCAGATGGCAGTATTATAATGTCATATGATACAATTTAAGAGCCCAAAGGGATTAATGATTAGTAATTAAGGTGCTATATAAGGCTGTGTTTCATAGCATTCAATAGCATGTCTAAGGATCTGTGGGACCCAAAACGTTGCTGTTCTTCTATGTCACAATAAAGATTTTGTTTACTGAAGAAACAGTGCTGACGCCATCTTTGTTCCTTTGGATGTACAAATTTGAGGAGTTGCAGGACCCTCAGGCAGACATGCACTCACATATAGGCTTGAATTGCCTTTGTGCATACTGGTGCTGGACCTACTACCACTTTTATATATATATATATATATATTTATATATATATATATATATATATATATATATATATATATATATATATATACGTACATACCTACACACACACCTAGATCTGCATATCTATTCCTATAGATATAAAGGTATAGATATGTATTTTTCATGAACGGTATCAGATATATATTGTATTTTCTGTGTGAAGAAGACAGAAATGTAAAATATGCGTTTTGCGCAACACGTTTCTTACTTTAGATCTTAATTCTGTCAGGTTAGTGAAAAAACTTAGGCCTAGATTTAGAGTTCGGCGGTAAAAGGGCTGTTAACGCTCCGCGGGTTTTTTTCTGGCCGCACCATAAATTTAACTCTGGTATCGAGAGTTCAAACAAATGCTGCGTTAGGCTCCAAAAAAGGAGCGTAGAGCATTTTTACCGCAAATGCAACTCTCGATACCAGAGTTGCTTACGGACGCGGCCGGCATCAAAAACGTGCTCGTGCACGATTCTCCCATAGGAAACAATGGGGCTGTTTGAGCTGAAAAAAAACCTAACACCTGCAAAAAAGCAGCGTTCAGCTCCTAACGCAGCCCCATTGTTTCCTATGGGGAAACACCTCCTAAGTCTGCACCTAACACCCTAACATGTACCCCGAGTCTAAACACCCCTAACCTTACACTTATTAACCCCTAATCTGCCGCCCCCGCTATCGCTGACCCCTGCATTACACTTTTAACCCCTAATCTGCCGCTCCGTAAACCGCCGCCACCTACGTTATCCCTATGTACCCCTAATCTGCTGCCCTAACATCGCCGACCCCTATGTTATATTTATTAACCCCTAATCTGCCCCCCACAACGTCGCCGACACCTACCTACACTTATTAACCCCTAATCTGCCGAGCGGACCTGAGCGCTACTATAATAAAGTTATTAACCCCTAATCCGCCTCACTAACCCTATCATAAATAGTATTAACCCCTAATCTGCCCTCCCTAACATCGCCGACACCTACCTTCAATTATTAACCCCTAATCTGCCGACCGGAGCTCACCGCTATTCTAATAAATGTATTAACCCCTAAAGCTAAGTCTAACCCTAACACTAACACCCCCCTAAGTTAAATATAATTTTTATCTAACGAAATAAATTAACTCTTATTAAATAAATAATTCCTATTTAAAGCTAAATACTTACCTGTAAAATAAATCCTAATATAGCTACAATATAAATTATAATTATATTATACCTATTTTAGGATTAATATTTATTTTACAGGCAACTTTGTAATTATTTTAACCAGGTACAATAGCTATTAAATAGTTAAGAACTATTTAATAGTTACCTAGTTAAAATAATTACAAATTTACCTGTAAAATAAATCCTAACCTAAGATATAATTAAACCTAACACTACCCTATCAATAAAATAATTAAATAAACTACCTACAATTACCTACAATTAACCTAACACTACACTATCAATAAATTAATTAAACACAATTGCTACAAATAAATAACATTAAATAAACTATCTAAAGTACAAAAAATAAAAAAGAACTAAGTTACAGAAAATAATAAAATATTTACAAACATAAGAAAAATATTACAACAATTTTAAACTAATTACACCTACTCTAAGCCCCCTAATAAAATAACAAAGCCCCCCAAAATAAAAAATTCCCTACCCTATTCTAAAATACAAATATTACAAGCTCTTTTACCTTACCAGCCCTGAACAGGGCCCTTTGCGGGGCATGCCCCAAGAATTTCAGCTCTTTTGCCTGTAAAAAAAAACATACAATACCCCCCCCCAACATTACAACCCACCACCCACATACCCCTAATCTAACCCAAACCCCCCTTAAATAAACCTAACACTACCCCCCTGATGATCTTCCTACCTTGTCTTCACCATGCCAGGTTCACCGATCCGTCCTGGCTCCAAGATCTTCATCCAACCCAAGCGGGGGCTAGACATCCACTGAAGAAGTCCAGAAGAGGGTCCAAAGTCTTCCTCCTATCCGGCAAGAAGAGGACATCCGGACCGGCAAACATCTTCTCCAAGCGGCATCTTCTATCTTCTTCCATCCGATGACGACCGGCTCCATCTTGAAGACCTCCAGCGCGGATCCATCCTCTTCTTCCGACGACTAGACGACGAATGACGGTTCCTTTAAGGGACGTCATCCAAGATGGCGTCCCTCGAATTCCGATTGGCTGATAGGATTCTATCAGCCAATCGGAATTAAGGTAGGAATTTTCTGATTGGCTGATGGAATCAGCCAATCAGAATATAGTTCAATCCGATTGGCTGATCCAATCAGCCAATCAGATTGAGCTCGCATTCTATTGGCTGTTCCGATCAGCCAATAGAATGCGAGCTCAATCTGATTGGCTGATTGGATCAGCCAATCGGATTGAACTATATTCTGATTGGCTGATTCCATCAGCCAATCAGAAAATTCCTACCTTAATTCCGATTGGCTGATAGAATCCTATCAGCCAATCGGAATTCGAGGGACGCCATCTTGGATGACGTCCCTTAAAGGAACCGTCATTCGTCGTCTAGTCGTCGGAAGAAGAGGATGGATCCGCGCTGGAGGTCTTCAAGATGGAGCCGGTCGTCATCGGATGGAAGAAGATAGAAGATGCCGCTTGGAGAAGATGTTTGCCGGTCCGGATGTCCTCTTCTTGCCGGATAGGAGGAAGACTTTGGACCCTCTTCTGGACTTCTTCAGTGGATGTCTAGCCCCCGCTTGGGTTGGATGAAGATCTTGGAGCCAGGACGGATCGGTGAACCTGGCATGGTGAAGACAAGGTAGGAAGATCATCAGGGGGGTAGTGTTAGGTTTATTTAAGGGGGGTTTGGGTTAGATTAGGGGTATGTGGGTGGTGGGTTGTAATGTTGGGGGGGGGGGTATTGTATGTTTTTTTTTACAGGCAAAAGAGCTGAAATTCTTGGGGCATGCCCCGCAAAGGGCCCTGTTCAGGGCTGGTAAGGTAAAAGAGCTTGTAATATTTGTATTTTAGAATAGGGTAGGGAATTTTTTATTTTGGGGGGCTTTGTTATTTTATTAGGGGGCTTAGAGTAGGTGTAATTAGTTTAAAATTGTTGTAATATTTTTCTTATGTTTGTAAATATTTTATTATTTTCTGTAACTTAGTTCTTTTTTATTTTTTGTACTTTAGATAGTTTATTTAATGTTATTTATTTGTAGCAATTGTGTTTAATTAATTTATTGATAGTGTAGTGTTAGGTTAATTGTAGGTAATTGTAGGTAGTTTATTTAATTATTTTATTGATAGGGTAGTGTTAGGTTTAATTATATCTTAGGTTAGGATTTATTTTACAGGTAAATTTGTAATTATTTTAACTAGGTAACTATTAAATAGTTCTTAACTATTTAATAGCTATTGTACCTGGTTAAAATAATTACAAAGTTGCCTGTAAAATAAATATTAATCCTAAAATAGGTATAATATAATTATAATTTATATTGTAGCTATATTAGGATTTATTTTACAGGTAAGTATTTAGCTTTAAATAGGAATTATTTATTTAATAAGAGTTAATTTATTTCGTTAGATAAAAATTATATTTAACTTAGGGGGGTGTTAGTGTTAGGGTTAGACTTAGCTTTAGGGGTTAATACATTTATTAGAATAGCGGTGAGCTCCGGTCGGCAGATTAGGGGTTAATAATTGAAGGTAGGTGTCGGCGATGTTAGGGAGGGCAGATTAGGGGTTAATACTATTTATGATAGGGTTAGTGAGGCGGATTAGGGGTTAATAACTTTATTATAGTAGCGCTCAGGTCCGCTCGGCAGATTAGGGGTTAATAAGTGTAGGTAGGTGTCGGCGACGTTGTGGGGGGCAGATTAGGGGTTAATAAATATAACATAGGGGTCGGCGATGTTAGGGGTAGCAGATTAGGGGTACATAGGGATAACGTAGGTGGCGGCGATTTGCGGTCGGAAGATTAGGGGTTAATTATTTTAAGTAGCTTGCGGCGACGTTGTGGGGGGCAAGTTAGGGGTTAATAGATATAATACAGGGGTCGGCGGTGTTAGGGGCAGCAGATTAGGGGTACATAAGTATAACGTAGGTGGCGGTCGGCAGATTAGGGGTTAAAAATTTTAATCGAGTGGCGGCGATGTGGGGGGACCTCGGTTTAGGGGTACATAGGTAGTTTATGGGTGTTAGTGTACTTTAGGGTACAGTAGTTAAGAGCTTTATAAACCGGCGTTAGCCAGAAAGCTCTTAACTCCTGCTATTTTCAGGCGGCTGGAATCTTGTCGTTAGAGCTCTAACGCTCACTGCAGAAACGACTCTAAATACCAGCGTTAGAAAGATCCCATTGAAAAGATAGGCTACGCAAATGGCGTAGGGGGATCTGCGGTATGGAAAAGTCGCGGCTGAAAAGTGAGCGTTAGACCCTTTAATCACTGACTCCAAATACCAGCGGGCGCCCAAAACCAGCGTTAGGAGCCTCTAACGCTGGTTTTGACGGCTACCGCCGAACTCTAAATCTAGGCCTTAGTATTCTTAAGGCACGTTATTGAATTATTACATATTAAATATTTTAAAGATTAATATAAATGAGGGAGAGAGTTAGAGAAAGAAAGAGATAAATAAATAGAGAGAGAAAGAAAAAGGAGGGAGAAAAAGGAGAAAAAGAGGGAAAGAGAAAGAGAGGGAGAGAGAAAGAGAGGGAGAAAGAAAGAGAGAGAGAGAGAGAGAGACAGAGAGAGAGAGAGAGAGAGAGAGAGAGAGAGAGAGAGAGAGAGAAAGAGATAGATAGAGCTAGCTTTCAGGCTAAAAAATATCTCCCTTTCAAACTAGACAATTGCAGAGCCAGAATACTACCCTAGAGGCTGTACAAGAGAAGCTGTCAGATCTTGAAACTTGTTGCCGTAGAAAGAACCTGCATCTGCAGGGAGCTCGAGAGCTTGTGCTTCCAAAGGATTTCCCAGTATATCTGCAGGCACTCTTTAGTCACCTTGAAGGCACCTTTGACAAACACAACTTTGAGGCCCTGGCCTGCTGAAAAAGCTCCACCTTAATTATAATTAGCTAAAAATGTCATAAGCAGTGTGAGAATTTCTTGCTGATATCTTCCCTCACAGTCTACAGAGAAGATGAGCGCTGACACCACTTACTACTCTTTTGAAGAATACTAAGATCCTGTGCCATTGGGGCTTCCCTCAACAACTTTATGTATAACATGATGGAAGAAGACTGACCTGTAGAAATCCTAGCAGAGAATATCCTGACAAAAAACAAGTCCAAAGTAAAAGGTAGAAAGTATGCAGTCTTAATACCTCTCTGGCACAAGCCTCATCTCTATCATGCTCAGATTGTGAAATGGCGATGATGGCTGGACACTGTATCCTTTTTTATTGGTGCTCATTGAGTGTTATTTCCTTATTATTTATAAAGATTTGCATATTTTGATGTGGCTTATTGTGCTCCTGACACTCTTTAGATGATTAGATGACACTATAAATGGTTTACATCTTCAATTTTACTGGCTTACTAGATGTTTGATGTAAGCAGCTAGACTGTTTAATGTATGCTACTCCCACAAATGGTTTCCTTGATGTAAGTTTGCTCCTTTTCTGGGTTAATGTAATTGCCACTACAAATCCAACTAGCTGTTACCCCTGCCCAATGTGTATGTCTTATAAACTGAATTAGGATCAGCATCTAAATTAGTTACTTTCAAGATTTTCAGGTTATTCCAACCCCCCTTAAAATGGCATTGTGCTCTAAAAATAAATCCCCTTTAATGTGTTATTAATGTCCCTGTTGAAGTGTATTTATTTTTGCAAACAGCATCTTTATTGTTATTGTGTAATTTGAATTAGCTGCTTTTGACTGTGGAAACCCCCATCTATGCTGAAAATATGAATAACAAACAAATTCTCTGTAGAAACACTATGGACTAGATTACAAGTGGAGCAGTATTTTTTCCCCGCAAGTTAAGCTTAAAAAAAAAGTATTTTTAGCAAGTGTTAACCCGAATAGTGCAAAAAATCTAACTTAAATTTTTGTGTGCGCGTGCATGTATTTCGCCATAGAAATCAATGGAGACAAAAAAGTGGAAAAAACCTAACACCCAAGATTGCGCAAACACCACCACATTTTTGAGGTCCACTCAGCCTTTCATCCTTCCGAGGTCGATAAAATGAACAGCGCCTTGAGACCCTTACGGGTGATTAGCTGTGCTTTACAAGTACCCCATACATACATACATAGAGGCCCATTTATAAAGCTCCGAATGGAGCTTGAGGGCCCATGTTTCTGGCGAGTCTTGAGACTCCCCAGAAACAGCAGTTATGACCGCTGCTCCATAACCCTGTCCGCCTGCTCTGAGCAGGCGGACAGCAATCACCAAAATTCACCCAATCGAGTACGATCAGGCTGATTGACACCTCCCTGCTGGCGGCCCATTGGCCGCGAGTCTGCAGGGGGCAGCGTTGCACCAGCAGCTCACAAGCGTATTGCTCACCACATTCAGCGATGTCTGTCAGACCTGATCCGCACTGTCGGATCAGGCCTGACAGACATTTGATAATTCAGCCTCATAGCTTTGTTCTCAGCAGCGAAAGTGGTAAGTCGCACAGCGATGGGCAGCAAATGTTAAATATATTTGTATATGAATATATACATATATATTTATGTGTCTATAAGTGTATATACACATATTAACACATAAATATATATGTACGGGTGAATTTGGCCGTTTACAGGTGCACAATAAATTATTGCTCCACTTCTAATCTAGCCCATTGTTGGTGTTAATTTCTAGCTAACTTGGCCCTCCCTGGTAATACCAGTTAATGATTAGAAAAGTAGTAAAAATCATATTTAAAGGTGGGTGGGAAATACAAATATAAGATTACATGAAAAACAGAATTTTATGATCACAACCTAGAAGAAGCGGATTGATGCATGTTCAATTTATAATGAGAGATGAATGCATGATGAGAATAGACCATAGTTAAATCAATCTGCTCAGATATAGCATCTATCTAAAAAAGCCAAAATGCTACAACTGCGCTCAAAGAAAGTATCCTAAGACTTTCCAAAGCTTGCTCACCTCTACATAGAAGTTCTGCAAATAGTCTGGAAAAAAACCAACCAGATATAGAAAACCTATATTTCCCTCAAGGATCTTAAAAATGACGACAAAAACTCCTTCATGTAAAAATTGTATTATTTCATGGAAACAGTCAGAAGAAGTCAGACCAGCACAGTAATCAGTATAAATAAGAACTACCGAGAGCTACTGCCAAGCTCTCATCCAATACAAAAAAACATTAAAAGGTAGTCCTATAAAGCATAGAAATCCTTTTATTAATAAATCATTCCTGGGGATCCAGAGACAAACACAAAGTTTCGGGGGCGTTCCCCTTAATTATGTGATACAGATTACACCATCCCTGCTACATTTTACAGCCCAGTTATTATTTCTATGCATTATGGGACTACCTTTTGCTGTTATTTCATAGAAACAGGAAATGAACAAAGCATATCAAGTAATAGAAAGGACTCCTGTGTATATGGACAAAACAGAAACATGAAAGAAATGTAATCCAATTCCATAAGGATCAGGATCAATACACAAAATAGCCTTGTCCGGATAAAAATAAAAAAGTAGCAATGCTATTAAAAAACAAATGAAAGTCATAAAAAATGGCACAGTTATTCCTAGAAAGAATGAAGGAGGAGAGGAGAACGCTGATATGAGCCAAGATTTTAAGAAGTAAAACACTAAAGGGCCCTTGAACCTACTATACCATAAGTAGTCAAAACCATAAAAACCTGCAATTTAAAACATTCCAGGAAAAGACCTAGGGGTCCGCCTGAAACTTAAGTTAAGAAGCAGCGGTCGTAAGTCCGCTGCTCCTTAACTAGACCAACACTTTTTTAGGTGGCAGACTGCAATCATCTCGATCCAATACGATTGGGATGATTGACACCCCCTGCTAGTGGCCAATTGGCCGCGAATGTACAGGGGCGGCATTGCATAAGCATTTCACAAGAAATGCTTGTGCAATGTTAAATGCCGACAGCATATGCTGTTGGCATTTAGCGATGTCCGCCCGACATTTGATAAATTGACCCCCTAGTGAAAACCCATCATGTATGAACTCAAGCAACATGAAGAAACTAATATATACCATGGAAGTATCATGAAAGCCAAATAAACTGAAAGTGTTAAAAAAAAAGAACTAGATGTAGAATTCTTTCTTGCTACAAAAAAAAACAAAAAACAAACATAAATGGTAGAAACAACTGCAGGTTGTAAGACCTCAGTAAATACTGTAAACTTAAAAAACTGACTTCAGATGAAACAATGGCTCTTAACGTAACATTCTTTCAACACTAGAAAAGCGCCAAAAAAAAGGGAACCGCTGCCAAACTCTGGATGAGAAAAAATAACGTGATGTGTGTGGCCCAGGAAATTACTTTCTTTTCTAAGAACTCTATAGTAGATGAAAAAAAGTAGAACTGAAATTCGACTCCTGGAATATAAAGTCTATTCCCAGGCCTAGAAATGTCAAATAGTGACTAAAAAATAATGGAATCTAATAAAACCTGGAAGATTATTTTATAGCAACCTAAAATTAAAAAATATCCCTACTAACTGCCATAACCTTTGAAAAAGCTGACTAAAAAATGAAACTGTGAACATAAACAACAGCTAGAGATGGCACAGTGTTGTGCATACAGTAATATGTCAATGCTCCTGTTAATACCATCTGAATAAACTCCAGCTATTTAAGCAGTTCTCACTGTTATCCCTGAGAGAAAACTCAGGGATATCAACTAGGTAAATAAAAAAGCAGATTAAAATTACCCCCCTATTCTTAACCCCAGGACTTTCTTTAGTAAGCAACTAGGTCTTTCTTTAAAGTTCTTTTTGGCTCCTCCTGTTTATAGATTTATTGCAATAGGGTCATGGGTAGCGTTAAAATTTAGTGGGGTCCTTGCAGTTAGGGTTACATTTAAGTAGGGCGGAAGTGGATCATTGTTGAGGTTAAGTGTTCTGCTGATTTGAGACAGTACTCATAGGGTTAAGTGCAGTTTGAGAGTAATAATGTATTAATGCCCTCAATTTCCTTTTATACTGCTGTCAGATGTGATCAGTATAGATAAACAAAATGATGTTAAACTTGGCAAGTAATTTGGAGAACAATGCTGCAAACATTAATAAAAAAGGAAAAATAAAACTGAACCTGATGGGGTGACCTGGATATTTATGCATATATGACACCCACTTGGGACACATATTAGTGCAAGCAAAATAACCCAATTCATAACCCTGTGAATTTTAACATTCAGGACCTGACCTAATGGTTTACAGACTAGTATAATTTATATTATATTAAGAATGCTACATTATTTTATGTTTGAAGAATTTTCTTTCCTTTAATTTTTATTTGATCTCTTTTCCCTTTTTCATTATCTAGGACAGTGGGAATGTTTGTAATTAGTTATACTTAAGTTTCATACTAAGGAGATGTATTTAAATGGTCTTATTGATTGTTTGTAATGTATTTGTTATGTTTTATCAACTTTTCAATGTATCTCTTAGATTATAATGTTTCTGCTTTACTTTAATAAAGCTGGTTATAAAAAAAAGAAGAAAAATAAAACTGAAAAGGAGAAAACGGAAATTACTTTCCATTTTTTTTACTTCATTACTTTAAAATGGTTTATCCTTTTATATTGTTTTATACAGAAATCTTCACATGGACATTTTTGAATTTTATAGATTTGAGTTTTGAGTTAGCAGTACCCAAAATGTTCATGGGTGATGATGCATGCTCAATCAAATATATTACCCAAAATGTCCTCGTTATAGGTTTTGATAAACATCTATTATCATTTTTGACATATTTAAAAGTCATCCCTCGCAAACATGTCTGATAGATTATCTCATAAGGTTTAATCTGACTACAATAATTTATTATCACAAATGACCTAAGAGAAGAACCAAATATCCTATTTCCTAACTAAAGACCCAAGCACCACACATAATGCTATAATATTGTCTTTAGAAAATATACTCAGATGGTAAAGACCTTTCCGGAAACTAGGAAAAAAAACAACAAATAATACAGAGACTTACAATGAAACCACGGCTTTCATGCGTCTTGGCATGCTCTCCACCAGTCTTTCACTATGCTGTTAGGTGAGTTTATGCCACTCTTAGAACAAAAATGTAAGTGGTCTCTTAATTTTTTCCATAAATATCTATATCTATCTATGTATATAAATACACAAATATATTTTGGTCTGTGAATGTAGTCTTTATAACATAACTTATCAATGTTTAATATCAAACAGGTACACACGTTTGTATATCCTCTTTAGGACATTAAGTAACAGTTTAGTTGCATGGACACACATTCAGTAGCCAACACTGGATTTGACCCAGGAACAATTTGTTTCTAACCCCCGTGCTGTCAGATCAACACTGGGGAAGTATTGCCCATGTGGTGTCCAGTTATGTTTTGGGTTTCTTGCACTCTTTCGCTCTACCTTCTGTTCAAGTGTTGGTAATTGCCAATATTTTCAGCCTATAAATACATGAACCTCCATATAGTCTGAGCCCTTGTATATAGCTTGTCTCTGTTTTGGTTTTCCTGTGTAGTTTGTGCTTGTATTTTATCTGGATATTTAACCTTTATCTGAATCTCTGACGATTCTCTTGCATGCCTAATTTGCCTGTTTACTGCCTGACTGGACCTGGACCTGACCCTCTGCCTGACCTCAATGCTGATTTTGTTAATTTTATTTTTACTTTTTGCCTGTAGTCACTTACAGCATTCTGGGCCATTTTCTGAGTATTGTTCTTCACACTGCCTTTCCACCTTTCTGGGATAAGAAGACTACTGGCCAGGAAGTTGGTCTGGCAGCTGTTCAGGATATAACAATGATATTTTTTATATATATTTAACCATTTTTTAAGTAATAGATTGCCTCAGAGATGCAGTTTGTTAGAAAAAGAACTGCAAGTTTGATAGCCAAAGAATCCTGGTCTATACTTCTGTAATCACTCAAGTAGAATACAGGAGTTGACAATATTCCAGTAGGGATACAACATTTGTACTACATAAATATAGCATATTTCTTTTTAAAGTAATAGACAAAATGCTTATCAGTCCTCAGTTTTTAAGGACACTATATTTAGTCTGAGTGATAAATAATAATCAAGCACTATAAAATTGTATTTCATAAACGAATTGAAGGTAACAGAAATGATTTAGAATTTCTGAGTTTATTGCATAATCTGGCAAAAAAAAATAATATTCCGTAAGTTACCTTACTTTGGCAGTGAGCAAACTTACTTAATTTTATAAAAGTTCATTTATTTATTTTTTCAAACCAGAAAAAAGACATATTCTTTGAAGATGGTGACTTCATACATGCTGGAAATGTGTTGTGTAAATTTTGATGAGCAAAAATATAGGTCAGTGGCATAGTCCAATAACCATTGGAGTGGAATACAGCAGTTGACAACATTCCAAGAGGGATGTAGCATTTGTATAGCATGTTCTATTGAAAATGACAAGCAACTGTATATTGTTTCTCATTTTATATATACTTTTTCCAATATGCATTTTTGATGTTTTTTCCTCTGTGCCAGTTTTTACTAAGGAAATGCTCAAGAGAAAGATTTAGGCAATATTAGCACTTGGGAAATAATTTATGTTCTTTTTTTTCCTCTCTAGGGAATGTATTAATTAAATTGTCTAAAATTACTTTCCCAGTGTTGAATTCATATTTTATTAATTATAATAACCAATTATGAAAAAATATTTAAGTAAAGTACAAAATTAAATTAATATATTTTCCACTGCAATAAAATATATTATTTTGTGTTATATTATAGTAGAACATATAAAACTTGAGATTGCTGGGATTCTGTAAATATGAATTTTAAAAATAATGTTCGGGATTATAATTTGTGAGTTTTTATATATTATAATGCATAGTGTAACAATGTTAGTTTACTGCTTAAAAAAAAAAAGTTTTAATCCACTAGAATTTGCAGTGAAAAAATTCAAACAGACATGTACTCAGGTGTCATTTCAGTATAGTTAGAGAGAGGGTGATTAGTTATATCTTTCAACTCATGAGTGCAATAGTTCTAAAACATGCCCTTTAAATAATTTAACATTTAAAAACATGTAGGTAAATTGAGGTTCTAGCAAGCCTTTTGAACACTATTATACAAGGAAGTACTATAAAGTTCCAGAAGTCCAGCACCTGGGATCCAAGGTGTGCAAACTAGGGGGCACTGCACAATACCCCAAGTCAATATAGCAAAAGATGATAGTCGCACCACCAAGTTTATCAAATGAAGTGCTTTATTGAGGACTTGTGTCCGAAACGTTGCTGATTTTTTGAATTTGGCTCAATAAAGCACTTCATTTGATAAACTTGGTGGTGCGACTATCATCTTTTGCTATACAAGGAAGTACTAAGCGGTCAATAAGAAATGACCACATCATTAAAGCTACTTTAGAAAAAGATTGATGTAAGTCAATTACTTTTTTGTTTTACATATACAGATGTGTATATTACACATTACACACACACATCTACATACTGTATATATATATATATATATATATATATATATATATATATATATAGCACACAAATTATATTTTATAATTCATGTTACACACACATACTTTTTATTTTAAATAGCTATATTATTCAAATTCAGTGTGACTTTTTTATGTGAATCGGGTTGTAAAAAGGGCAATGGAGAAGTGAGAAGTTGATGAATAGTAATAGGGTATCTAAAAGAGGTACAAAAGTAGATGTCTATTGGCATAGATTACAAGTGGAACGCAAATATTAGCACTATTGTGCATTAACATTGCTCAAGTGCAATCCATAGCAGTTATATTTTTGAGCTCACATTACAAGCCTAAAGCCCTATCGCTTAAGCTTAATTTGCATGTTGTATAGTTCTGGTGTGCTAAATCCCTCACATAATAGACTTCTTTGGGTGCGCTCAAGCACCTGAGGCTATCTAGATAGTATTTTTTACAAAAACCTTCATAATATCACATATGCAAATTTAATAACAAACTACCATGGTGTTAGGAAAATAAAGGCAGGGTATTAATTCTGCAAAAACAGAAAGTATAAATAAATTTAATGCAGATGTAGCACTTTGTTGCATGTGAGGTTTCAATACGTATATCTAGAATTGTTTAACCCCTGTGCCTATTTGATATAGGTAATATGTTTCAATGTACTTTGCCCAGAATTCTGTGTTGACATAGTACTTACGCAACCAGGGGGCTGAAGGAATCTACCTTCATATGGTAAGGAAGCACTGACCATGCTCCCTTGAAACCAGATCACCAATCGTTACAGACAGTGGCACTTTCTGTGTCACTGTGTGTAATGATCTTGTGGAGGTGCTGGTGGGACGGAAGGATGAAAGTGGGTAGGCATACCTTCACAGCGGTATGGAGGATGTGGAGGGGTGCCTACACTACCAAAAATTGATTTGGCTGGGGAGAAAGAGGGATGGGTCCCTACACTGTAGGAAAGTTATGATCGGTTGTAGGAGGGGGGTGGTCTTTTGGAGGTGGTGAGAGGGATCCCTACAATACTGAATAAAATAATATATATAATAAATATTTAAAACAAAATAAAAAAAATGCAGTAACTTGCTACTGGCAGACTGACTGGCAGATTGCAGGGAACAGTAGAAGGGTTAACAAACTGTTTGGGGGCATCAGGGAGGTGGGATCCATACACTATAGAAAATAAAAAATAAATAAATATTAAAAAAGCCCTAAACTGTATTCTGGAAGATTGGCTGCTACTATCTAAGATGTTCATGACCAGTTGGGGGGAAGAGGAGGAGGAGGAGGAAAGGGAGCTGTTTGGGAGGGATCTAGTAGGGATCATGACGGTGGGAAGGTAATCCCTACACTACATCAGATTTTACCCTTAACAGCTTAACCTCTTTGCTGCTGGGAATCAGCTTTCTAATTCCTAATGGCAAAGTCATTAGTTTTTATTATTGAATGTATATTGCTGAGGGGATAATGTCTAATAACACCAGTTTTTTTTTCATTTAAACAGACAAATGTATTATTAAGACAATTTGAAAAATCATTTAAATCTTATCATAGTAGGGTAACTCAGATATAAAGTTTTGAGTAAGTTTTCGTACACTTACTTAGGGCCAGATTACAAGTGGAGCACTAAATATCGTTTTCATGAAAGCGATATTAGCACTACACTGTGTAATACCAGCACACGCTAATGTGCGCTGGTATTAAAAGATTTCAGCAATGCCAATGTGACCTCGCCTTCGCATTGCTCTCGTGAGCGCATTGCAGGGAAGCATTGCGCCCACGAGACCGCAATTCCACAGGCTCCAATGGAAGCCTCATTCTGATTACGTCAGAGACAGCACAGAACCAAAACACAGCGAAGGGGATAAGTAGCGCAGCAATGGCAGCTAATTGTAAATATATATGTATATGATTATATACACATATTAACACATAAATATATATAAGTATATAAGCATATACATATATATTTACTAGTAATACACAGTTCCCATAGACCGCAATATAAAGACACTTTTCAGAACCCCACTCCCACCAACTTTAGCCCAAAAATGCTGCCTAGTGCAGTAATTTTATTAAAAATTATGCTGCTATATATATATATATATATATATATATATATATATATATATATTTTTAAATACACTATGATGTATTTTGGGGGCATTTGGGGCACATTTAACTAATTACCCAGAGATCTGATCGCGGTAGCAATAACCAGCCACTTGTGATGGCTGATTAATTATTGCGCGCCCGTGAATAGACAAATTTGATCATTTAGTGCTTGCAATCTAGCCCTTAGTTAATACATTGGAAAACGTATCTGTTCCTTCTTTTTATACATAAATATGTGATTTATATGAAATAACAGAAAGTAGTGTGTAGCAAACTTTTGTTAAAGGGACATAAAACCAATTTTTTTTTTTCATGATTCAGATAGAACATACAATTTTAAACAACTTTTTAATTTACTTCTGTTATCAAATTTTTTTTCATTTTCTTGTAATCCTTTGTTAAAAAGCTGGGAGTGTGCACGTGTCTAAACCACTATATGGCAGCACTATTTTCTGTCATAGAGTGCTTCGGGCACGTGCACGCTACCTACCTAGGTATCCCTTCAACAAAGAATAACAAGAGAATGAAGCAAATGTGATAATATAAATAAATTTTTTTTTTTTTTTAAATTGTATTCTCTATCTGAATAATGAAAGCTTTTTTGGGGGTTTAATGTCCCTTTAAAGACATTAAAAAAATTATACAAAAACAATATCTACAGATTTAAATGTCATATCCAATTTAGAAGATTGTTTGCATATATTTTATTCCTTTAACAAGTTTTCTTGATACTGAATGTATAACTTTCAAATGTGATTTTAGCTGTTGATTTGCAAATCAGATTTATAGCAAACAAATTGCTTTTCTCTTGTTCAATAGAACATTAAAAACTGCACAAAAATTAAAAGAAAATTAAAAAACGTATACATGTGTGTGTGTCTATATATATATATATATATATATATATATATATATATATATATATATATATAATAAACACAGATAGCGCACTCCCACTCGCCAACAATTTCTCCAGACCAGGGTGCATAAAAAATATTCAATACAGTCCAATAATATGCACTCCCTGGATTTAAACACAGCACACTTTATTCAGTGACGTTTCGGGGCATTCACCCCTTCCTCAGTCTGAGGAAGGGGTGAATTCCCCGTAACATGACTGAATAAAGTGTGTTTAAATCCAGGGAGTGCATATTATTGGACTGTATATATATATATATATATATATATATATATCCCCATTTAAACAGCACAGGCAAGATATCAGTAAAATGTTTCTGACATCTCATTTCGCACATTGTTATTTTATAAAGTAGTGCATGCTGTTAACAATTTCAAACCATTTAGCCTTTACTTTTCACTAATTGTTTGAAGCTATCATCCAAAACATTTGCTCTTTGTAATGTTTAAAAAAAAATGTTGTGGAATAAATTATAGGGAGAAACAAAACATCCACTAATTCATACAATTTTCTTTAGAACATATTTTCCTGACATTTTAATCTTAAGAAAAGAAAAAAAATAATAGTAAAAATTAAACGGCTGCAGCTTATAGTTTAACAAAAAGTGTGATAGTTTTAAATCTTTTATATTTTGGATACCCCATTATTTGATTTATATCAAAAGAACCCCCCCATTCTATCTTTACATTTAAATGTACTGATTACCATACAGCTAACCTGCCTATTGAGTTTTTTTCTATAATTTTATTCATGTGTAATATGCTGTTTTATATTTATTCTCACAAAGTTTTGGTGAACATTAAAGGGACAGTGAAGTCAAAATTAAACTTTCATGATTCAGATACAGCATGCCATTTTAAACAACTTTCCAATATATTTCTGCTATCAAATTTGCTTTGTTCTCTTGGTATCTTTTCTTGAAGAGTAAAACTAGGTAGGCTCATAAGAGCTCAGGAGTGTGCATGTGTCTTTAGTGCTCTATGGCAGCAGTGTTTTGCAACACTGTATAACAAAGCTATGAATATTGTTGCAAAACACTGATGCCATAGAGTAAAGACACGTGCAAATTCTGATTATGCATTGATAGTTTCTGCTAAACTTTAACAAGTAAGACTCATACTTTGTATATTTATGTGTATTTTTTTACAAATGGCATTGCACTTTTTATTTGATCTTTTTAAAATAAAACTTAAAAACAGACAGCTTCAGTTTCCCAGAGAGCTTCATTACTTTTTATGGGCCTAATAATCAAAGATTCTCTAGTTTGGAGAGAAATTATAGTGTAGATTTCCCAGAGGCTGAACTCCCTAAATTCTATGAGAAAAGGGCAGGACTTGGAGATGAGAGATGCCTTACATAGAAAGTAACAAGGCTCTCTGCGATACAGAATTTCACAGGGGATGGAGAATTTAGCAGGAGAACACATGGGAGTGATATAAAGACTCAGTTTGCAGCAAATACAAATCAAACTGAAATGTTTTCACTAAAATGTAAATTGTTTTTGCCATTAATATAGTATATATTACCTTTCTGTTAGTTAAATAAGTGTATTGTGAATTTTGAGGAAACTTCAACTGTATACAGCTGGTGAGATAATTCACTGAAACCAGCTTATGTAAAATGCTTGCAGCATTTAATGATAATTGTGAGAGGTTTTAAGACATACCCTGGGGACTCCCCTGTTCAGCCCAGAAAACTTTTCTGTTCTTCCTACTTTCTGAAGATGTGTTTTATGTTATAATATAGCAAATACAAACTGCAATGTAAATTGTTAAAGATACACTGGAATTATACAAAGTATGATCCTAATTTATTGAAGTAACACAAAAACTTTCAAAAAACAATTTGTAAAATGAATGCTGTATCTAAATCCAAATTAATTAAATACAAAGTACAAAGCCTAAATTTAATAATACTGAAAGGACCCAATCTGAAGTGTAAAATAATATAAAATACAAAACATGAAGTGTGTAAATGTAACAAGACTCTCATGCCATGTTGTGCTATATTGAACTCAGCTTGTGTTTTCACTTACAGAAATGCAGAGAATACCCCTTAGAGAAGCATAGCAATATCTGCCTGTCTAGAATCTTGTGAGAGATCTTGCAGTGCTGGAGGACCATTTTAGATCATCTCATCTGAGCGGAGAGCTTTATGGGGGGGATCTCTTATCTCTCTGGAACCTCTAGGTTCTGTCTTTTTCTTTTATCATTTACCCCCTGTGATGTATGCACTACAATTTCTCTCCAAACAGGAGAATCTTTTATCATCAGGCCCCAGGTGAGCCAATGACAACAGGCATATATGTGAAGCCACCAATCACCAGCTAGCTCCAAGTACTGCATTACTGCTTTGGAGCCTACCTATGAGTAGTCTTCAGCAAAGAATAGCAAGAGAACAAAGTAGAATTGATAACAGAAGTAAATTGGAATGTTGTTTAAAATTGCATGCTCTGAGTAAATCATGAAAGTTTAATTTTTATTTTAGTGACCCTTTAAATTCTAGAACAGGTTATACTATTGTTGAAGTCAAGGCCTTAGATGTTTAATTACGCCTTCATGACTGATGACACCATGGAAGAAGTGAAACTTTTCTGTGTAACCTGTCTTCATAAGAAAGGAGAATAACACTTAGGGCTCCATGAACTAAAGCGTCAATTTTCTCGCCGACAACGTGTCTGCTCGACTCGCTTGAACTCGCAGCTAGCGAGATGTTGCCCGTCCGCCATATGTACTAAAAAACATCAAAAAAAATCTTGAGTCTAATCCGCATCGAGCACTGGCGAATGATTCATACATATGACGCCTCGCTAGTTGCAAATGTACTATTATTTGCTTACAACTTGTCAGTCATGTTTGTCCCATGTGACTGTAAGGTGTCAGAAACGTTAGATTTGTCACAGGAACATATTGCAGCACTATATAAAGTAGAATTTATCAATTTTGTCAGACTGCATAGTTCCCGAACTTGAAGCTTTACTGACTTTTATTGTTATTGATAAATTAAGTATGGCTTTTTCTCGATCGGATTCACAGTACAAGGATATAAGCATCATGGCAGGAGCCAGGGTAATTTGATCTCACACTTATTATTCTCCTTTTTGGGTCACACACCATCTGTACATTCAAGGAATGGCATGACTTTCGGTTCTGGTAAATCTCCTCCCGTAAACGGGGCAGTCAAACTGCAATATGTGTACAGTCTATTGCCCCAAGAACATTTGGCATTCCGGCCACACTGTAGAATTGCCACTCTTCTGTGGTAGATGGTAGACAAACATATTCTGTGAATATATGCATGAGTACATCGATAACTTTGGATAGATGACGAGAAAAGGCAGACTGACTGAAACCAATGATGACGCTGGACACTGTCTGAAATGATCCTGTGGCAAAAAAGGGCAAGGCAGCAAGAAACTTGAGTATTCCAGGAATGGCCCTTGAACGAGCCGTCACAGGCTCTAGAAAATGTGCTATTTGAGCATATAAAGTCAATATTGAATGTCGATCCAGACGGAACCTTTGAATAACCTCTCTATCGGAAAGGGCATCTAAAGGAACCCGAGGAAGGAATACCCGCTGTACTCATAATCTCCTTCTTCTAACCGGATTTGGTATGGCATCAGGTTGATGAATTTGCCTTCTACCTCTGATTGGCATCAGATGAATAATATACAGTTGAAGAAGTGTCTCCATGGCTAGCAGGATCAAAAGTGAGTAACGATTCAATTGTATTGTCCCTCTTTTAAATCAGTTGTAGGCGTATATCTTATAGACCCTATTGTTTATTATGGTGCTCGCCACCTATTAGCTGGCGAGGGATTTTTCATGAGGTAGGTTCGGAAAAATTCATGAGCGTATAAATAGATAGTTTAGTAATTACTGTTTTGTGCGAGATTTATGTCAAGCAAGTATTTTCGAGCTACAAAAAAGACTGGCATTCAAGAGTTGCGAACAAGTTCGCTCGACATTTCTTAATGTAAGGTTTTCAATGGATTTGTGGCATAGTACATACGGTTATTGATCTGCACGCAAAAATTTAGACGGAAATAGTCACGAAAACCTCACAGACAGCTTAGTATATGGAGCCCTTAGGGACCAATTTATCAATGTTTTAGCTGATAATACGCTGGAATTCTGTGTCAAATTAGACGCAAATTTCATCCGCCATAGTTAACAGAGCGTTAAGATCGTCAAATGTTGAAATGTGTGACGTTATATACGCTCCCGCGATAGAATCCTATAATCCAATCGGAATTCGAGGGACGCCATCTTGGATGACGTCATTTAAAGGAACCGTCATTTGTCTTTCAGTCGTCGGCCAGGATGGATGTTCCGCGTCGGAGGTCTTCAGGATGCTGCCGCTCCGCTCCAGATGGATGTCGATAGAAGATGCCGCCTGGATGAAGACTTCAATCGGATGGAAGACCTCTTCTGCCCCGCTTGGATGAAGACTTCTACCGGATCATGGACATCTTCAGCCCCCCGCTTGGGCTTGGATCAGGACATCGGAGGAGCTCTTCTGGACCAATCGGTGAACCTGGTATGGTGAAGACAAGGTAGGAAGATCTTCAGGGGCTTAGTGTTAGGTTTATTTAAGGGGGGGTTTGGGTTAGATTAGGGGTATGTGGGTGGTGGGTTGTAATGTTGGGGGGGGGTATTGTATGTTTTTTTTACAGGCAAAAGAGCTGAACTTCTTGGGGCATGCCCCGCAAAGGGCCCTGTTCAGGGCTGGTAAGGTAAAAGAGCTTTTAACTTTAGTAATTTAGAATAGGGTAGGGCATTTTTTATTTTGGGGGGCTTTGTTGTTTTATTAGGGGGCTTAGAGTAGGTGTAATTAGTTTAAAATTGTTGTAATATTTTTCTTATGTTTGTAGATATTTTTTTATTTTTTGTAACTTAGTTCTTTTTTATTTTTTGTACTTTAGTTAGTTTATTTCATTGTAGTTATTTGTAGATATTGTATTTAATTAATGTATTGATAGTGTAGTGTTAGGTTTAATTGTAGGTAATTGTAGGTATTTTATTTAATTAATTTAATGATAGTGTAGTGTTAGGTTTAATTGTAACTTAGGTTAGGATTTATTTTACAGGTAATTTTGTAATTATTTTAACTAGGTAACTATTAAATAGTTCTTAACTATTTAATAGCTATTGTACCTGGTTAAAATAATTACAAAGTTGCCTGTAAAATAAATATTAATCCTAAAATAGCTACAATGTAATTATAATTTATATTGTAGCTATATAAGGATTTATTTTACAGGTAAGTATTTAGCTTTAAATAGGAATAATTTATTTAATAAGAGTTAATTAATTTTGTTAGATTCAAATTATATTTAATTTAGGGGGGTGTTAGTGTTAGGGTTAGACTTAGCTTTAGGGGTTAATACATTTATTAGAATAGCGGTGAGCTCCGGTCGGCAGATTAGGGGTTAATAATTGAAGTTAGGTGTCGGCGATGTTAGGGAGGGCAGATTAGGGGTTAATACTATTTATTATAGGGTTAGTGAGGCGGATTAGGGGTTAATAACTTTATTATAGTAGCGCTCAGGTCCGCTCGGCAGATTAGGGGTTAATAAGTGTAGGTAGGTGGCGGCGACGTTGTGGGGGGCAGGTTAGGGGTTACTAAATATAATATAGGGGCTGGCGGTGTTAGGGGCAGCAGATTAGGGGTACATAAGGATAACGTAGTTGGCGGTCGGCAGATTAGGGGTTAAAAAAATTTAATCGAGTGGCAGCGATGTGGGGGGACCTCAGTTTAGGGGTACATAGGTAGTTTATGGGTGTTAGTGTACTTTAGAGTACAGTAGTTAAGAGCTTTATGAACCGGCGTTAGCCCAGAAAGCTCTTAACTACTGACTTTTTTCCTGCGGCTGGAGTTTTGTCGTTAGAGTTCTAACGCTCACTTCAGCCACGACTCTAAATACCGGAGTTAGAAAAATCCCATTGAAAAGATAGGATACGCAATTTACGTAAGGTGATCTGCGGTATGGAAAAGTTGCGGCTGAAAAGTGAGCGTTAGACCCTTTTTTGAGTGACTCCAAATACCAGAGTTAGCCTAAAACCAGCGTTAGGAGCCTCTAACGCTGGTTTTCACGGCTAACGCCAAACTCCAAATCTAGGCCAGTGTTTTTCTTCCTTCTCTTGAATTTAATTTTCATTAAGAAATGTCATCTTATATGCCAGCCCATTTTTTAACACCTGTGTAGGGGTGGTGTTTAAAACTAGACTGCAATCAGGAGGGGTTACACAGGTTCAGAGAGAAAACTGGCACCGATCTTAAAATATCCAATGATTGCAAATAAAGACATATGATACCCTGATTATATGTTATATTTGCAATTATTCCTGCACAGAATAATAATAAATTTACACTATATACATATAGTGGTGTAAATAAACACAGACATATGAAAGACAACATTGTTTAGAACAAAAAAAAGGAATTTAGGGACATGTAAAAGATTTCTGACATAACACACATATACTATATATATACAAGTATGTGCGAAGATATATACGTATGTATGTACAAATTCTAGCATTAATAATAATTTTAAAAAACAAAAAAAATAGATAAGCATATCATGATTTCTAGAAATACAAATACACATTAATTTATGTGAAAATATCATATATCAGTTTTTTTGTATAACAAATACATAGAAAATAACTTTCTATGAGATATTATTGTTTGTTCAGGTATAAATCTAGCTATTTCTTGGACATTGACAGATGAAAAATAAAAGATTAGCTTTAGAGAAATGTGCTTGTTCATGGAGAGTAATGAAATAGTATAAATAAAGTTGTAAAAAACAGAATATCCGCAACATAAATGACTCTTATTTATCAGAAAAAAGGGGAAGAGAATAGAAACACTATTCAGCACACTAATGCTATAGGGGGTGAAAAGTTCAGTCTTATATATAAATAAATAGAAATGCATCCTATATTCAGGGCAAATCTAAGAGTTTACACCCATAGACGCAGAGCATACAAGATTCGTACTAATGGCTTACAGGTAAAACTGTAAGTGGATCGTCATGGGGTCACTAACACTAACCCCCGAAAATCCACTTACAGTTTTCGAAGACCGGACATCCATCCTCATCCAAGCAGCAGAAGTCCTCAGTGAAGCCGGCAGAAGTCTTCATCCAAGCGGGCCGAAGTCTTCATCCAAGCCGGCAGAAGTCTTCATCCAGATGGCATCTTCTATCTTCATCCATCAGGCGCGGAGCGGCTCCATCTTCAAGACATCCGGCGTGGAGCATACTCTTCTTCTGACGTCTCTTGAAGAATGAAGTTTTCTTTAAATGACGTCATCCAAGATGGCGTCTCTTACATTCCGATAGGCTGATAGAATTCTATCAGCCAATCGGAATTAAAGGGGAAAAAATCCTATTGGCTTTTGCAATCAACCAATAGGATTGAGCTTGCATTCTATTGGCTGATTGGAATAGCCAATAGAATGCAAGCTCAATCCTATTGGCTGATTGGATCTTCTGCCGGCTTCGCTGAGTACTTCTGCCGCTTCGTTGAGGATGGATGTCCGGTCTTCGAAAACTGTAAGTGGATTTTTGGGGGTTAGTGTTAGGTTTTTTTTAAGGGTTTATTGGGTGGGTTTTATTTTTAGGTTAGGGCTGCAATAGAGCTAAATGCCCTTTTAAGGGCAATGCCCATCCAAATGCCCTTTTCAGGGCAATGGGAGCTTAGGTGTTTTTAGTTAGGGTTTTATTTTGGGGGTTGGTTGTGTGGGTGGTGGGTTTTACTGTTGGGGAGGTTGTTTGTATTTTACAGGTAAAAGAGCTGATTTATTTGGGGTAATGCCCCGCAAAAGGCCCTTTTAAGGGCTATTGGTAGTTTAGTTTAGGCTAGGGTTTTTTTTATTTTGGGGGGCTTTTTTATTTTGATAGGGCTATTAGATTATGTGTAATTAGTTTAAATATCTTGTAATTTGTTTTTTATTTTGTGTAATTTAGTGTTTGTTTGTTTTTGTAATATAGGTAATTGTATTTAATTTATTTAGTTGTATTTAATTTAGGTAATTTATTTAATTGTAGTGTAGTGTTAGGTGTTAGTGTAACTTAGGTTAGGTTTTATTTTACAGGTAAATTTGTATTTATTTTAGCTAGGTAGTTAGTAAATAGTTAATAACTATTTAGTAACTATTCTACCTAGTTAAAATAAATACAAACTTGCCTGTGAAATAAAAATAAACCCTAAGCTTGCTGCAATGTAACTATTAGTTATATTGTAGCTAGCTTAGGTTTTATTTTATAGGTAAGTATTTAGTATTAAATAGGAATTATTTAGTTATTAATTGTAGGTTTTAATTAGATTTATTTTAATTATATTTAAGTTAGGGGGTGTTAGGGTTAGACTTAGGTTTAGGGGTTAATAAATATAATATAGTGGCGGTGACGTTGGGGGCGGCAGATTAGGGGTTAATAATTGTAGGTAGGTGGCGGCGATGTTAGGGGGGCAGATTAGGGGTTAATAATATTTAACTAGTGTTTGTGATGCGGGAGTGCGGTGGTTTAGGGGTTAATATGTTTATTATAGTGGCAGCGATGTTGGGGGTGGCAGATTAGGGGTTAATAAATGTAGGTAGGTTGCGTCGACATTGGGGGAGGGAGATTAGGGGTTAATAAATATAATGTAGGTGTCGGCGATGTTGGGGGCAGCAGATTAGGGGTTAATAAGTATGAATGTGGGGGCGATGTCCGGGGTGGCAGATTAGGGGTTGATAAGTTTATGATTAGGGGTGTTTAGACTCTGGGTTCATGTTAGGGTGTTCGGTGTAAACATAAAATGTGTTTCCCCATAGGAATCAATGGGGCTGCGTTAAGGAGCTTTACGCTGCTTTTTTGCAGGTGTTAGGCTTTTTTTCAGCCGGCTCTCCCCATTGATGTCTATGGGGAAATCGTGCACGAGCACGTACAACCAGCTCACCGCTGACTTAAGTAGAGCTGGTGTTGGAGTGCGGTATGGAGCACAATTTTGCTCTATGCTCACTTCTTGTCTTTTAACGCTGGGTTTAGAAAAACCTGTAATACCAGCGCTGTAGGTAAGTGAGCGGTGACAATAACGTGCAAGTTAGTATCGCACCCCTCATAACGCAAAACTCGTAATCTAGCCGTTAGTCTGTGCTTATAATCTAATTAGGCTATTTTGCCTGCTATAGCTATATGTGTTAGGTATCCACTAAATACGGTATTAATTGGTATACTAACTTAGTCTTAGTGGCTGAGACATTTATTAATTGACTTATTCTTATTTTGGCTATCCTTATACTTATTTCCATATAGTCTCAGGTATATGTACTTAATTACGATATAGCAGCATCTCTTTTATGATCAGTGAATAGCGTATTTCCCTATAGGTAATAGGACCCAGCGATTTTAGCTGGAGAGTTTCTTCTAATTTGGTAATCACCATCTTATTAGATAAGCTCTGATCTAGCATAGGGCTGTTTTTAACACCCTTTTAAAGTGATACAATAGTAACAATCCCTGGTAGTGAATGGCTGTTAAACTAAGATATTTCGGTTGGTGCATTTACCGTGCCACTGAAGAGCTTTGATACTCTATAGTACTTATAGCTATATTAAAGGGACATGAAACCCAATTTTTTTCTTTCATGATTTAGAAAGAGTGTGCAATTTTAAACAACTTTCTAATTTACTTCTATTATCTTATTTGCTTCATTATCTTTATATCATTTGCTGAAAAGCATATCTAGATAGGCTCAGTAGCTGCTGATTGGTGGTTGCACATAGATGCCTTGTGTGATTGGCTCACTTGTGTTCTTTGCTACTTCTTCAACAAGGATATCAAAGGAATAAAGCAAATGAGATAATACAAGTAAATTGGAAAGTTGTTTAAAATTGTATTCTCTACCTGAATCATAAAAGAAAACTTTTGGCTTTAGTGTCCTTTTAAGGTTAATCCTTAGATAATAGGTCTCAGCTATTGTGAACCACGGATTCACAGCATTATTGCTAATTTTTTGTGGCATCCAACACTAAATTTGTAATTGACATTTCATATCTCAATAAAGGTCAACCCCCTTTTCATTACATACACCTATTTATATGCAGGCTTCGTTTAACATCAAGGTAATAGTTCTGGTAGTCATTTTTGATAAATAAGTTCAGCCACTCTGGCTGGTCTTTTAATTGTGTTCTTTCCACGCTACATATTTAGGAACTACTTTCCTTCTAATTATGTATCCTTATAATTGATTTGGTTTTGGGAACTTATGGTATATGGTGTAACACACAGGGAGCAGTCATCATTTATGTTTTTTAAGTTGTTTTTAAATATTTGTATATTTACCCCCTATTTTTATAGAACTAATAGTAAAAGTTATGTTTTAATTTATTAATCCGGCCATCTCTTCCTCTCTAGTAATTAAGACCAAACTTTTCACCCCCCTATAGCATAATTGTTTCTTTTCTCTTCCCTTTTTTCTAGTATTACAGTGGCGCTAGGCACTGCCCCTATACGTATATACTACGATAAGAGGGATTGGGGTGTCCATTTTTGGTGAACAACCTGGGTTGTGCTTGCTGATTGGTGGATAAATTCACTCACCAATAAACAAGCTCCTTAGGTTAGATGCCTTCCTTTTCAAATAAAAATAGCAAGAGAACAAATAAAAAATTATAATAGGAGTAAATTAGAAAGTTGCTTAAAATTGCATGCTCTATCTGAATCACAAAATACATTTTTTTTGGGTTCAGTGTCCCTTTAAGTCAAAGCCAGACATATCAGAAAAAGGACTTAGTAATAGGCTGCATATAATACAGACAGAATTTAAAAGTTAATTCTATTATTATTTTATGTTACTGTCACTATTAATTTACGGCTGTTAGCTTCTTAATTGCCGAAAGGATTTTCATTGTAAACTGCAATCAAAAATTATAGTTGTTGCTATGGTGACAACCGTGCCATTATCAATTTTGGCTGAGTTGAGATTTAGTACGGTGTATATTTTCTTTTTTTTTATTATTTCTATCCATTATTTTAATTTATATTACTTACACATTTTCTGTATCTTATTTTGCCTTTATTCCAAAGTAGATCTAATGTTAAATGTACTGTAAAAGCTATATTTCCTTTTAAACTTAAAATCAGTGTTAAATCCTTTTTAACATATTTTTTTACAATACAATGCTCCAAAAATATAGGATTATTGTGTCATGGTTTTAAATGTCCATTTAGGTAAGGACCCAGGAACTAAGAAACAAACACTGCCTCTACACACTGGTTAAGACTCAGGGCATGACCACTAGGTACAGTGAGTGGGGAAAGTAACTGAATATAGTCAATGGGTGGGAGTCCACAACAAAGACAGAATTCAAGAGTGCCCGGGGTCAAATCATAAGAGCAAGAAACCAAATCGAGAGAAAGTGGACAGTCAGGATAACCAGAGGTCAGAAGAAGCCTGGAAGAGTCTAGGACCAAATCAGAAGCCAGAAAAGTCATCAGAAGAACATGAATAGGTCAGCAACAGGTACACAGCAACTTGAAACAATCGACAAGCCAAAAGGTAATTGAAGAACAGAGGACAAAAGTAACATGCACAGAAGGTTTGTGTTGGACTGAAGCTATAAAACCAACAGAACAGCCAACCTCACTAACCGCACCTCTCACTAAAAGGTACAGCTTTACATGAACAAACAGAAAAAAAAACACAGGGAGGAGGTGGCGCCTACGGCAGTCTGAGGTTATAATTAAGTACTCAATTAGTAACAGATTCTCATAAAGAAAAATAACTTATGCCAAGTGTGTGTTACAATTGAATTAATAGTTTATTAACACAGTCTAAAAAATATCCTTAATCATAAAATGTTCAATGCAATTTACAAATAAATTCTGTCTAAAACCAACTCATATAAAGACACCGGTGTCTATCTAGATAATTATAATAATTTTATAAATTTAAAACTCTATTCAGTCTCTTGTACTGTTGTAAAAACTCTGTAATAAATAATATAAAAAACTATAAAATGAATGCAGGTTTCTTTCCGCCAGACTCACAGCTGTATAAATCACTGAGATGATAATGAAATGAATGCGTTAATAACCAGCATAATTAAAACGACTATAATAGTTGTTAAGCGCTTATAATAACTGTTATAATTCAGTCCAAGGAGCGTTTACACATAATTCTCCAGGGCTAAATCACCTTATGTGTGTTTGTCTCCAATAAGTTCAAATTTGGACTAGATCGTTTGGATTTTTACAAACAGTTCCACAGTAGTTTTATCCGGTAACGGATTGTTTATCCTTATTACCAATGTCACAAAACGTCTTTTGTCTTTAGTTCATAGATTTTGGCATATAAATTCACACCTACCCTGTCTTTCAACTAGCAGCGGTAGCGGTTGTTGTGTTTTTCCCGCTTACCTGCTTGCTCCGTGTTCACTAGGGTTTGTGTGTGTGTGGTCTCCGATTGGTCACGTCTGTGTTCAGGATCCACTTCAGCTTGCCTTTTTTCCAAAAGCTCTGGTTTAATTTTTTGCTGATTCTGCAGTCCTGGGAGTTATGTTGCAGTCAATCTCCGACTGGTTCCGTTGCGCTAGATAGGTTTTCTATGCGTTTCAGCTCTCCTAAGGAGCCTTTGTCAAGAGGACAAAAGTAAACTATGATCAAATACAATACAGTAAATAGTGACAATACACCCAGAACTAAGTTCAATACATGGGCAAAGAAGGTCGCCAAATCCTATATTATAAAAGGCCAGGTATGTTTATCCAATGCAGTCATGCGCAGTAGAGACTGTAGCGCGATACAAACATACTTGGCCGTATGGCCGTAAGGAAGTATCAGCAGTGACCGCCGTGAGGATCAGACAGCAGAGAGGGTGGGCAGAAGTGGGAGGGAGTGGGGCAGGGCTGGTGGAGCAGGCGTGGTGGGGGTGTGGGCGGGTCCGAACCTGCAGAAAATGTTCCCTGTGGTAAACACAGGCATTAGGACTAGTAATTAATAAATAGACATGAACATGTAAGTAGGCTTGCCACCTCGGCCATGTTTTCCTGGACACTTATGAGTTACACATGGTGCAGGGTAAGCAGGGCAAAACATGTATTGTGCCTCTGGACATCAAATGAATAGTGCTGATGAGCAGCGCAATACATGTTCCTCCCTGCAAACCCTGCGGCATGTGTAACTCATAAGTGTCCAGGAAAGCACGGCTGAGGTAGCAACCCTACATTTAAGCGATGTGGCAGCAATAAGTATGCAAAGTAATATGCGCCAAACAAGGAAACATTGCCTTGGCAACACAAAGATGTGTTGCTAAGCAATAGACTTGTGACATGACAATTAGTAGTTAGGTTTCTCACATACCTAGCAATATAAATATAAGGATAGAATATATGTAGTTGACACCTTGATCATTTTATTTCCTTTTGTTCCTTTTTTATTCATGTTTACTTTATGATTTTCTTAAATATATTGCTACTCTGCAGCCTATCATTTTAATTGAAGATGCTTTAGTTTGATGAAATTATCATATTCTCTTTAAAATAGCTCTACATGTATTTTATTGTTATTAGTTCCAATGTCAATAGTTATTTGTTCTTAAGTTATATTTAGTTCTGTTTTATTTACGGGTAGATTACGAGTCTTGCGTTATGAGCTGTGCGGTGCTAACATGCAGTTTTTTCTCACCGCTCACTTACCTACAGTGCTGGTATTGCGGGTTATTAAAAACCCGGCGTTAACAGGCAAGAAGTAAGCGTAGAACAAAATTATGCTCCATACCACACTCCATTACCAGCGCTGCTTAAGTCATTGGTGAGCTGGTTGTACCTGCTCGTGCACAATTTCCCCATAGACATCAATGGGGAGAGCTGGCTGAGAAAAAGTCTAACACCTGCCAAAAAGCAGCATAAAACTCAGTAACGCAGCCCCATTGATTCCTATGGGGAAACACATTTTATGTTTACACCTAACACCCTAACATGAACCCCGTGTCTAAACACCCCTAACCTTACACTTATTAACCCCTAATCTGCCGCCCCGGCATCGCCAACACCTGCATTATACTTATTAACCCCTAATCTTCCGCTCCGGACATCGCCGCCACCTACATTATACTTATTAACCCCTAATCTGCTGCCCCAACATCGACAACACCTACATTATATTTATTAACCCCTAATCTCCCGCCCCAAATGTCGCCACAACCTACCTACACTTATTAACCCCTAATCTGCCGCCCCAATGTCGCTGCCACTATATTAAATGTATTAACCCCTAAATCTAAGTCTAACCCTAACACCCCCTAACTTAAATATAATTTAAATAAATCTAAATAAAATTCTTATCATTACCTAAATAATTCCTATTTTTAACTAAATACTTACCTATAAAATAAACCCTAAGCTAGCTACAATATAACTAATAGTTACATTGTAGCTAGCTTAGGGTTTATTTTTATTTTACAGGCAAGTTTGTATTTATTTTAACTAGGTAGAATAGTTACTAAATAGTTATTAACTATTTAATAACTACCTAGCTAAAATAAATACAAATTTACCAGTAAAATAAAACCTAACCTAAGTTACAATAATGTCTAACACTACACTACAATTAAATAAATTCCCTACATTAAATACAATTAAATAAATTAAATTAAATTAGCTAAATCACAACCCCCCCCACTAAATTACAGAAAATAAAAAACAAATTACAGATCTTTAAACTAATTACATCTAATCTAATAGCCCTATCAAAATAAAAAAGCACACCCAAAATAAAAAAAAAACCCTAGCCTAAACTAAACTACCAATAGCCCTTAAAAGGGCCTTTTGCGGGGCATTGCCCCAAAGAAATCAGCTCTTTTACCTGTAAAAAAAAAAATACAAACAACCCCCCCAACAGTAAAACCCACCACCCACACAACCAACCACCCAAATAAAAGCCTAACTAAAAAAGCTGAAAAGGGCATTTGGATGGGCATTGCCCTTAAAAGAGCATTTAGCTCTATTGCTGCCCAAAGCCCTAACCTAAAAAATAAACCCACCCAATACACCCTTAAAAAATCCTAACACTAACCCCTGAAGATTCAATTACCGGGAGAAGTCTTCATCCAAGCGGCAAGATGTCCTCAACGAAGCCAGCAGAAGTGGTCCTCCAGATGGGCAGAAGTCTTCATCCAGACGGCATCTTCTATCTTCATCCTTCCGACGCGGAGCGGCTCCATCTTCAAGACATCCGGCACGGAGCATCCGCTTCGGAATGAATGTTTCTTTAAGTGACGTAATCTAAGATGGCGTCCCTTAGATTCCGATTGGGTGATTAGACAATTGGAATTAAGGTAGAAAAAAATCGGACAATCGGAATAAAGGTAGATGCAATCAGCCAATAGGATTGAGCTGGCATTCTATTGGCTGTTCCAATCAGCCAATAGAATGCAAGCTCAATCCTATTGGCTGATGCAATCAGCCAATAGGATTTTTTCTACCTTAATTCTGATTGGCTGATAGATTTCTATCAGCCAATCGGAATCTAAGGGACACCATCTTGGATGATGTCACTTAAAGGTACATTCATTCCGAAGAAGCCGTCGTTTGAAGAGGATGCTCTGCGCCGGATGTCTTGAAGATGGAGCTGCTCCGCATCGGAAGGATGAAGATAGAAGATGCCGTCTGGATGAATATTTCTGCCTGTCTGGAGGACCACTTCTGCCCGTCTGGAGGACCACTTCTGCTGACTTCATTGAGGACATCTTGCCGCTTGGATGAAGACTTCTCCCGGTAAGTGAATCTTCGGGGGTTAGTGTTAGGATTTTTTAAGGGTGTATTGGGTGGGTTTATTTTTTAGGTTAGGGGTTTGGGCAGCAATAGAGCTAAATGGTATTTTAAGGGCAATGCCCATCCAAATGCCCTTTTCAGGGCAATGGGGAGCTTAGTTTTTTTTAGTTAGGCTTTTATTTGGGGGGTTGGTTGTATGGGTGGTGGGTTTTACTGTTGGGGGGTTATTTTTTGTGATTTAGCTCATTTAATTAATTGTATTTAATGTAGGGAATTGATTTAATTGTAGTGTAGTGTTAGGTGTTATTGCAACTTAGGTTAGGTTTTATTTTACAGGTAAATTTGCATTTATTTTAGCTAGGTAGTTATTAAATAGTTAATAACTATTTAATAACTATTCTACCTAGTTAAAATAAATACAAACTTGCCTGTAAAATAAAAATAAACCCTAAGCTAGCTACAATGTAACTATTAGTTATATTGTAGCTAGCTTAGGGTTTATTTTATAGGTAAGTATTTAGTTTTAAATAGGAATAATTTAGTTAATGATAGTCATTTTATTTAGATTTATTTTAATTATATTTAAGTTAGGGGGTGTTAGGGTTAGACTTAGGTTTAAAGGGTTAATACATTTAGATAGTGACGGCGACGTTGGGGACGGCAGATTAGGGGTTAATACATGTAGGTAGGTGGAGGCAATGTTGGGGGCAGCAGATTAGGGGTTAATAAATATAATGTAGGTTGTGGCGATGTCCTGAGCAGAAGATTAGGGGTTAATAAGTATATGCAGTCATGCAGGCCCAGACCATGACACTCCCACCACCATGCTTGACTGTAGGCAATTTATCTTTGGTCTCATCGAACCACAGGCCATGGTTCCAGTAATCCATGTCCTTAGCCTGCTTGTCTTCAGCAAACTGTTTGTGGGCTTTCTTGTGCATTATCTTTAGAAGAGGCTTCCTTCTGGGACGACAGCCATGCAGACCAATTTAATGCAGTGTGTGGCATATAGTTTGAGCATTGACAGGCTGACCCCCACCCCTTTCAACCTCTGCAGCCTCATACGTATATTTCCCAAAGACAGCCTCTGGATATGACGCTAAGCATGTGCACACAACTTCTTTGGTCTACCATGGCGAGGCCTGTTCTGAGTGGAACCTGTCTAGTGAAACCGCTGTATGGTCTTGCCCACCATGCTGCAGTTCAGTTTCAGGGTCTTGGCAATCTTCTTATAGCCTAGGCCATCTTTATGTAGAGCAACAATTCTTTTTCCCAGATCCTCAGAGAGTTCTTTGCCATGAGGTGCCATGTTGAACTTTCAGTGACCAGTATGAGAGAGTGTGAGAGCAATAACACCAAATTTAACAACGAGCAACTCTAACGAGTCACATGACACCGGGGAGGGAAAATGGGTAATTGGGCCCAATTTGGACATTTCCACTTAGGGGTGTACTCACTTTTGTTGCCAACGGTTTAGACATTAATGGCTGTGTGTTGGGTTATTTTGAGGGGACAGCAAATTTACACTGTTATACAGGCTGTACACTAACTACTTTACATTGTAGCAAAGTGTCATTTCTTCAGTGTTGTCACATGAAAAGATATAATAAAATATTTATAAAAATGTGAGGGGTGTACTCACTTTTGTGAGATACTGTATATATATACTGTAAAACCAAGCTCTGAGATACAAATGGTCAGGACCAATAATGTTTAGAGTTTGCTCAGGCTGCTCCACTTCTAATCATCAAGCGAGTCCACAATCATCAATTCTGGAAAACATAGAAAGCAAAGGGGCACCACATACACAATACACATGTATTGTTACAAATGATTGTAAATACACTAATAGTATCAACTCCCAAGTTGGCACCAAAAGGTAGTCTGGCGCTAATAAGACAGGCTGGCACTCACAGTACCCAGCTGCACTCCGGTCTCCAAAAACATCATCAATTCTAGAAAACATGAAGTACAATGGGGCACTACATAGAATAATCTTGTATTTATACAGATAAATATGACTTCACAAATTAGAGGGTGCAATAGAGCAGGCTGGCACTCACAGTCCCCAGTTGACTGTTCTCTGGCTTTCACAGCCCCCCCCCCCCCGTGATAATTCACACAAATCGTTATTATGTGTCAAGTAGAAAAGCATCAAATCTTTTTTCAAAAAGATAGTTTTCTTGTTTATTTGCTCAAATTCAGCAGTATTATTTAGAGTGGCACCTCAGTAATGGCCTAGTTGTCACAAGCAACAATATTATGACATTATAATCTCTTATCAAATTAAACTGTGTAATAAACTGTGTAATAAATATTCATAACGTATCAATTTGTTCATCTCTTCCTACCTAAAATCAGACAGTAAAACCAGTATAGTATAACATAGACTGGCCAATCAGGATACAGCATACAACAATAAACTGTCCAATACAAAACACTACATCCTCTTTCTTTTGCTGCTGTTGTAAAGATAAGTATAACGTTTTATTGCTCTACTTAAAGCCCGTTCACACAGGACATTTTTTGCAGTACTGCGGTCCCACCCCTTGCTCTCTCTCCCCCACTTCTCTTTTGCTTTCTCCCCTTCTCTTTTGCGCTCTCTCTCGCTCTAACCTCTTTTGCTCTCTCTCCCCTCTCTTTTGCTCTCTCTCTCCCCCCTCTCTTTTGCTCTCTCTCTCCCCCCTCTCTTTTGCGCTCCCTCTCCCCCCTCTCTTTTGCGCTCTCTCTCCCCCTTCTCTTTTGCGCTCTCTCTCCCCCTCTTTTTTGTGCTCTCTCTCCCCCCTCTCTTTTGCTCTCTCTCTCCCCCCTCTCTTTTGCTCTCTCTCTCCCCCTCTCTCTCTCCCCCCTCACTTTTGCACTTTCTCTCCCCCCTCTCTTTTGCGCTCTCTCTCTTCCCCCTCTCTTTTGCGCTCTCTCTCCCCCCTCTCTTTAACTCTCTCTCTCCCCCTCTCTTTTGCTCTCTCTCCCCCCCCCTCTCTTTTGCTCTCTTTCTCTCTCCCCCCTCTATTTTGCTCTCTCTCGCCCCCCTCTCTTTTGCTCTCTCTCCCCCTCTCTTTTGCTCTCTCTCCCCCCTCTCTCTCCCTCTCTTTTGCTCTCCCCTCTCTCTCCCCTCTTTTTTGCTCTCCCCCCTCTCTCTTTCTTTACCTCCCCTCTCTTTTGCTTTCTCCCTCTCCCCCTCTCTTTTGCTCTCTCTGTCTCCCCCCCCCTCTCTCTCTCTCTCTCTCCCTCCTCTGTCTCTCCCCCCTATCTTTTGCTCTCTCTCCCCTCTCTTTTGCACTCTCTCCCCCCTCTCTTTTGTGCTCTCTCTCTCTCCCTCTTTTGCTCTCTTTCTCCCCCCTCTCTTTTGCTCTGTCTCTCTCCCCCCTCTCTTTTGCTCTCTCTCTCTCCCCCTCTTTTTTGCTCTCTCTATTTCCCCCTCTAGTTTTCTCTCTCCCCCTCTAGTTTCCCTCTCCCATTTCTTATGCTCTCTCTCTCCCCCATCTCTTTTGCTCTTTCTTCCCTCTCTTTTGATATCTTTTCCCTCTATTATGCTCTCTCTCCCCTCTATTTTGCTCTCACCCCTCTCTTTTGCTCTTCTCCCCTCTCTTTTGCTCTTTCCCCTCTCTTTTGCTCTTTTCCCTCTCTTTTGCGCTTCTCCTCTCTCTTTTGCGCTTTCCCCTCTCTTTTGCTCTTCTCCCCTCTCTTTTGCTCTTTCCTATCTCTTTTGCTCTCTCCCCCTCTCCCCTTCTTTCTCTCTCTCTCTCTGTCTCCCCCCTCTCTTTTGATCTGTCTCTCTCGCACGCACGTGACCGCGCCCAGCCCCGCCCCCGCTAAGCCCAGAGTCAGGTAGACACTAAGGCCAGGTGTGTTTGTCCTTGCGCTGTCTCTAATGCGCATGACAGCTTAGAACAAACACACTTTGCCTTTTATATTATAGGATACTTATTTATATTTGTTGCCAAAATAATATTTTTCCTTTATTATTTTAATTAATATTCTTTAAATATTTTATATTTTCTTTATTTTCCTACTATATAGTTTTGTTTATTCCTTTTTTCTTTATTTTTGTTTTCCTTTTTAATTTTTATTTCTTTCATTTTCTATTGATATACTGTATTGTATTATTGCATTAAAGGGACATGCCACCCACATTTTTTCTTTTATGATTTAGAAAGAGAATGCATTTTTAAACATCTTTCTAATTTACTTCTATTATCTAATTTGTTTTATTGTCTTGATATTCTTTGATGGAAAGCATATCTAGATATGCTCACTAGCTGCTGATTGGTTGCTGCACATAGAAGCCTCGTGTGATTGGCTCACCATGTGCATTGCTTTTTCTTCAACTAAGGATATTGAAAAAAATAAAGCAAAATAAATAATGGAAGTAAATTGTAATGTTGTTTAAATTTCTATTCTCTATCTGAATCATGAAAGAAAGATTTTGGGTTTAGTGGCCCTTTAACTTCTATTCCTATTTTCATTTTATCTCTATATATATTTTCCATTTTTTTTATTTCTCCTCCCTCTTTTATTCTTTAGATGGTACGTTTTCGTTTTTACCCTTTTTTTTCCTTTGTCCTTCGCTAGTGTTTTCCCTCATCTGCGCTTACTTACATTTCTGTTTGTATTCCTATCTCTGGATACCTTCCATATTCTCTTCGGCAGTGTGCTCACGTGACCCGCTGCCACCTTAGGGAGTGTCTTGAGACGTCACAAGCCGCATCTTCCCACCTTATGTTTTTCTCCTCAGTGAAGACAACCGCTACGCTACTTTGTTACTCTTCTGTTAGATATTATATTTGTCAAATCAATTCAATTTCATCAATTCAATTTTATTGGTTAGTGCTTATCACCATCTACTGGTCATTTTTGTTACTGCATACATATTTATTTATTTTCTGTGAGAGAAAAAAATCTTTGTTTTTTACATTATTTATTTAATTACCTTTTCTTCATAAATTTATTGTTTATATTTATTAATTATACAGATTATTTATATAATTTTATTATATTTCATATTTATATTTTAACATGTCTCAAAATTCTGACACCCCTGAAATGAATGAACAAAAAGTTCAAAATATGATAGATGTTTCCATGGGTAAATGGATGTCTAAGATAACTGCTCTCTTATCAGACAGAGCTTCTACTTACAAAACTGGGGTTAAGAGACACTATCCTTCTAGCGCTATATTGGTCAGCAAGACACATGTCTCAAAATCAAAAAATCTTTTATCTGAGACTCACCTTCCCACGGGCATGGGAAGTAAAAGATTTTCCAAAATGTCCCTTACTCCCAAAAGGGTAAAATTGGGATCCTCAAATCCAAAAATATCAAAACCTCATATAATGATTAAAGACACTTCTTCCTCATATTCTGACATATCATCAGATAATTCCGATCAGGAAAGCATTAATATGTCGTCTGATGATTTCCTTGTTTATAAAAAAGCAAGAAAATGTCTTCAAAAAAGTAAAAATTTGGTGGAAGACATTATTTTTAAGGATGCTCTTGGTAATCCCAGGTTCAATGCAGACACTTTACATCATCCCAGATCTGCTGAATGGGGTCCAGACATTAATATTGCCTAATATGTAGAATTTCAAATAAGAACACCTTTAAAACCTAAATCTAGAAATCAGGGGCGCGATCCAATATAGATCGTAGTTTGCGGCGCAAGCGAGGGAACCCCCGCCGCCCGTAGTTTCAGCTCGCAACTCGAGCTATCCCATATACGGCGCCGTCAGATGCTAAAGTGCCGTAAGTCTGATAAACCAGCGATGTCCAGAAATCTGCGTAAGTACAAATTTCTGGAGTCGCTAGTGACTTATGGCACTTTAGAAACTACCGGCGCCTACAAAACCTGACTAAGTTATTAAATCTCCCGTACTGTCTAACACGCCTCCCAAACATAGCCCGACGCCTATACCCCTCTATCCGCTATCCTCCCTCACTCTCCTAATAATAAAAAATGTATTAACCCCTAAACCGCCGCACCCGGACCCCGCCGCCACCTAATAAAGTTATTAACCCCTAAACCGCCGCTCCCGGACCCCGCCGCCACCTACATTAACTACCCCATAATGTGAGCTCCTACCCCGCCGCCAGCTACATTAACTACACCCTAATATGAGCCCCTATACCGCCGCAAGCTACATTAACTACCCCCTAATGTGAGCTCCTACCCCGCCGCCAGCTATATTAAAATTATTAACCCCTAATCTAATCCCCCTACCCCGCCGCCAGCTATATTAAATTATTAACCCCTAATTTAATCCCCCTACACCGCCGCCACCTATATTAAATTAATTAACCCCTAATCTAATCCCCCTATACCGCTGCCACCTATATTAAATTAATTAACCCCTAATCTAATCCCCCTATACTGCCGCCACCTATATTAAATTAATTAACCCCTAAAATACTAAACTATCCCTACCACTAAACCTAAGTCTAACCCTACAAATAGCCCTGAAAAGGGCTTTTTGCGTGGCATTACCCCAAAGTAAACAGCTCTATTGCCAACCTTTAAAAGGGCTTTTTGCGGGGCTTTGCCCCAAAGTAATCAGCTCTTTTACCAGCCCTTAAAAGGGCTTTTGGCGGGGCATTGTCACAAAGTAAACAGCTCTTTTGCCTATAATCTAAATCCCCCTACACCGCCGCCACCTATAATAAATGTATAACCTCCTAATCTAATCCCCCTACACTGCCGCCACCTATATTAAATAGATTAACCCCTAATCTGACCCCCCTACACCGCCGCCATCTATATTAACCCTAATTATATTAGGGTTAATATAGTTAATATAGTTATTATATTATATATATTAACTATATTAAACCTAATTATATTAGGGTTAATATAGTTAATATTGTTATTATATTATATATATATATATTAAGTATAATAACCCTATCTAACTCTAACACCCCTAACTAAATTCTTATTAAAATAAATCTAATTAATAAATTGGTAATTATTATTATTATTAAATATTTAATTAAAAAAGCTATTGTACCTAGTTAAAATAAATACCAAGTTACCTGTAAAATAAATATAAACCCTAAAATAGCTACAATGTAATTATTAATTATATTGTAGCTATCTTAGGGTTTATTTTATTGGTAAGTATTTAGTTTTAAATAGGAATATTTTATTTAATAATATTAATATTAATTAGATTTATTTTAATAAGAATTTAGTTAGGGGTGTTAGAGTTAGATAGGGTTATTATACTTAATATATATATATAATAACGATATTAACTATATTAACCCTAATATAATTAGGGTTAATATAGTTAATATAGGTGGCGGCGGTATCGTGGGATTAGGTTAGGGGGTAATGTATTTAATATAGGTGGCGGTGGTATAGGGGGATTAGATTAGGGGGTAATACATTTATTATAGGTGGCGGTGGTGTAGGGGGATTTAGATTAGATGCAAAAGAGCTGATTACTTTGTGACATAGCCCCGCAAAAAGTCCTTTTAAGGGCTGGTAAAAGAGCTGATTAATTTAGGGCAATGGCCTGCAAAAAGCATTTTTAAGGGCTGGCAATAGAGCTGTTTACTTTGGGGTAATGCCACGCAAAAAGCCCTTTTCAGGGCTATTTGTAGGGTTAGACTTAGGTTTAGTGGTAGGGATAGTTTAGTATTTTAGGGGTTAAATAATTTAATATAGGTGGCGGCGGTATAGGGGGATTAGATTAGGGGTTAAGGGGCTCACATTAGGGGGTAGTTAATTTAGGTGGCGGCGGTATAAGGGGCTCACATTAGGGGGTAGGTAATGTAGATGGCGGCGGTGTAGGGGCTCACATTAGGGGGTTATACATTTAATGTAGGTGGCGGTGGGGTCCGGGAGTGGCGGTTTAGGGGTTAAATACTTTATTAGGGATTGCGGCGGGGGATCGCGGTTGACAGGCAGATAGACATTGCGCATGCGTTAGGTGTTAGGTTTTATTTAGCAGCTAGTTTAGGGAGTTACGGGGCTCCAATAGACAGCGTAAGGCTTACTACGCCTGCAATTTGTGGCGAGGTGAAGATGGAGTAGTCCTTACACTGTATATTGGATACCAAACTGCGCTGGTTTGGTATACCTGTCTATGGGTCAAAAAACTACGGCCGAAGGCAGAAATATACGAGCGTAACTTCTATGTTATGCCGTATATGTGATACCAAACCAGCGCATATTGGATCAAGGCCAAAATGAGGGCCGAATGCCCTAGGCAACTTTTGCCCAAAAAATAGTAATATCACCCTGGAGATTGATCCAAAAAATGTAAAATGCATAGGTTCTCCTGGTTACAAAGTAAAAAACAGGGGTTGACAAAGTCATGGAAAAATTGCCAAGATAAATTATTAGACTCCTTCCATTACAAGATTACTCAAATTTTCTGACGCTTTTGTGGAGAATGAACTTTTGGACCCTAATACTGTAAGAGAATGGGTTTATCATATTTTAAGTTTGATTGGTAATACCAATGTTTGTTGAGAGACATAGGAACATTTTACGAAAAATTTATTATAAAATGACTGACTCCAATGAGCTTCAGTCAGATGAGGATGGACTCCTTTTTGGTGATCCTTTTATTAAGGATTTAAACAAATATGCTAAAACTTTTACAACCTTGAAGAAGGTTAAATCCTCTTTTAAAAAAAAATTCACAATAATTTCTCTGACAGGACCGAGAGAATTAGAGGTAGTTTTCCTGGCCAAACCTCTTTTTTTAGGCCTCCCTCATATTCACAATCACATCAATTCGTCCAATCAAATTTTGGTATCCAGAGACAATTCCAGGATTTCTCCAATCAATTCTTTCCATCTAGATCTCGCCCTTTGAACCAAAGAAGTTTTGGTTACAGAGGTAGATCCTGTTTTCCACAAGGTAAATATTCCAAATTTTCTTCCTTTCCTTTTCCCCTCTTATAATTGGTGGGAGAATTCTTCAGTTCTCTCAAAATTGGACTTTCATTTCCCAAGACCAATGGGTAATTCAATCTACTCTAAGGGTCATCATAGATTTAATTTCTTTACCAACTCAGTTAATTTATCCAAACCCAATTCACTTCTCAAAGTCAGACCAATTTTTGGTTCAGGAAGAGATTTGAAGTCTTTCTATAAAAAACGCTATTGTACGGGTTCCTTTTACCCTAGATTTATTCTTCAGCAATTTATTTCTGGTGAAAAAGAAAAACAGATAAATCTAAGAATTTTAAAATTTTATGTTGTTTATCATCATTTCAAAATGGAAGGTATCCATCTTTTAAGAGAGTGTTAAATAAACAACGATTGGTTAGTTTGTCTAGACCCCTCAGATGCGTATCTTTCAGTTCCTATTCATCAATCCCATTGGAAATTTCTAACCTTCAAGTGGAAAGACCAATTTTGGAGTTTTACTTGTCTTCCTTTTGGCCTTTCCTCTGCTCCTTGTATTTTTACCAAACTTCTAAAACCTGTTATTTCCTGGTTAAGAATTAGAGGAATTCGAATCATAATTTACCTAGGCGATATTCTCATCATGAACCAGAATTTTCTTCTGCTAAAAAAATCACTTAACTAAAAAAATCACTTAACTACTACCATCTCTCGACTAGAAAACCTAGGTTTCATCATCAACAATGAAAAATCAATCCTTTATCCTACAAAATCCCTTGTTTTTCTGGGTTTCCAAACACTCTAAATTCAACTCTCAGTTTACCAATTCAGAAATTAAAGAACATCAAAATAGAAATCTCCAAAACCCTTTCAAAACAATATGTATCCATCAGAACAATAGCCAGGATAGTAGGGTTACTTCTATCCTCTATTCTGGCTATTTTCCCAGCTCCTTTACATTACAGAGAACTTCAACGATTGAAAATTTATCATTTACAACAGGGTCTCTCCTACAATCATTTTATTCCTCTTTCAACAGAAGCAAGAGAGGAACTCCTCTGGTAGTTATCAAATATGGTGGCTTTGAATGGTAGAGCTATTTTTGGAAAATCTCCAGATTTAGGTATAGAATCAGATGCAAGCTGTTCAGGCTGGGGTGCTCATTGCAGCCCTTGTATTACTGGAGGAAAATGGTCTCATGGGGAAAAGGATCTTCACATAAATTGTATAGAACTGTTGGCAGATTCCTTGCTATCAAAAGTATTCTGCAGCTTTCCTCCCCAGTGTCCATTCACCTTCGCATGGACAATGTGTCAGCAGTTCATTATCTGAATCGTCTTGGAGGTATCAAGTCCAGAGATCTTTCAATTATAACAAAAAATAGTATTCATTTCTGTTTAACAACAAACAAACAGTTCTCCTTAAAACACCATAGCACCAATAATAATGTTATATCAGTTAATTCAGTAACTCAGTAAAAGGCTGCCCCAATATGAAGAAACTGTCAGTAATCAATACTACCACAGTGCAATACAATACTTGATTGTGTAGGTTAAACTGTTGAATGGAGATAAAATCAATCCAATCTTTCAACTGGCAATCTTAGCTTACCCCGCTGTGTGACCCGTCCGGTCTTTGGGAGTGGGAACAGGTTACGCTACTGATCCGTGTTGCTCTGGTTACCGCCCGGCACCTCCAGAGAATCAAGCGTGTTTCTCTCCCTTTCTCAATGATTGTGAGAACAATTTTTTATTGTCTGGAGGGATCACATTTCCCTCTTGATAATAACTTCCTTTTGGCTAACTCAACCTTGGTTCCTTTCTCTTCTTGAGTTGTCTTACCTTCTTCCTCTTCTTTTTCCTCTTTCCCAAGACCTTCTCCTAGACCCAGACGGAAATTTCCATCCTCTGATAACCTCTCACTCGCTCAACCTAGTGGCATGGATGATTTCAGGGACCCTTTGCTCTCGATAACCTTTCGAAAGGAGTTAAAAAGTTCATAAAAAATTCCATTGCTCCTGGTACACGTAAATGCTATAACTCAGCTTGGTCTAAATGGTCTAGCTGGTGTTAACAAAGGAATCTCAATCCCCTTTCAACAGATGTTTGCCATGTAGTAAATGTTTTATCTTCTTTATTTGATTTGGGTCTTGCTTATAGATCCATTAAAGGACCAGTCAACACAGTAGTTTTGCATAATCAACAAATGCAAGATAACAAGACAATGCAATAGCACTTAGTCTGAACTTCAAATGAGTAGTAGTTTTTTCTGACAATTTTAAAAGTTATGTCTTTTTCCACTCCCCCTGTACCATGTGACAGCCATCAGCCAATCACAAATGCATACACGTACCATGTGACAGCCATCAGCCATTCACAAATGCATACACACTTATTCTTGCACATGCTCAGTAGGAGCTGGTGACTCAAAAAGTTTAAATATAAAACGACTGCACATTTTGTTAAATGAAGTCATTTGAAAAGTTGTTTAAAATAGCATGCTCTATCTGAATAATGAAAGTTTAATTTTGATTGAGTGTCCCTTTAATGTTTCTCATTCTGCCATTTCTGCTTTTCATTCTTCGGTAAAAAATTCCCCTATTGATCAACATCCTTTAATTTGTAAACGTCTGAAAGCAATAAGGCTTCATCGACCCCCGGTACCTAGATATACCTTCTTTTGGGATGTTGATCTGATTTTTTCTCTTTTTAAAACCTGGCCTTCCAATCATTTATTTAATTTAAAACAATTATCAGCTAAATTAGCAATTTTTTTATGACTCATTTCCTTTCGGAGAGTTTCAGATGTTAACGCTATAGATTTTAATTCCAAACGTTACTCTCCTGAAGGAATTACTTTTCTATTTTCTCGTAGAACTAAAACTTTATCTTCCTCTATGTTCTATCCTTACTTACCTTCTTAACCTAATTTGTGTGTCGCTCAATGTTTAAAATTTTATAAAAAGAAAATTGTATCCTTTAGAAACTCTTCCTCTTCTCAATTTCAAGAATTTCTTCCTGCAAGAGTGACTTTCCAGTTTTTAAGAATCGTGTTTTGGATCCTGTTTTATTGTTTCATGTTCCGGGGTATTACTCAAATATCTGCATTTTTTCTTCAGTTCACCAGCATCGGCAAGAAAGAGGATGTGGTGTTTTGCATTGGACAGTTTATTGTTGTATGCTGTCTCCTGATTGGCCAGTCTATGTTATACTATACTGGTTTTACTGTCTGATTTTTAAAATTTTAACTGCTCTCTGTTAGTTCAACTTTTATGTACATTTTTATTCTTTATGCTATTGTACTTTTAAAGGCTGCATTTAATAGTAAAAGAAAGAGATAGCAAAATATTTGTCTCTGTGTCTTTAATAAAATCTAGATTATTCCTTCACAAAGCTAGGATAATCAGAATTTTTTAAATCTCTTTCTTCCTTTTTTTTTTACTTATCTCCTTACTCTGGGTAGAGCACAGGGCATGTAAAATAGACACTACCTTGGAAATTCAAGGTATCTTGAATCACTGAGCACTACCTAAAACCACCCCTGTGAAAAGCTGCTTGAAAAGAAAAGGATTGGAATATACAATGTTGCTTTCTCATAATGCAAAATGTATTGGTTACTTTAATTCAGTGCAAATGCTTTGGGAAACCACATAATGGCTGGGTTATCTAATGGTTTTTAAATGGATAAGAATTACCCACCATTTTAAACCCCCCAAAAAAGACTTTTTATCTTTTTTCTTCAATTAACTTGTTTCCTCCATAATAAAATTCAATTTTAAAAAGAAATTGTGCTAATCACAATTACTTTATATTAAAGACTGCCAAATATGGTCTTCAATGGCTGTAAAAATTGTCTATAACCCTTCTTGATTACCCATTACCAAGGGCCAGAATATGAGTGGCGTGCTAACAGATAAGCGCAAGCAGAAAGGTGTTTATCCCGGGTGTTTTTGTGCATATCGGGTTTAGCGGTCATATTACAAGTTGAAATTATACACGAATACGTGAGTGCAAGCGCAATTTATGATTAGCGTGTCCTCAGACCTCTCGTTAATTGTTTTGTGAAAAACAAAAAATTGTCACAAAACACATCAAAAATACATTACATAGTACAGTTACACTCATAATAACACTATCTAATTAAAATGAATCCAAAAAAAGTATTTCACAAAAAAAAAGTGCTATGGGAAGAATATTCGAAAGTGAAATATTCATATTTTCATGTTGGGTTATCGCACTTGAGAATATGTGATCAGGATTGCGCGTGATTAGGGTGTTTTTTCCCCACGCAATATTCTAAGTTCTATAAATAAAAAGAGAGAAGCACTCAACCTGGGAATGAACAATAGCATAATTGCTTGTTCTATGGCTAGTTACCACCCTAGAAGCAGCCTCTTTTTGCTCAATATGTGCCTTTCACAGAGAAGAACTTTCCTGTAGCATATCAGTCTGATACTGACTTAACAGAACAGTTCAGCCCTGAAATACCAGGCAATCCCTCTCTGAACAAGGGAAATGGCAAAACCCCAGACATACATTTTGGCCTATTGTGGGCCTCGTCAGTGAGGTGCAGCCATATCCCTCTAGGCACAGTAGGTAACTAGCCATAGAACAAGCTATTATGCTACTGTTCGTTTCCAGGTTGAGCACTTCTCCCTTTTTATTTATGCAAATTATGACACTTAGGAAAGTCTCCCTAAGTGTGATGCGGGAATCCAGACGTGGACCCGTTGCTCAGTGTGCCTAGAGGGATATGGCTGCACCGCACTGACGAGGCCCACAATAGGCTCAAACGTACATCTGGGGTTTTGCTGTTTCTCTTGTTCAGAGAGGGATTGCCTGGTATTTTGGGGCTGGACTGTACTGTGAAGTCAGGATCAGACTGATATGCTTCAGGAAAGTTCTTCTCTGTGTAAGGCACATGTTGAGCAAAAAGAGGCTGCTTCTTGGGTGGTAGCTAGCCATAGAACAAGCTATTATGCTACTGTTTGTTTCCAGGTTGAGCGCTTCCCCTTTTTATTTATGCAAATTATGACATTTTGAGAAGTCTCCCTAAGTGTGATGCGAGAATCCAGACGTGGACCCGTTGCTCAGTGTGCCTAGAGGGATATGGCTGCACCTCACTGACGAGGCCCACAATAGCCTGAAATGTACGTCTGGGGTTTTGCTGTTTCTCTTGTTCAGAGAGGGATTGCCTGGTATTTCGGGGCTGGACTGTACTGTGAAGTCAGGATCAGACTGATATGCTTCAGGAAAGTTCTTCTCTGTGTAAGGCACATGTTGAGCAAAAATAGGCTGCTTCTTGGGTGGTAACTAGCCATAGAACAAGCTATTATGCTACTGTTCGTTTCCAGGTTGAGCGCTTCTCCCTTTTTATTTATGCAATATTCTAAGTTCGACTGAAATAACTATATGAAAATTTGCATTCAAATGTTAATTTGGATAATTGAAACATATATATATATATATATTTTAAAAATAACAAAACATTCCATATACTGAAATTTAGCATTTGTTTTACAAAAAAGTTAAATTTACATTATAAAATTATTTAGCATGCTAAAAAATATATATTTGCCTATCCATAGAGTTTTTACAACTTTTAACATTAACTTTTCTTTCATTTGTATAATGCTCAGGATAGCTTTATGGCTATTTTTATTATTTGAGATTTTTTTTTTGAATGAATTTCAGCTATTTATTTTCTAAGATGTCATTCCTTGCTTGCTTCCTACTAAGTAATTCAATTTCAATCTTTCTCTAAGCTTTTCAGCTTTTATGTTTTTGTAGAGGTATGCGGTGCGGTGCAAATTTCTTTCCTTTTAGTAAGTTAAAACATTATTCAACCATAGTCAGACAAGGAAAAATGCTTATCATTGAATTGTTTTATTCCGTGGAGAGTTCATGGATTCTGCATTTGATGTAACACTTAAATAAAAACCCTAGGCAAAATATTTATTTTCTTCTTCTTTTTTAGCCTTTATGACTGTTTAACACTTCCCATTGGTTTCAAGTTATGGATCTTGCTGCTTTACTCAAGAAGTGTAAGCGTGTGCGAATTGTCCTTTATTGTTCCTATGGAAACTGCTACAAAATATCCTAGAATCATAGATTGTCTGTATTCCTCCGCATACTTGCATCTTCATCTCTAAGAAAGTATAGTCTCAAAGAAAAGAAAATAATATTATACCACATCTGCTTTGTGACAACACATTATTTTTCATTAGTCACAATGGGCTAGATTATAAGTGGTTCGCTAACGGTAGCGTGCAAGCGCTAAGGGGTATTTAATGTATCGGAAATAGTGTGCGTATTACGAGTAGGGATAGGAAAATATTTTGCAACATTCGAAAAATGAAATTAATTTTAACACATTTATTCGTTCGTTTTGAATTTCAAATGTTTGTATACTTTCTAACATTTATGTAATGCAATATTATTTCTAATGCTTTCTTTAAATGTAATATTCAAATGATGCAATATTTGAATTAGAAACATTCGAATTGATATGTTTCTATAAATTCCCTACCACATGAACTATTGCACTCTATATAGTATTTATTAAATTGAATGTTACATTCGAAATTTCAAATGTGGATATTCTATCTAATTATGAACATTAGAAAATGAAAGTAACATTCAAAAACCGGAAATAACATTCGATCATCAAATTTTAATGGATTTTCATTCTTATCAACATTCGATTGTCCAAAACAAATGTTCACAGGACTATTCATTCTACCAAACAAATTACACTTTCAGCACATTTCCCCCATCCCTAATTATGAATTGAAAGTAATTGCGTTCGCTTGAGTGCAATTGAATTTAACACAAGCCGGGTTAGCATGACTTCAGAGCTCTGGTTAACTGTTAAGTGAGACAAAAAAGTTTTACAAAAAAACATCAAAAATACATTTACCACTACAGTTAAACTCATAATAACACTGTCTGAAAATGATCAAAAAACAAAATTGCGTTAAAAATTTATAAGGGCTCAAAGATATGAGGTCTCAGGTAAAAAAAAAACAGACATGCCAAAGTGCTTTAGCATATATATGCATAAATACAAATGTCTAAATATGTGTATATATATGTTAGTAGGACAAGTGCACTCTCACGAACAGTATCACGATTTGCCAGGGTGCATGAATGTGGGTAATAATAGCAAAAGATAGAAGACAGCACTCTCTGGTCTTAAATACAAAGGTTGTTTTATTTGTAGTGACGTTTCGGGGAAAGATCTGAGGAAGGGGAAGCTTTCCCCGAAACGTCACTACAAATAAAACAACCTTTGTATTTAAGACCAGAGAGTGCTGTCTTCTATCTTTTGCTATATATATATATATATATATATATATATATATATATTATGTTTTTACTCTATATTTACTGTACATATTTAACATTCCAATGTTCTTCACTTACAGGATACTGTCCTTTTTATTGTTTATATGTATAAACCTATACCTGTATAACTAGTCCTATAGATATATAGGCTTGTATTTTACATGAACAGTATCAGATATATATATATATATATATATATATATATATATATATATATATATATATAAAAATATATATTTTTTTAATCAAAAGTACATTATTTTCTATGTGAAAGGAACATAGGAATATAAAATATGCATTTTGCACAATGGGTTTTGCGATTTAGATTTAATGCGGTCAGGTTAGCACACTTAAAAACGTAGTAATCCTAAGGCGCATTATTGAAATATTAAATATAATATGTTAAATTTTTTTAACAATTATTACAAAATATTAAACATACATTACTACATTACAATAATTTACAGTATGTTTAATAATTTAAAGTAACGTCAAAAAATTTGCGTTATTGCACTCTCCATAGCGTTGCCATTACGAGTTATTGAAAAGCCTCCTTGTGTTGTTGGTTATGGTGTGTTAAGCTCCATACCGCATTAAAGCCAAGGGCTGACCTTACGTGCTCATGCTTGCTCTACCCCTCAAATATCAATAGGGAGTGAGTGTTAGAAAAAAAACGAACACCTACGATCACGGAATGGCAAATCACCATAACGCAACCCCATTGATGTCTATGGGGAAAAGAAAGTTACATTTAAACCTAACACCCTAACATAAACCCCTAGTCTAAACACCCCTAGTCCGCCGCTCCCCAACATCGCCGACACTAATAAAAATTATAAACCCCTATTCCACCGCTCCCCGACATCGCCGACACTAATAAAAATTATTATCGCCGCTCTCCGACATTGCCGACACTAATATTATTAATCACTATTCCGCTGCTCCCCGACATCACTGACACTAATACAAATTATTAACCCCTAAACCGCCGGCCCCCCACATCACCAACACTATAATAAAGTATTAACCCCTAAACCTCCAGCCCCCCACATCGCTAACACTATAATAAAGTATTAACCCCTAAACCTCCAGTCCCCCACATCATAACTACTAAAGTAAACCTATTAACCCCTAAGTTGCCGCCCCCCCCCACATGGCAAAACACTAAATGAAACTATTATCCCCTAAACATCACACCCCCTAACTTTAAATTAAAATTACAATATAATTATCTTAAAAAAAAAAAAAAACTTACCTGTGAAATAAAAAAAACTAAGTTTAAACTATAAATGAACCTAACATATAACTATTGTAATAAAATAAAAAATACTACAAATTAAAAGCCTAAATTAAAAATTTAAAAAAACCTAACACTACGAAAAAATTTAAAACATCTAAAATTACAAAAATAATATTCACCAAATTACGAAAAATAAAAAACTGTAAGATTACAAAAAATAATAAATTAAATTATCAAAAATAAAAACAATTTCACCTAATCTAATAGCCCTATAAAAATGAAAAAGCCTCACAAAATAAAAACAACCCCTAACCTACAATAAACTACCAATAGCGCTTAAAAGGGTCTTTTGTAGGGCATTGCCCTAAGTTAAACAGCTATTTTACCTTTAAAAAAATACTAAGTCCCCCCTAAAAGTAAACCTCCTCACCCAACCAACCCAACCAACCCCCCAAAATAAAAACCTAACTCTAAAAAATCCTAAGCTACCCATTGCTCCTAGAGGCATTTGTATGGGCATTGACCTTAAAAGGGCATTCAGCTTTTTTACAATTGCCCAAAACCCTAATCTAAAAAAAAAATCACCCAAAAAAATAGAAACAAAAACCCTATAAAATCTACTCATGGTTCCTGAAGTCCAGACATCCATCTTCATCCAGGTGGCGAGAAGTCTTCATCCAGGCGGTGACATCCTGCGCGTAGCGTCCTCTTCATGCGTTCACCGGCGTACACTGAAGTTGAATGCAAGGTAGCCGTTTCAAAATGGCGTACCTTGCATTCCTATTGGCTGATTTGATTCTTCAAATTCAAATCAACCAATAGGATGAGAGCTTCTGAAATCCTATTGGCTGTTCAAAACAGCCAATAGGATGAGAGCTATTGTACTTTTTATTATTAAATATGTATTTATATATACAATTCGACCTTTAAAATAAACAAGTGTTATTATCGTACTCTGCACTAAAAATCACTAAAAATTGCAACATACAAAAGTAGCGTAAATACTTAAACAATGATTAAGCACTGGTATATGACATACTCTAACTTCAAGACTCAGCGGTCTGTATATCTTATCAGCTGATATTCTGATTATGTTTCAATAAAGAATGAACCGTATTGATTGAGGTTAGTCTTAAACTTTGAACAGATTGTTGATGTGATCAGTTCCCTTTTTAATACAGGCAGGTTTATAACCAATTCATTTATCAGCTGCCGTTGGAGTCCTTCCGGTCACCACTATGGCAAGCCCTATGACAGTTCTCGTTTACCTGGTATTCCGGTATATGGGGCGGTCGTCTTCAGCCACTCTCCTGGAATCCTATTGGACTTTGCTGTATTAGTTGTAATGTATTGGGGTGATGTTGTTATGTTTCTTCTAAGTGTGCACACTTACGTTAGTTTTTGCTCCTACCGTCTGCTCAGCGATGCAAATTTTCACTAGTACTGGCTTGACGGTCCTGGGAGTCAAGTGGGTCCGTGTTTCTTCCAAACAAGCTGGATACTGGTGTGGTTTCTACGCGTTTTAGCTCTCCAGGGAGCCTTTGTCAAGATCGAGAAAGATGTTAATGCAGAGTTAGATGAAGGAAATGTTTTTAGGTAAGTGAAATTAATTGATTATTGAGTTGGGTAGTAGGCTTCTCTGAAAAGAAAAGTCTTCAGGGAGCATTTAAAGGAAGAAAGATTAGCGCAAAGCCTGACAGCACGATGGAGAGTGTTCCAGAGGGTAGGTGCTGCAGGGCAGAAGTCCTGCAGTCTAGCATGAGAAGAGGTGATAGTCGCTGATGCAAGGAGCAGGTCATTGTTGGATCTTAGTGGACGGGCTGGCGTACACTTGTTTATTAGAGAGGATGGGTAGAGGGAAGCGGTGTTGGTGAGAGCTTTGTATGTAAGGGTAAGAATTTTGAATTTAATTTTGCTGTGAATGGGGAGCCAATGAAGGGACTGACAGAGAGGTGCAGCAGATACAGAGTGACGGGAAAGGTGGATGAGCCTGGCAGAGGCATTTAGAATGGATTGAAGGGGGAGAGGTGGGAAAGAGGAAGGCCAGTAAGTAGCTTATTGCAGTAGTCAAGTCGGGAAATAACAAGGGAGTGGATTATTAGCTTTGTGGGTTAGCACTCAGAAAAGGTTGAATCTTGGAAATATTGCGTAGATGGTTGCGGCAGGATGTAGAAAGCGATTGGATATGGGGGACGATGGATAGGTTTGAGTCTAGTGTAACTCTGAGGCAGCGGATGGGTGATGCCGTCAACAGGGATAGAGAAGTCAGAAGTTGGCGTAGAGCTTGAGGGGGGGGGGATAAGAAAGAACTCAGTCTTGGACATGTTAATCTTTAGGTGGTGAGAGGCCATCCAGGAAGAAATACCAGATAAGCAGTCGCTGACATGAGAAAGGACAGAGGGAGAGAGAGCAGGGGTGGAGAGGTAGATCTGGGTGTCATCAGCATAGAGGTGATATTTGAAGCCATAACTGTTGATATATATATATATATATATATATATATAGAGAGAGAGAGAGAGAGAGAGAGAGAGAGAGAGAGAGAGAGAGAGAAAATACAGACATAATCCGCACCTCTCATATGAAGGAAATCCAGAGATGAAAAAATATCAAATTTTATTTTAGACATATAAAAAAAAATTGTAGAAAAGTCATAAAATCAGTAGAAAAAATCCACAGTCTGGTGGAAAAGAGTGCCAAACATGTTTCAGGCCTTCCCCTAGTCCTTGATCATTGACAATATAGATATACAGTATATTTAACCAAAAATCCATAAATAGAACATATTCTTCTATGTGAAGAACCTTGGAATGTTACATATTAATAATTCATTTTGGGTTTAGAGCACTTGAATAAATGCAATAGGGTTAGCGTTTGAGGATGGGTGTTAGTTTTTTTTCTCCAGTTTTTGCTCTTCATTGAAGTCTATAGGAGAGTTGTAAATGCTGTTGCAATACTTTTTTAGTGCGTGCCAGGTTTACACTCACACACAAACTTATTTGTAAAATTAAGGCTCAAATATAAGGGGTTTAAAATAAAAAACAAAAAACAGGTCTATGACCTATCTATAAAATATACTGTTATGCTTCTACCAATTACCCAGGATATAAAGAAGCAGCTTAGCTGCATGGGCACACTTTCAGAAGCTGAGCCTGGATTTTATCTAGTGACCGTTTGTTACTGACCCTCTATGCTGAAAAATCACCACCAGGGGAGTTTTGATTGCTCTTTGTTTTCTTGTCAAATCCTTTTTTTTACTCTTTGGCTCCACCTTCTGTTCAGGTATTTGTAATCGTCAATCTCATCAGCCTATAAATACCTGAATATTTCTGCTTGTTTTCTGCCTGACTGGATTTGACCCTCTGCCTGACCTTGATTCTGATTTTTGGATTCTTGTTTTGTTCATGTAATTTTTTTATTAGCCTGCAGTCACTTACAGCATTCTGGTCCATTTTACCATTCTGGTAATGTCACTCTCACTGCCTTTCACTGTACATAACTAGTATAACCATAGCTAAGTTTACATTATGTATATATTTACACATTTATAAGAATGATTTTTTTGGAATTAACTAACTGAATGACAGAAATGAGAGAATATTTCCAAATGACAGATTAAGGGTGATTGCCAACTTTTGAGCTGAAAACAGAGAGGCAGAAAGTGGGAAAAATGAATCATGTTTAAAAGGACCACAAGACTTTCAAGTTACCTTCCCAGTTAGGAATTATTCAAAACTACTTATGATCATGGACAGACATTGGAGTCATAAATGAAGTTTATATAAGAAAGCTTTCAATATTGATGTAAGTTAACCACGGCTGATGTTACTGGCATTTACTATAATACTGGTTGGATATGGCTTATCTACTGGATGGCAATTACTGGAATTCAGGTGGAATGGCTTTGCGCGCGGGAAAATTATTAGAATGAAAAATAATTAATATCTAATAAAAAAATAAAAAACAGAAGATGGAGGGGAGGAAGACAAAGAGTGATTTAAATCCATCTGAAGGAATTAGGAAAACTACTACAAAGAGACAGGTAAAGGGAAGAAAATAAATTAAATATAAGAGAGAAATTTTTTTTTAGCTTTTTTTTTTTTTTTTATACTTAAATACACTATAGCCAAGACTATACCAATCTGCTGGCTTTAGAATGGAAGCATTTTCCTCTGAGCAGGGCACCTGGCAGGAGGAGTTAAAAATACAATCTAGCTACGCAAGTTGTGCAGAACTTCGCAATGTGAATAGGGAGATTGCAATTTAACTCCTCCGTCGGTTTTCACTAATGTCCAGCCAGGCACTGTAGGGAGTTGAGGTGTGATGGGGGTGACACCATTAAAGGAGATTAATTCCTGCTTAGCACTTGTTCGGGGCTTTGTGAAGAAGGATCGGGATTAGCGTGACTTTCCAGTGTGCTAAAGGTAAGTATTTTACACTACAGGTAAACTTTTTACCTGTAGAAAATGAACATTTATATTCATCTAACGAAAGTGAATGTAAATGTTCTACGAATAGTTCGTATTTGTTTATTATAAAACAAGATGAATATCAAATAGAATGGGCAAGAATATTAATTTAAACGTAGTAACTAAATATTCGGTCGAACCAAATTTTTTTGCCCATGCATACCTCTACTTGAAATCTACCTTATGGCAACTTCACACACATGCACATACACACACAATCAGCCACATGTGCATAAAAACATACATACATACATACATACATACACAAATATATATATATATATATATATATATATATATATCAATTCTCAAATAAAGGTAAAAAGCCTCCAGTGCAAATAAGGTTAAAAAGTCCAACTTTTAATGGTCAAGTTAAAAAGTACAACAGGGATTGGTAACAAGCGTCTTGTTACTAATCCCTGTTGTACTTTTTAAATTGACCATTAAAAGTTGGACTTTTTAACCTTATTTGCACTGGAGGCTTTTTACCTTTATTTGAGAATTGAAATTCATTTTCCCCTTTTCAAAAGCCGAGTTGCTGTAAAGGAACAGTTTTTTGAAAATCATAACTATTGCTCTTGAAGTTATCTGGAGCCTATCACAGCTTCTATACATATGCTGGAGCGTTATCATCATCACAGGTTGGCGGAGCAGTATTGGCCATGTCATAGACATGTTGGGCTTGCCTTTACAACACAGATGGACACAGACGGAGAGAGAGTGAGGTGGATCCATTTCTCCTGTCTTCTGGGAGCGTGGCGGAGGCAGTGCTGTATATATATATATATATATATATATATATATATATATTTATATCAGTGACGTGCAGTGATGTCAGAGGCTAGTGAGGCACTGTCAATGATACACTGGAGAAACACATATGAGCCTAATAAAAGTAGCTTAAATTAAACTAAAGCATTCCAAGTACCCCCAACAGGGCAGGTTTTCATTATAGCTGAACCAGTGCACAGGTGAAATAATCAGCTGATGGGTGAAATCAAGTTAGTAACCATGGTGTTAATGATCAGCTGATTATTTCACCTGTACACTGGTTCAGCTATAATGAAAACCTTGCATGTTGGGGGCACTTGAGGACCGCAGTTGAGAAACACTGCACTTAAGCACCAGCACATCTATATTGTGTTGATGATTACCTGGACAATAAAGCGCACACACACACAAAATGCGCACAGTCAAATTCTGACATTACAATTACATAGGAATACAATATATTATTATTTTGGAAAATAAAAGGGCGGTTATCCTATTATTAACTTCAGACAAGTTTGAAATAAAATTATGAGAAATACATACTGTCACATCTGCAGCACTTAGATTGTATAAGATCACCTATTCAGTCAAGATTTTCTTAAAATTCTACACTTGCTCCTTCATTTGCATATTATTTTGTACAAATCTGTACTGTTTCCCAGCTGACAGCAAGCTAAGAAGCAGTACAGATTTGTACAAAATAATATGCAAATGATCATTTGCACAAATAATTAAAAAAAACATTTCAAACAAGTGTAGAATTTTAGGATAAAATCTTGACTGAAGAGGTATAATGGGGCAGATGATACAGTTAGATATATTTCTATAATAGTGACACTAGTTAATAAACAGTATTAACAATATGGCCAGTCTTTTTTTTTTTTTTTTTTACTTTTTTTCCCCCTCTCTTCTCCAATATGTTTTGAAATTGACACCAGGTTGACATAAAAACAAAATAGACAGGTTACAATTTATGTTAATTTTTTTTTTTTTTTTAAATGTTGAGAGTAGTCAGTATCACTAACCATGACAGATGTAATTAGATTTGCTGTCAGAGCTGCAATGCTACAAATGACCACCAGAGGTCCTCAGAGAAAAAAAAAATGAATGAAAGAAAACAAATGCAATACGTGCCAATTCTATAAACATACAACTGCCTTATTATTAGTGCATAAGTGCAGATAAGATAAAGAATAAGTCACCTGCTAGTGCTACAAGACACCTGCTGACATTAAAATCTGCAGACCTGAGTCCACACACTACCCTCCCTATTCCTAGTAGCAGTGCCTGCTCTCAGCCTCTCACTGACTGCTGGAGAGACACGGGGGAGGGAAGTTTAGAGACAGATGTGGGAGTTCCTTACCAATGCAGCTACAGAAGACAGTACCTGAAGCTGTTACAAGAACACCAAACCCTCTATGCTCTGAAGTGTAGAGCTATACACTGACCGGATAGTAGACAGCAAACATTTGATTTACAGAGAGGAGGTTGGCTGTACCTCACAAATGATTGTGTTTACTGACTCTCTGCCAAACCAAAAAGCACAGCTAGAACAGCCTCTCACAGTGTCTCCCTCTCTCTCAGCCACTGACTACATGTGCAGGAGCATTCAAGAGCCAATAGGAAGATCTTCAAGTTATTCCAGCTGAGCTGCGCTAATGGCTAGAGAGAGTAAGACATTTGAAATGACTGCAGGCAGGAAAAAAATTAAAAAAATGTTTTAACACTTTAAAATAAACTCCCCGCTAATTCTGACCCTGGTAATCCTGGTATGATGAAGAAAAAAAAATCTGCCATCATGGTCTTTCTATAATCTTTTAACACTTTGCACTGCAGAATGCAGATTCATCACTAGCAGCCAAAGTGTTAAAAGATTAAATAAAGACCATGATGGCAGACTCTGCAGCCCCTCACACACAGTGAAGTCCGTTTGCAGCCCATGTGCTTTTTTACACTCTAAATCAAACAGTCACGTCTTTAACCTGCTGCAGTGCCGTGTGAGGAAGCAGAGGAACACACAGAAAACCTACTCATCTGTTCCTCTATTAAAATATATTGCGCATTAAGTATTTTAATAAAACAATGTGCAATCTATCATTGAAAGTTGAATTAGAGGAAGCAGATGAGTAGGTTTTAGAGCTGACGCTAGGGAATTTCATTCACTTACCGTTGCACAGTGACAGTATCTCCCTCCTCACTTCCCGTCTGAGCTTCTCCCTTCCACAATCCACATGCGCAGTGAGCCAATCAGCCGGTCAGTTCTCCTGGTGCTGTCAATCACTAGGAGAGCATGATCGTCTCTGATTGGCTCCCTGGCAAAGAGGCATCATGAAGGATGCCTCCCATTGGCCAATATTTTTGCTTCAGTTAGTTAAAGGTACTTCTACAAACAGTGGGTGGCGCTGCGATACTTGCTATAGTAGAAAATTATCCATGTTTCGCTATGGAGAGATGCAGTCCTGTGTGATGCCTCTCCATAGCGTTACATGGGTGGAAAAAAAAATGGTGATTTTTTTATTTTATTTATTACAATTTTTTTTATTTAAATTAAAATGAATTTAATTACACTTTGGCCCCATATGGCAGGGGAGGCTGTGCCTCCCCTGCCTCCTATGACTGCACGTCCTTGATTTATATATATATTTGTACTGTACATATATATATATATATATATATATATATATATATATATATATATATTTGTGTGTGTGTTTAGTGAAAGTAGAATGCCTCAAGTTTAGGATTGAGAGAATTTAACCTTTAGATTGTATGCAAGTGATGCATGATGCACTAAAACAGAATCAATAATAGCACAAGTATATTACCTAAAAAGTCTTATAAATCAGCATGAAAGTAGAATTACTGGTGAGTTCTAAGGATAACAAACAAGTTAATTATACACAGTATAATAGCAAGGATGCCAGCACTAAAGAAGCTGTAAAAAGGTACAAGTTTTTGTATTCAGTGAAAATGTGCTGGAGAATAAACCACTGGTAGTGAGTCCCACTTACTAGAAGTTACCTCAGTTGATATGAGGTAAGTTTCCACATCTGTGAGGGAGAGACCTCCTGTGTGTCAGGAGTGAAGGATCGTATCCAAAAAAAGAGAAAAGAGAGCAGATAGTGCAATACTATATTTATTTCTACAAGTCATATTTATAACAACACACTCACCTTTAGTATCCTCAAATCACATTAGATATAACATTTAAAAAATGTCCTCCCAAAGAGTATATGAATACGTCCTAGTATGTTCCTTGTTATTGTCTCCAAAAGTTCAGAATAAAATACCCAGAACAGTCCCAAAGTAAAAGAGATGAACGTTCACGTAATAAAACCTTAGAGTCACATGTGTCGTTCCCTTACACATTGTAGAGGTATTTTTGAGAGTATTTACCGATGGGCTGAATCAGCTAATAAGTTGGCGGTGGCACGCCTACCCCCATTGAAAGTCCAATGTAGAAGCTAATAGAACCTATTGGGTCATGTGGAATGGTCACGTGATAATTATCCCTGAAATGTTATTAGTTATAATATCATTGGGTTAAAAGATCACATGTGTGTTAGTCACATGTCTTGTACCGGTGGCCAATAAGGCATAAAGAAACATTGGTCGAGAGTAGTTTTAAATTGTTACTACAACAGCGTTATTTGGGATATCTTGAAGATACTGCAATACACCAAATGTTTGTCAATGCTGGTGTCGTCAGTGCTGGTGTCTAATGTTTGGTCCAATTCCATAGTCCATGTGTTAACCCATTTACTGAAATGTGTAAAAGCTACTTAATAAATATATATGCTACAATCATTTTTACATACCACAGTAGAAAGTTGTAAATTGTTCTGTAACATACGCCTGTGTTGTATTTTATATATTAGAATGGGAATATGACAGTCTATCGCTGTAAGAGTTTAAATTATTAGATTATATTCTTAGTCACAAAAAGTACCAATTTGGGATGTATAAAGGAGGTATTGGATACCCCTTTTGAATGTGGATATATTCTTATTTCATATAACAGTATCTTATGGGGTCAGTAAGATTATGTATGTGCCCCAGAAATGTTCTAAACTCCATTGTTCACTGAGATGACTTGTTTAGGCACTGCACATTTAAGAGCAGTAATTAGCTAGGGTGTTTTTTGTTTTTTCCCCAAGCTTACAACAAAATAGATTGTCTTGGAGTCCCATATATAGGTTATTATTATTATTATTCTTTATTTATAAAGCGCCAACAGATTCCTCAGCGCTGTTCATAGGTAACAAAGATAAAAGGACAGTACAATATGAGACACCAGACAAAATTTAACAAACAAATACAGGAGGAATTGGGAGCCCTGTTCCCGTGGGAACTTACAATCTAAATGGGTAGGAGGGTGAGAAACAGGAGGTGGGGACTGCAAAGGTGGGAATGATGTTAGTCTGAAGTTAGATGAGGGCAACTATTAGGCAAGTGGAATTCATTAGTTACTGATTTGGTTATAGGCTTCCCTGAACAAAAAGGTTTTAGGGAGCGTTTAAAGGAGGAGAGGTTGGGGGAAAGTCTCACAGCACGAGGAAGTGCGTTCCAGAGGGTTGGTGCCGCACGAGAGAAGTCCTGTAGTCTAGCATGAGAGGAGGTGATGGTAGAAGAGGCAAGGAGTAGATCGTTGTTGGATCTTAGGGGTCGGGCTGGAGTATATTTGTTGATGAGTGAGGACAGGTATGGGGGGGGGGGCTGCATTGGTAAGGGCTTTGTAGGTCAAAGTGAGAATTTTGAATTTAATTCTGCTGTGAATGGGGAGCCAGTGAAGGGACTCACAGAGGGTACAAAGCAGATACAAAGCGTCGGGAGAGGTGGATTAGCCTAGCAGAGGCATTTAGGATGGATTGAAGGGGGGAGAGGCGGGAGAGAGGAAGGCCAGCTAGTAGGTTGTTACAGTAGTCAAGCCGGAAATTACTAGGGAATGGATTAGCTGTTTAGTAGTTTCGGCACTCAGAAAAGGATGAATTTTGGAGATATTGCGTAGGTGGTTGTGACAGGATGAAGAGAGCAATTGGATGTGGGGTATGAAGGACAGATTGGAGTCGAGTGTAACTCCAAGGCAGCGGACTTGGGGTGATGAGGAGATAGTGGTGTCACCGACAGTGATAGTAAAGTTAGAAACTGGAGTAGAATTAGTTGGGGGGGGGGGGATTAGAAGAAGCTCAGTCTTGGACATGTTGATTTTTAGGTGATGAGAGGCCATCCAGGAAGAAATGCCAGATAAGCAGCCGCTGATGTGGGAAAGGACAGAAGAAGAGAGTGCAGGGGTGAATAGGTAGATCTGAGTATCATCAGCATAGAGGTGATAGTTGAAGCCATAGCTACTAATAAGTTTACCCAGTGAGGAAGTATAAATAGAGAAGAGTAGAGGGCCTAGAACAGAGCCTTGAGGTACTCCAACAGACAGAGGCAGTGGAGAGGATGAGTCACCAGCAAATGAGACAGAAAAGGACCTATTAGAGAGATAAGAGTGGATCCAGGAGAGGGCAATGTCACAGAGCCTAAGGGAGCTGAGAGTCCGTAGAAGGAGGGGATGGTCAACATTGTCAAAGGCAGCTGACAGGTCAAGTAAGATAAGTATAGAATAGTGGCCATTGTTTTTAGCAGAAAGAAGATCGTTAGTAACCTTGGTGAGGACAGTCTCAGTTGAGTGTTGGGGACTTAAGCCAGATTGCAGGGGGTCAAGCAATGAGTTGGAGGATAGGAAGTGTGTTAGGCGATCGAAAACTAGTTTTTCCAGGACTTTAGAAGCTAGCGGAAGTAGTGATATGGGGCGATAGTTTGCAGGAGAATTGGGGTTGAGGGAGGGTTTTTTGAGGATGGGGTTGACCTTTGCATGTTTGAAGGATGATGGAAATGAACCAGTAGTAAGGGATCGGATGAATATGTGAGTAAGAGCTGGGGTGAGGGTAGAGGACAGAGACGGTATTAGATGTGAAGGGATAGGGTCAAGGGGGCATGTAGTGAGGTGTGAGGAAGATATTAGGGAACTCACTTCATTCTCAGTGGTTTGGGGGAAGGTACTTAGAGTGTTGGAGGGGTGACCGGGGGCGGAGATGGAAGGTTGCAGTCTTGTGGGATGTTGCTTCTGATGGTAAGTGTTTTGTTGAAAACGTAATCTGCCAAGTCTTGAGCACTAAAGTCAGATGAGGGGGGTGGTGCAGGTGGATAGAGGAGAGTGTTGAAAGTGGAGAAGAGACATTTAGGGTTTGAGGAGTGAGAAGATATGAGAGAAGAGAAGTAGTTTTGCTTGGCTAAGTGAAGGGCAGAGGAGTAAGAATAAAGAATGAACTTATAGTGTAGGAAATCGTGTTCAGAGCGGGATTTCCTCCAGGCACGTTCAGCAGCACGGGAGCATTTTTGTAGATAGCCTGTTTGTTGAGAGTGCCAGGGCTGGAGCTGACGACGTGGGGTTTTGCGTATTTGTGGAGGAGCAAGGGTGTCGAGTGCAGAGGAGAGAGTATTGTTATAGTGGTTTGTAGCAAGGTCAGGGCAGGATACAGTGGAAGTGTGGGGAAGGCATTTTTGAATAAGGTTAGAAAGTTGGAGAGGATCCACAGTGTGCAGATTTCTACAGGCGCGGAGGCGGGGGGTAGAAATAGGTTTAGCCTGTACATTGAGATTGTAGGGGAGCAGATGGTGGTCTGAGATGGGAAATGGGCGACAGGTGACATCAGAAGGGGAGCAGAGGTAGGAGAATACCAGATCAAGAGAGTGTCCGTCACGGTGAGTAGGGAATAGGGTGGATTGTGAAAGACTAAAGGAGTTTGTGAGTGAGAGAAGTTTAGAGGCGGCAGGGGTAGATGGGTTATCAATGGGGATGTTGAAGTCCCCTAAGATTAGAGCAGGTGTATTTGTAAAGAGAAAGTGAGAAAGCCAGGCAGCAAAGTTGTCGAGGAATTGGGAGGTTGGTCCAGGGGGGCGATAGATAACTGCCACCTTGAGGAAGAGGGGGGAGAAAATGCAGATGCAATGGACTTCAAAGGAGGAGAAGGAGAGAGATGGATGAGGATGGAGGTGCTGATAGGAGTAGGAAGGGGACAGTAAGATTCCAACACCGCCACCATGTCTCTCACCTGGCCTAGGTGTGTGGCTAAAGTGGAGACCACTGTGCGTTAGAGCAACAATGGAAGCAGTGTCAGAGGAAGAAAGCCAGGTTTCAGTAATTGCTAGAAGATTGAAAGCGTTAGAAACAAACAGGTCGTGAACAGTTGTAAGTTTGTTACAGACAGCGTGCATTCCAGAGGGCACAAGAAAAGAGAGGGGATAAGCGCTGTGGGTTAATGGAGATGAGATTGTTGGGATTGCGTGACCTTGAGTTTGTATTGTGGGGGACTGAGCGAGAGTGTATGAGTGTGGTGATTGCTGCAGGGCCAGGGTTAGGAGAGATGTCACCAGAAGCAAGCAGTAGTAGCAGTGAGAGTGACAGAAGGTGAGAGTGAGACTTGTAGGAGCGGGTATGACTAGACACAGGAGAGTAAGATGGGGAAGTGTTTCTAAGGAAACAGAGTAGTTCATGAGAGGACAGCATAGGGGATGAGAGGAGGGAGGGAGATATAAGGATAGTGTGGGGATTATTGATGTTATAAGGGCATGCAGTGAGTTTTAGGAAGATGGCAGATCAGAAAGGACATAGAGAGCATTGTGCAGGTGTACAGTTAGTAAGGATTACTTGTTAGTGGGGTCTGCAGTTTCCCCACTAACAAGTAATTCTTTCTTAAAGTCATTTCTTAACTCGGCCACTTATAATTCAGAGCCACTTTGAATTTCAGAGCCAAGGCCTCAGAGCCAGCTCTCAGCTGTATATAGTAGTAAAATTAGGGTTGGAATGATTTGATTCAAGGCAGGTGTGTTACAAGTAGACTAGTTAGGAAGACTGGAGTTACACACTTGTAAATGAGGTGGGGGGTGAGCAAATGGCTGGGGGATGCACACAGATTATACAATGGAGCTGATAACAATTATACAGAAAAAGTCATAAATTCAGACATCAGAGGAAATGCATAACAACCAGGGCATGAAATGCAGAGAAAGAAATGCATACCAGTATATTGAAAAAACATTAAAGGGACGTGGGATAACAATCAGGGCATGAAATGCAGAGAAAGAAATGCATACCAGTGTATTGAAAAAACATTAAAGGGACGTGGGATAACAACCAGGGCATGAAATGCAGAGAAAGAAATGCATACCAGTATATTGAAAAACAATAAAGGGACGTGAGATAACAACCAGGGCATGAAATGCAGAGAAAGAAATGCATACCTGTATATGGAAAAAACATTAAAGGGACGTGGGATAACAACCAGGGTATGAAATGCAGCGTAGCATGGGGCAAATTTTGTCCTCATAGCTGTGCCGCTAACCTGTAGGCAGTATTCAACATTAAAATGGAAATATTTTTGTATATATACTGTATTTATGTATATATATTCAGCTCTGGAAAAAATGAAAAAACCATTGCAAAATGATCAGTTTCTCTGGTTTTACCATTTATAGGTAACTGACAACATTTCTCCCAAATTACAAATAAAAATATTGTCATTTAGATTTAGAGCATTTAATTGCAGAAAATGACAACTGGTCAAAATAACAAAAAAGATGCACTGTTTTCAGACCTCGAATAATGCAAAGCAAACAAGTTCATATTAATTTTTAAACAACACAATATCATTTTTTTTAACTTAGCAAGAGTTCAGAAACCCATATTTGGTGGAATAACTGTGATTTTCAATCACAGCTTTCATGCATCTTGGCATGCTCTCCACCAGTCTTATGTTGCTGTTGGGTGACTTTATGCCACTCCTGGCACAAAAATTCAAGCATCTCGGATTTTTTTATGGCTTGTGGCCATCCATTTTCCTCTTAATCACATTTCAGAGGTTTTCATTGGGGTTCAGGTCTGGAAATTGGGCTGGCAATGACAGGGTCTTGATCTGGTGGTCCTTCATCCACACCTTGATTGGCATGGCTGTGGGACATGGAGCATTGTCCTGCTGGAAAACACAATCCTCAGAGTTGGGGAAAATTTTTAGAGCAGAAGGAAGCAAGTTTTCTTCCACGATAACCTTGTACATGGCTTGATTCATGCGTCCTTCACAAAAATAAATCTGCCAAATTCCACCCTTGCTGAAGCACCCCCAGATCATCATCGATCCTTCACCAAAATTTCACAGTGGGTACGAAAAAACGTAGGCCTCTCCAGGTTTCATTCTAACTATTTGACGACCAGGTGTTGGGCAAAGCTGAAAATTGGACTTATCTGAGAAGATGACCGAATCTATGAATGTATGTTAAAGGGACATTAAAAACTTTGCAATATACTTTCATTGTTTATTTTGTCATTTTTTGTAATTTCATTCTGAAAAAAAAGAGCTTTTCAGTTCCTAATAGAAGTGGAAGTGTACAATACTGTTATATTCTACACAGTCATTAGCTGCAAACTCCAGAAACTTATTTATAACTGTCTCTAATTAGCCTATGCAGAGAAATAAACCTGGTAGAACATGGCAGCACCCATTGTTTTATAGACACTAAAACGTTACACTTGTTTTGTCAATATTAAAACAACTAATGAACTTTTAAAAATACATCTATATGTTATTCCCGGACTAATATTTTCTTTGAATACATAATGCTATCTAGCATTTGTTTAGTGCTTAATGTCCCTTTAAAGTGTCTGTTAACATGTATTTTATTTAACTCATTTTGGGTCTTTTGTTTTAGGATAAAAAAAATAATATATGAGTTTAAGGAGTTTAGTATCCACACAATATTTGTTGTACTTTCATTAAGCCCAATGCATTTTACTGCAATATATTTGAAACACAGTCTGTATATTATACTACATTTTGTATTATGTTTTGATAAAATTTTGCATTGTAGTCATGGGTATTAAATCTTTTTATAATGCAGATTGGATAAAGTGACTTATTAAATCAGAGCACTAAACCAATTAGGTAATATTTTGTGGCGTGTAACTAATAATGCTATATAAAAAGGCGAATAAATGAAAGTTAATAGCGCCCAGATGAAATTTTTTATAATTTTCATTTATGGAAAATCCTCCTAGAAAGCACTATATAATCATCAGGCAGTTCATCAACAAAGGTCTCTATGACACCTAGAAACATAGTATGCAGTTTCAGTGGATCATTGTAGCAGGGGAATCATTCATCATTTACTATATTATGCGTCTTTCAGGGTTGAAAGGAATTGCAAATGTTCTACTGGAACATAATGATAATGATGATGAACCCACAGGCACTTGAACATTTATTTTAGCAGTCCAAGACCTTGGGATGACAAGTGAAGCACTGGTGTTAACAAACTTTTATCCAAGTAATATTCTATACAGCAACTAGTACTGTATATAGGCACATTACAAAGTTACAGTATGTCCCCCAACAAATACAGTAGGTTGAAAATAGAAGGTATATTAAAATAGATATACACTTTATAGGTTTGGATAAAAATCAATCAAGAGTAAACATAAAAACAGTAAGATGTAATGTACATAAAAATTTGCAATATAAGCTAAATTGATTGATAAATATGGATTTATGATTTTATCAATATTGTCCTAAAAGTGTGACATATTTCTATAAGCATATAGTTTTATGCACATATATATGCATATATATATATATATATATATATATATATATATATATAATTTCTAGATATTTTAATTGAAAAACAGAATTTATGCTTACCTGATAAATTACTTTCTCCAACGGTGTGTCCGGTCCACGGCGTCATCCTTACTTGTGGGATATCTCTTCCCCAACAGGAAATGGCAAAGAGTCCCAGCAAAGCTGGCCATATAGTCCCTCCTAGGCTCCGCCCACCCCAGTCATTCGACCGACGGACAGGAGGAAATATATATAGGAGAAACCATATGGTACAGTGGTGACTGTAGTTAGAGAAAATAATTCATCAGACCTGATTAAAAAACCAGGGCGGGCCGTGGACCGGACACACCGTTGGAGAAAGTAATTTATCAGGTAAGCATAAATTCTGTTTTCTCCAACATTGGTGTGTCCGGTCCACGGCGTCATCCTTACTTGTGGGAACCAATACCAAAGCTTTAGGACACGGATGAAGGGAGGGAGCAAATCAGGTTACCTAAACGGAAGGCACCACAGCTTGCAAAACCTTTCTCCCAAAAATAGCCTCCGAAGAAGCAAAAGTATCAAATTTGTAAAATTTGGCAAAAGTGTGCCGTGAAGACCAAGTCGCTGCCTTACATATCTGGTCAACAGAAGCCTCGTTCTTGAAGGCCCATGTGGAAGCCACAGCCCTAGTGGAGTGAGCTGTGATTCTTTCAGGAGGCTGCCGTCCGGCAGTCTCATAAGCCAATCGGATGATGCTTTTAAGCCAAAAGGAAAGAGAGGTAGAAGTCGCTTTTTGACCTCTCCTTTTACCAGAATAAACAACAAACAAGTAAGATGTTTGTCTGAAATCTTTTGTAGCCTCTAAATAGAATTTTAGAGCACGGACTACGTCCAAATTGTGTAACAAACGTTCCTTCTTTGAAACTGGATTCGGACATAAAGAAGGTACAACTATCTCCTGGTTAATATTTTTGTTAGAAACAACCTTAGGAAGAAAACCAGGCTTAGTACGCAAAACCACCTTATCTGCATGGAACACCAGATAGGGCGGAGAACACTGCAGAGCAGATAACTCTGAAACTCTTCTAGCAGAAGAAATTGCAACCAAAAACAAAACTTTCCAAGATAGTAACTTAATATCTATGGAATGTAAAGGTTCAAACGGAACCCCTTGAAGAACTGAAAGAACTAGATTTAGACTCCAGGGAGGAGTCAAAGGTCTGTAAACAGGCTTGATCCTAACCAGAGCCTGAACAAATGCTTGAACATCTGGCACAGCTGCCAGTCTTTTGTGTAGTAAGACAGATAAAGCAGAGATCTGTCCCTTTAGAGAACTTGCAGATAATCCTTTCTCCAAACCTTCTTGTAGAAAGGAGAGAATCTTAGGAATTTTTATCTTATTCCATGGGAATCCTTTGGATTCACACCAACAGATATATATTTTCCATATTTTATGGTAAATCTTTCTAGTTACCGGTTTTCTGGCCTGAACCAGAGTATCTATCACAGAATCTGAAAACCCACGCTTCGATAGAATCAAGCGTTCAATCTCCAAGCCGTCAGCTGGAGGGAGACCAGATTTGGATGTTCGAATGGACCCTGAACAAGAAGGTCCTGTCTCAAAGGTAGCTTCCATGGTGGAACCGATGACATATTCACCAGGTCTGCATACCAAGTCCTGCGTGGCCACGCAGGAGCTATCAAGATCACTGAGGCCCTCTCCTGATTGATGGTCCAGGATCAGCCACCAACGGAGTGAATCTCTGGTCTTCTGATCTACTTGAATCATTGGAGACAAGTCTGTATAGTCCCCATTCCACTGTTTGAGCATGCACAGTTGTAATGGTCTTAGATGAATTCGTGCAAAAGGAACTATGTCCATTGCTGCAACCATCAACCCTACTACTTCCATGCACTGCGCTATGGAAGGACGAGGAACAGAATGAAGAACTTGACAAGAGCTTAGAAGTTTTGACTTTCTGACCTCTGTCAGAAAAATCCTCATTTCTAAGGAATCTATTATTGTTCCCAAGAAGGGAACTCTTGTCGACGGAGACAGAGAACTTTTTTCTATGTTCACCTTCCATCCGTGTGATCTGAGAAAGGCCAGAACAATGTCTGTATGAGCCTTTGCTTTTGACAGGGATGACGCTTGTATTAGAATGTCGTCCAAGTAAGGTACTATTGCAATGCCCCTCAGTCTTAGAACCGCTAGAAGGGACCCTAGTACCTTTGTGAAAATCCTTGGATCAGTGGCTAATCCGAATGGGAGGGCCACAAACTGGTAATGCTTGTCCAGAAAAGCGAACCTTAGGAACTGATGATGTTCTTTGTGGATAGGAATATGTAGGTACGCATCCTTTAGATCCACGGTAGTAATAAATTGACTTTCCTGGATAGTGGGTAGAATCGTTCGAATGGTTTCCATCTTGAACGATGGTACCCTGAGAAATTTGTTTAGGATCTTCAAATCCAAAATTGGTCTGAAAGTTCCCTCTTTTTTGGGAACTACGAACAGATTGGAATAAAATCCCATTCCTTGTTCCTTTATTGGAACTGGGTGTATCACTCCCATCTTTAACAGGTCTTCTACACAATGTAAGAACGCCTGTCTCTTTATTTGGTTTGAGGATAAGTGAGACATGTGGAACCTTCCCCTTGGGGGTAGTTCCCTGAATTCCAGGAGATAACCCTGAGAAACTATTTCTATCGCCCAGGGATCCTGAACATCTCTTGCCCAAGCCTGAGCAAAGAGAGAGAGTCTGCCCCCCACTAGATCTGGTCCCGGATCAGGAGCTACTCCTTCATGCTGTTTTGTTAGCAGCGGCAGGCTTCTTGGCCTGCTTACCCTTGTTCCAGCCTTGCATCGGTTTCCAGGCTGGTTTGGGTTGTGAGGCATTACCCTCTTGCTTAGAGGATGCAGAATTAGAGGCCGGTCCGTTCCTGAAATTGCGAAAGGAACGAAAATTAGACTTATTTTTGGCCTTGAAAGGCCTATCTTGTGGAAGGGCGTGGCCCTTTCCCCCAGTGATGTCTGAAATAATCTCTTTCAATTCTGGTCCAAATAGAGTTTTACCTTTGAAAGGGATGTTAAGCAATTTTGTCTTGGATGACACATCCGCTGACCAAGACTTTAGCCAAAGTGCTCTGCGCGCCACGATAGCAAACCCTGAATTTTTCGCCGCTAATCTAGCTAATTGCAAAGCGGCATCTAAAATAAAAGAATTAGCCAACTTAAGTGCGTGAACTCTGTCCATAACCTCCTCATATGGAGTCTCTCTACTAAGCGAGTTTTCTAGTTCCTCGAACCAGAACCACGCTGCTGTAGTGACAGGAACAATGCACGAAATGAGTTGTAGAAGGTAACCTTGCTGTACAAAAATCTTTTTAAGCAAACCCTCCAATTTTTTATTCATAGGATCTTTGAAAGCACAACTATCTTCGATAGGAATAGTAGTGCGTTTGTTTAGAGTAGAAACTGCCCCCTCAACCTTAGGGACTGTCTGCCATAAGTCCTTTCTGGGGTCGACCATAGGAAATAATTTCTTAAATATAGGGGGGGGGGAACAAAAGGTATGCCAGGCTTTTCCCACTCCTTATTTACTATGTCCGCCACCCGCTTGGGTATAGGAAAAGCGTCGGGGTGCACCGGAACCTCTAGGAACTTGTCCATCTTGCATAATTTCTCTGGAATGACCAAGTTGTCACAATCATCCAGAGTAGATAACACCTCCTTAAGCAGTGCGCGGAGATGTTCTAATTTAAATTTAAATGTCACAACATCAGGTTCAGCTTGTTGAGAAATTTTTCCTGAATCTGAAATTTCTCCATCTGACAAAACCTCCCTCATGGCCCCTTCAGATTGGTGTGAGGGTATGACAGAACAATTATCATCAGCGCCCTCCTGCTCTACAGTGTTTAAAACAGAGCAATCGCGCTTTCTCTGATAAGTAGGCATTTTGGATAAAATATTTGCATGGAGTTATCCATTACAGCCGTTAATTGTTGCATGGTAATAAGCATTGGCGCACTAGATGTACTAGGGGCCTCCTGTGTGGGCAAAACTGGTGTAGACACAGTAGGAGATGATGTAGTATTATGTTTACTCCCCTCATCTGAGGAATCATCTTGGGCAATTTCATTATCTGTGGCAGTACTGTCCTTACTTTGTTTGGACGCTATGGCACAATTATCACATAAATTTAAATGGGGAGACACATTGGCTTTCATACATATAGAACATAGCTTATCCGAAGGCACAGACATGTTAATCAGGCTTAAACTTGTCAACAAAGCACAAAAAAACGTTTTAAAACAAAACCGTTACTGTCTCTTTAAATTTTAAACAGAAAACACTTTATTACTGAATATGTGAAAAAGTATGAAGGAATTGTTCAAAAATTACCAAAATTTCACCACAGTGTCTTAAAGCATTAAGAGTATTGCACACAATTTCAGAGCTTTAACCCTTAAAATAACGGAACCGGAGCCGTTTACAAATTTAACCCCTATACAGTCCCAGCTATAGCCTTTGCTGAGACCCAACCAAGCCCAGAGGGGAATACGATACCAATTGACGCCCTCTAGAAGCTTTTCCAGCAAATTTCAGATCCTCACACATGCATCTGCATGCCCTGCTCTCAAAAAACAACTGCGCAGTAATGGCGCGAAAATGAGGCTCAGTCTACAACTAGGAAGGCCCCCTGACTGGAAAAGGTGTCTAACATAGTGCCTGCCGTTTAATAAACGTTCCCCAAGTTTATAAATGCGAATTGTCAGCATAAATATGAATAAAATGCCCAAATAAAGCAATCGATTTAGCCCATAAAAATGTCTACCAGTTTTTTAGCCCATATTAAGCCCTTTATTCTGTTTGTTTGACTAAGAAAATGGCTTACCGGTCCCCATGAGGGGAAATGATAGCCTTCCAGCATTACATGGTCTTGTTAGAAATATGGCTAGTCATACCTTAAGCAGAAAAGTCTGCTAACTGTTTCCCCCAACTGAAGTTACTTCATCTCAACAGTCCTATGTGGAAACAGCAATCGATTTTAGTTACTGTCTGCTAAAATCATCTTCCTCTCACAAACAGAAATCTTCATCCTTTTCTGTTTCAGAGTAAATAGTACATACCAGCACTATTTTAAAATAACAAACACTTGATAGAAGAATAAAAACTACATTTAAACACCAAAAAACTCTTAACCATCTCGGTGGAGATGTTGCCTGTGCAACGGCAAAGAGAATGACTGGGGTGGGCGGAGCCTAGGAGGGACTATATGGCCAGCTTTGCTGGGACTCTTTGCCATTTCCTGTTGGGGAAGAGATATCCCACAAGTAAGGATGACGCCGTGGACCGGACACACCAATGTTGGAGAAACCATGTGTGCTGTGTATGGATCTTAATTAAGATTTCATATTGCACCAAAAAGGAGCAATAACACACAAAGCCTAAAACAATGTTCTACTCATTTTAATCCAGTTTGGATCGTAAAAGTCCTAGGAACTATCCTTCTAACTCTCTTTCTCACTGTTCTTTTGTAACAGGTAATGGGTGCCATCTTTACCCTTATATGTGGGCAGCATAAATAACCATCCAACCAGAAGCAAAATAAAGTGTCACTGGTGTTTTGTGAACAAAGAGAGGACATTACGATAAATATTTTCAGTGTGTAAATGATTAGTAACACTTATTTGGTTTGAAATCTATGTAGGCATTACCATGCAATATTTGCACTAATTGCCATGCTGTCAAAGTGATCTAAATCACTTTATAATGTATGCCTTTTTTGGTATAATTATCTAATTTGTGAGTTCTGTGAAATTTTGATCAATTTTGTTCATATATTAACTAAACCTAATTTTGGCTCGCACTCCTTTCTATAAGAGTTTGGTGTTTAAAACGAAAAATGTATGCAAACTGAGTAAATTTTTAGTTCCTTTTCTATATCATTCCACCCTAATATAAAAACTGCCATTTGAATAAGATACATTCCAAATTGTGTATACCATGTTTCTGGGTTGTCAAAAATATTCTTACAATTTGTTTAATAGTGTTTTTACATGCATTTAGTAGATTTTAATTGAAAACAATTTAAATAGAATATGTTTAAAACAGTAAAAACACAGGGGAGTCATCACCCAGGAAGATATTGCAAAGGCCCTGGCATTGAAGAAAATATAGCTGTGAAAAATCAAATATATCATCACCTGACTCTGACCACATGAAATATTATTAGGAGGTAAGAGGTGGATTGGAAGACAAAAGAAGAAAGAACAAGACATGCTTTATGTTTTTGAATGCCCTTTTCATCTGGGTATCATGGTCTATAGCAATATTTTTTAATAGCTAGGTCTATAGCAATATTTTTGTTTTCTACCTACTTTTTGTAATTTTGTATTTCCTTTACAGATCAATACTTCTTGCAATAGTTCTGTAATTTATAAGTTTTATTTTTTATTTTGTTTGTATAAATAATCAATGTAAGCACTTTATCATTTTAGCAGTTAACATAAAGAGTTATCATATTTGTGGTTAATCTATCATTAATTTAGACAGATCCTTTAATGCAATTGCTTTTCAAACATATTAGTTTAATTTTTTGTATGACCAAGAAATTTAGTAAAATATAGAAAATCTTGCTCAAAACAATGTAATGATATATTTAATATTTAATAATATACACCTAGATTATGAGTTTCGCGCTAAACAGGGTGCAAAACTGACGCCAAAAAATTTGCATTCATATTTAATAATATACACCTAGATTACAAGTTTTGCGCTAAACAGGGTGCGAAACTAACGCCAACATTTTTGCATTATTGCACTCTCCGTATCGCTGCCATTACGAGTTACTGAAAAGCCTCCATGTTCTATGCGTTATAAGTTAAATTACGAGTTTTGTGGTACGGCTATTAACACTGAAAAATTGGCCATTATGCTGGAATGGCCTGGAACGCATATTACGAGTCGCGGCAGTAAAGCTATACCGCAAGCATTTTAGCCTGTAACGCAACGTCCATTATAATAGTTGTACCACAAAACTCATAATCTAGCCGATAGTTAGTTCATTAAAGGTCAGTTAATAAGTAAATACAAAACAGTCAAACAAATTTATTATTGCATTCATAGCTAAATTATTTTAATTTAGTAATTTCAAGTAAATATTTAACACCCATGTTTAAGGACTAGTCTCTATTCACTCGAGGTGTTTGAGCTGGTTTGTAAACACTTGAGAGTTTCCTGTAGAGATGACTGTTACAAAGGGAACAACCTAAGACTACATGAGGGAGCCTGTAGCGGTTCGTAGAGAGTGAGTCTCAACACACAGGACTAAACCGGATCCTGAACTTCGTTCCGGCTGAGCCTAATTCGGAGACCAGTTGGGGAAACAGGTCAGACTAATGGTAGCAAGGGTGATAAGCTGAAAAAACTGTCCAGGGAATTTTTTACTGTGCTTATACATCCCTCACATTTGTTTGAGGTTTATGAGTGTGAATTTTAAAGATACCTAACAGATATTAAAAGATTCTGTATGTTTTAATGCACTTAAATCCGCTTTTTTGCGCTTCTATTTGTTTCTATATTTTTACCAGCACCATCCGCTCCTTAATGGGGGGTAATAGGAAGCCGCATTTGAAGAGACATTGTGCAAGCAGCACATATATCCTTTTGACATTCAGTATTGTATATTCTTATGTCATTTGTGTAATATTTTATTTGATATAGTGGTAAAGGAAATTATAGTCAGTTACTGATTGTACATGGCTGTATATCTGATAGTTGAATCCCAATTGCCTCTTGGAGATTCGATAGTAAATATTTTACCATAGTTTAAATCTTGGAGGTGAGACATGTAATATTAAAAATGTTAAAAGTCATTTCATCTGTATTGTTCATAGGATAAAACAAAACAAAATCTGATAAAGGTTAAAATTAAATAACAGAATCACAAAAATGAAATAGGTGTCAATCACAACCCTTTAGAAAAACATATTAAATGATTTAGCAACAAAACGCACCATGGGCGTTAATGGCGTTTTCTGTAAAAATGTATTAGATAAAGGATTGTAAAACAACCCACAATGTTATAAAGGCAACTCTAAAATAGTGATGATCTGTCCCTGTACACAAAGTGTCTGTAAAAGAAAGCATCACTCATTTTTGCTGTATATATAATTTGTCACACTTGTTGCTATAAAACAATAGTGACCATGCCATATATTGAAGTGAACCGAGCCATTATCAACACAAGGTCGCTCCATTGTATCTTTATGAAATGTCACCTTTATATGTCCCATGAATACAACTTCAAATAACATTCTGCAGTGGATATTCATTATTGTGATATGTAACAGCTCAATCCATTCTATATATTTATTTTTAATATATTGAGACTAGAAAAAAATGTATGTTTCTATTTATTTGTGTATTTTAGTTGCACTTGTTTTGTTAAAGGTAATAATTCATCTTAATAACACATTCATCTGTTAGTTTAATAAATTAAACATCTAAAAAATTTATAGGGGAGAACTATGCTTACTGCCCATTTTTTTTTTTTTAATGAAAAAAGACAATAACTGCATTAATGAAACAACTGTAAAATACTATGCCGTAAAAAAAAAAGCAAATCTCAATAATTACAGATCTTTAGAGAAAAGATTTGAAAATGTGAATCTAAAAACACTTGAATAGCATTAAAGAGACAAAAGATATTGCAAACCAGTTTTTATATAATAGAAAGAGAAAAATGAAAAATATAGCTTATAAAATGGGAATCACATTAGTTCAAACCATGGTCACAATCTTCTAATTCTTATTATGTATCATAAATATATTTCCCTTTATCTGTATTGAATTCTTCATTTACATATTTAAATGAAAGTCACTATATGCACTAAATGTAGATGAATGAAATAATAGAGCTAGCTCAATAAGAGCAATCAAGCTAAAAAACTAAAATAATGAAGCAAATACAATTCTCAGACATATAGCTCAATACCTATTATCAAGATGACATGAATTAAGAACCATAACAAATAATCATATAGGTTAATTTGATAAGTAACTATATTCTCATCTATGTATTACATAATTCAATATTCATAAAGGAAAACTATTAAATAAATCAATAATTGGCTATATTACAGCTCATCTGTATTTATCAAGAAGAGCTGTATTGACTGGTAGGCCACATCAATAGACTACTCAATTTGGGATCTTTCTGAATTGCCCTCAGTGGAGAGTATGAAGATTTTTTAACTATATATATATATATATATATATATATATATATATATATATATATATATACATATATATATATATATATATATATATTTAAATTCTGTATTTTTCATATATACAATGGGCCAGAGTGGAGCATTATTTTGCACTTTCGTTCAAGCGAATTAAATATTTTGCGCATGCGTGTTAGCACGCACAATATAAGTTAAAAATTCAACTTCTGCGTGCAAACGAAACCTGACATGCTCTAATTTCAGGACTTCGGATTTAGCGACCACGCTAACTATTTCTCCATATAGAATTTAAAGGAGAGCCCGGCAGGAGTTAATAATATTTCACATTCTAATTCTCATACAGGAAAATTTTATTTTTATTTTAAATAAATATTTATATATACAGTACATATCTCTATATACAGGGCTTGACATTTCCAGTGGTCCAGTGGTCCTGGACGACTTAGGAATTGCAGCGGACAACTTAGAAATTTGCCTTTTTGCTTTCTTTAACAATGAATGAACTACAAACCTATTCCCTCTGGGCTATTAGTTTTTAACCCGTGGCTAGTTAACCATAGTGAAATTTTTCCACCCTGCCTATATATCTATTCATATAGACACAGTTGCAATCAGAATTATTCACCCCCATTGCAAATCAGGTTTATTGTAAAAATATACAGACTTTCAGCTGTTTGCAGTGAATAAAAAAAATGAAAGCAATTGAAATAGCTGAACACAATGAATGCTTCAAGTGGCTTTCCCAAATTTAACTGAAAATTTCAACTTTTCGTGAAATCTGCAGTCTCGGAATTATTCAACCTCTTCATGGCAAGTATCTTTACAACTTAGTAGAGCACCCTTTTGCTGTTATTACCTGCTGCAAATGAGATGCAAAGCCAGACATCAGCTTTTGGCAGGGTTCCTGAGGAATCTTAGCCCATTCCTTATGAGCAATGGCCCCCAATTCAGTAATATTCTTGGGTTTGCGTGCTGCAACCGCATTTTTCAAATCCTACCAAAGATTTTCTATGAGGTTCGAGTCAGTTGACTGTGATGGCCTCTGTAGAATCTTCCAGGACTTCTTCTGCAACCAAGCATTAGTGGAAATTGCCGTATGCTTGAGATCATTGCCCTGTTGGAAGGTTAAATGACCCCCAAACTTCAGCTTTCTCACAGGTGGCATGATGCTTTCTCCTAGGATTTCCTGATATTTCAATGAATCCATCCTGCCTTCCACACGCTGCAGGTTTCCAGTGCCATTGTATGCAAAGCATCCCCAGAGCATCACCGAGCCACCACCATACTTAACTGTAATCAGAGTGTTCTTTTCAGCATATGCTTCATTCTTCTTCCTCCAGATATACCGCTGAGCCATCGAGCCAAAAAGTTCCAGTTTTGTTTCATTGCTCCACACAACAGAATCCCAAAACTTTTGTGGCTTATTTATATGATCTTGAGCATATTGGAGACAACTTTTCATATGCTTTTGGGTCAGTAGTGATGTACGTCTTGGAGTTCTGGCATGGAAACCTCCGCGAATGGTATGCCCCTTACTGTGCAAACTAAAACCTCAGTGCCTATTGCCATGAAGTCTTGCTGCAGGTCCTTTGCAGTGACTCAAGGGTTTTTCTCAACCTGCCTTCTCAGAAATCTAGTTGCAGCAGTTGATAGCTTCCTTTTTCTGCCCCGTCCAGGTAGTGTTACCACTGTTCCTTTACTTTTGAACTTGCAAACTATGCTTCCAATGGTATCTCTAGGAACATTCAGTACCTTCGATATCTTTTTGTATCCTGTTCCTTGTTTGTGAAGGGTGATGATCTCTTCTCTTATCTTTTTAGACCATTCTTTAAAAAAAAAGTAGCATTTTTTTTAATTAAAAACACCTGCACTACGCAGTTTTTGGGGTCTAAAGTTGGTGGGAGTAGAGTGCAAGAAAAGAGCACTTAAAAGTGCCTTTACAGTGCGGTCTATTTGTGTATTCCCAGTAAATATATATGTATATGAATATATACATGTATATTTATGTGTTAATATGTGTATATATAGGGTTATATAGATAAGGCGCTAAAAAAGCGATGTTTTAAAACCAGGTGATTTATATAAATTGCCTACAATTAGTGATTTGACACAGTGTTGCCTATAACAAAGTGAAAATGCAGTATATAAATGAACCCAATAAAGGGACAATATGTTAAAGGATATTTAAAAAAATGAGGGATACAGAAAACTTGTAAGATATCAATTTTATATTCATAATAGGCTTGAATAAGCTAAATATTGCACATATATTACATATATAAAAATCCAATATAAGGATACATAAAAGATCACCTTTATAAAGATATAAAAAGCTATTTAAAACGAATTTGGATCCAACACCAATATATACTCCTCAGTTTAGATAATGAAATATGCCCGATATTATTGTGGTGGCAGTCCTTGCATTATATGGTTATTAAACACCTCCTAGTGCGGCACATACAGTCCGTTTAAATAGTAGTGGCCAGCCACTATCAAACTTCTAGTCGTGTTGACAATTTCCACACTGGGGATAAATTTCAAGTAAAAATATCCAGCAAAAATATTGCAGTTAAGTCAGTTCTTGCTGCAATAGTTTAGTTAAACAAGTTCGTACCTGTGGATGAATAGATAGCCCACTGCAGGCAATACTCTTCTGTCATTTAAATCTTGCCATCCTACACATGTACTAAGGGGCATCCCAAAGGGAGAGTACATTAGGGCAAAAAGGAACTGTACAAATGAAGAACAATATGAGGAAAACAGCTCAATAATCACTAACAGATTAAAGCAGAGAGGCTACACTGATAACATACTAGATGCCGCCAAAGAGAGTATAAAGGATATACCCAGAGACAATTTCCTAAAGTATAGAGAGAAAGCAAACAAGCAATCTTTGTCTACCACACCAAAATTCATAACTACCTACAGTACTGACTATCATAAAGTCTGTGATATAATAAGGGAAAGTGTTCCCATTTTGTACACAGACCCTATTCTGAAAGAAATAGTACAGCAGGGAATTAGTTTCATACCCAAGAGAGGCAAAACCCTAGCCAATCATCTATCACCTTCTGACATGATGAACAAAAACAATACCAATTGGTTAAAAGGAAAGAAAGGTTTCTACAAATGCAGAAGAAAAGACTGCACAACTTGTGAACACGTACAAGAGGGTGACACGTTTCACTCCAGTACAACACAGAATGAACATAAGATAAATTTTTTCATTAATTGCAAGACCACTCACGTGGTCTATCTCTTGACATGCAGAATTTGCAATTGTCAATATGTAGGTAAAACGAAGCGTCCCATCAAAGATAGGTTTTTAGAACACCTACGGTCTGGGAAAGATGAAAAATCTGACACTCCTATCTCCAGACACTTTAAAAATCTACATGATTCTGATATGTCAAGTTTAACCTTGCAAGGGATTGATCATGTACCCCACTGGAGAAGAGGGGGCAACAGGGAAGACAAACTAAACAAACGAGAAGTCTATTGGATCTTCTCACTAAAGACAAGTAACCCCCTAGGTCTAAACATGAGAAGAGACCTAGATTTGTTTACTTAAACATCTGCATTTCTTCTTTGCATGTGATCACATATTTGCCAAAAAACTTGCCCTCCCCACATATCTATAGGATATATACATATCTTCTGTTTCTATCTGTTTCTCATTTCTTAAAGCGTTAAAAATTAAAAATTGGGGAAAAAAAGGGGAAATGAAGGTTGTTTTTTCCATATGCACTATTTTAAGTGAAACAAAGTGAATATAGTCTTAATGACATATATAGTGCTTTATAGTTATAAATTTGTATTTTGTTGCAAATACTGCATTTTTAACATCCGATAGTATTAAAACAATACAAATGAAATGTTTATATACTTGTAATTGTTTATAATTGTTAAAATGCAACAATTGCAACCTAAGCACTATATGTCTTAACTTCAACAATTTATATGGTTAAAGGACAGCTACAAGACTATTTTTGATTTATTGATCTCTCCATTTATTTAAAGTATTAAGAAATAAAAGTATACTATTTAAAGTCCAATGTTAACTTGTACCACTTTAACATCTACACTGTGTCTTTAAATCTGTGGTTTAAGTAAAGGTGTGTCAGATTAGTCCCATATGCAGTGAACAAGTGAGCATGCTCACGAAACATGTCTGCGTAACTATCTGACACACCTGTGTTGTGTTTTTACCTGTGAGCCTGTTGGGCCTGTGTGCCCTGTTATATGCTTTTAACGATGTGCCGAAATAAACTAACAGTTATTTTTACTTTGGAGTGATTGACTCTGTGGTGCGCCTCTCTACTGGATCTATTTGTATTTACTATTAAGTTGGCAGACTTAATTTGGGGCCGCATAACAGGACTTTCCATATTTGCACCCACTCTCCATTGAGCCGACAGGAGGATTTGTTTCTCCACCCCCTGCAGCAATTACGCTGGGAGTGAACCGAGCGCTACACACACAGAACGCCTTGTGTACTTTAACTGATCTCTGCTTAACTGTGTGACAGCAGCCGTCCGGAGGAAGGATTCAGAGGAATACCTGCAGAACTGAAGGCGGGTAAGAGTTTACAGCACACCATTTTGTATAGGCTGTTTTTCTCTAGCAATATCGTATTTGATGAACATACAGGCTGATAGATAGACCTGCATGCTGACATCCGTTCCAATCCGGGAATTACACTCTCTACATTTTTGAAATTTGGGCTGAAGACGAGGTGGGTTGCTACTTGCTATAATTGCACTTAAGGCACTTACGCTATTTTAAATCCTAGGCTCACAGGTATTGGACTTTTTCACATGGTATACAGTTTCACTTTATATTATCTTACAACCTTGCTATAATGGATAATGAAGAAACAGATTGTTATGTATTAAGGGACTTTAATGAGGAGTCCAATGATGCATATGAGGAGGTTGCACATAATATTGACACTTTATTCTTTGAAATTGACTCTCTGCGCAAAAAAGATATAAAATTAGATCTGGACGTTAAATCCTTTTTGATCTATAAGAATGACAAGCGTATTCCAAGGGGATTGAGAGTCAAGAAGTTCCCATCATTCATTACATATGATACTGAGTTCATTAGAAAATGGAATAACATTTTAGACACATGCTCCTTTGCACTAATTGACCTATTGATAGATTTCAAAAGAAAGCAGAGGAAGGATTTGTTGCAAGAGATAAAAGAAGTGCAAATACAACTGCGAGAATTTCAAAAAGATAAAGAGTTTAAAGATTATGACAAAAAATTTGAACAGTCCATGATTAATTTTAGACAGGAGCTTTGGCACTTTAAATCAAACAAAATGTCAAGAGATAGAAAGGACTATGAATTAAACCAAGTATACAAATGGTCCTATGAGGAATATTCAAGAAATAAATTCAGGTCACATAAATCAAATAAAAGGAACTTTAATAAGAAAGGATCTGGCAAACAAAAAACAGTCACATTCTCAGACACTGAATATGAGGTAGACTCATCAGATAATGAAAACACAGAAGAGTGTGCTACAGAAACATTTCATTCATTACAAGAACTAGAGCCAGAAGAAGGTACCAGTGAGAAGTCAAAAAACGGGGAAGGTACCATTGCAGGAACAGCAAGAAAAAAACCCATAGAGGTAGAAGAGGCAAAAGTAACAACAAGAAAAACAAAAATAAAGCCCAATATGACCGGTCGGGGCAACCAGGGATACCGGGGCAAGTCCTTCAACAAGAAATATGTGACAAGATCACAGGGACAGAAACAACAGACCTGAATTTAAATGTCATAAATTTATCTACTGTTTCTTTAAGTAAAACTCAAATTTCTCTCTTATCCAAAGGTCTCAATTTTGTTCCCTCCGCACACTTCAACTTATTTGAAACTGTGTTAGATGTGAACCGATATGTGCGTAAACTCACTCTACAGAAACACTTTTATGGGATGAGTGAGCAGGAGTCAAACAAAACTGAGACCAAAAAAGTAACAGAACATGAAAATTCTGATAATCTTTTTTCTTTTTCTGAAATGTGTACCATAAATGACTTAAATGAACTGATTGGGGAGGGTGATACATGTAATAATGATATTTCTAAAGAATCAGGGGTCAGATGTGATCATGTAAAGAAGAAAAGCACATTTTACCCTGTACATGCCCGTCCAAAAGCGTTGGATATTTTTCAGAAAACAATAGAGGAAAAACTAACAGTGCTCAGTGAAAAAAATTCAAAGAAAAGTAAAAATATGTCCAATCTAACAGCTAATGAAAAACAGGCATTAAAAAATTTATCTGAAAATGATTCAATCCTCATTAGACCCTCGGATAAAGGAGGAAATGTAGTTATTCTCAACAAAACAGATTACATAATGGAGGCTAAGAGGCAACTGGATGATAAAGAGGTATACAGCAAACTTCAGACTAATCCCACGAAGTTTTACAAAAACGAATTAGTGGGTATTGTTCTGTTTGCTAAACACAATAATATAATTAGTGCTTCAACTAAAGATGCACTCATACCCTCTCATCCGGTTGCCCCTATCTTCCATTATTTTCCAAAAATACACAAAGATCCTGTGTGTCCACCAGGACGTCCCATTATTGCAGGGATTGGTTCCCTAAATGAACCTCTGAGTGATCTGATTGACACTTTTTTACAACCTCTAGTTAGAGGACTCTTAACCTATATACAAGATACAACATCTATTCTAAATAAACTGGACAAAGTGAGATGGGAACCCAATTTCAGATTTTTAGTGGTGGATGTCACCTCCTTATACACATGTATACAAAACAATAAAGGTATGACTGCCATAGAATTTTTCCTTGACACATACAGTGATTATGACTCACCTACTAAAAGCTTTATTTTAAGAGCTATAGAGTATCTCCTTACGCATAATTTTTTTATGTTTGGCAACGAGTTCTTTCTCCAGAGACGTGGAACAGCTATGGGGGCAAAGTTTGCCCCTTCATACGCCAACCTCTTTATGGGGTGGTGGGAGCTGTTCCACATCTTTGGAGAAAGAAATCCTTTCAGAAATAAGATAAAACATTTCTATAGGTACATTGATGACCTGTTTTTTATATTTGAAGGAAGTGAATCGGAAGCAGTTTCCTTCTGTGAATTTATGAATCATAATGCTGATGGAATTAGATTTGTAGGAGAGAATAATGCAGAAACCATCAACTTTCTAGACTTAAGAATCTCTGCCAATGTGATTGAGAATAAAATAGAAACTAGCCTTTACAGAAAGCCCACTGCAGGCAATACTCTTCTGTCATTTAAATCTTGCCATCCTACACATGTACTAAGGGGCATCCCAAAGGGAGAGTACATTAGGGCAAAAAGGAACTGTACAAATGAAGAACAATATGAGGAAAACAGCTCAATAATCACTAACAGATTAAAGCAGAGAGGCTACACTGATAACATACTAGATGCCGCCAAAGAGAGTATAAAGGATATACCCAGAGACAATTTCCTAAAGTATAGAGAGAAAGCAAACAAGCAATCTTTGTCTACCACACCAAAATTCATAACTACCTACAGTACTGACTATCATAAAGTCTGTGATATAATAAGGGAAAGTGTTCCCATTTTGTACACAGACCCTATTCTGAAAGAAATAGTACAGCAGGGAATTAGTTTCATACCCAAGAGAGGCAAAACCCTAGCCAATCATCTATCACCTTCTGACATGATGAACAAAAACAATACCAATTGGTTAAAAGGAAAGAAAGGTTTCTACAAATGCAGAAGAAAAGACTGCACAACTTGTGAACACGTACAAGAGGGTGACACATTTCACTCCAGTACAACACAGAATGAACATAAGATAAATTTTTTCATTAATTGCAAGACCACTCACGTGGTCTATCTCTTGACATGCAGAATTTGCAATTGTCAATATGTAGGTAAAACGAAGCGTCCCATCAAAGATAGGTTTTTAGAACACCTACGGTCTGGGAAAGATGAAAAATCTGACACTCCTATCTCCAGACACTTTAAAAATCTACATGATTCTGATATGTCAAGTTTAACCTTGCAAGGGATTGATCATGTACCCCACTGGAGAAGAGGGGGCAACAGGGAAGACAAACTAAACAAACGAGAAGTCTATTGGATCTTCTCACTAAAGACAAGTAACCCCCTAGGTCTAAACATGAGAAGAGACCTAGATTTGTTTACTTAAACATCTGCATTTCTTCTTTGCATGTGATCACATATTTGCCAAAAAACTTGCCCTCCCCACATATCTATAGGATATATGCATATCTTCTGTTTCTATCTGTTTCTCATTTCTTAAAGCGTTAAAAATTAAAAATTGGGGAAAAAAAGGGGAAATGAAGGTTGTTTTTTCCATATGCACTATTTTAAGTGAAACAAAGTGAATATAGTCTTAATGACATATATAGTGCTTTATAGTTATAAATTTGTATTTTGTTGCAAATACTGCATTTTTAACATCCGATAGTATTAAAACAATACAAATGAAATGTTTATATACTTGTAATTGTTTATAATTGTTAAAATGCAACAATTGCAACCTAAGCACTATATGTCTTAACTTCAACAATTTATATGGTTAAAGGACAGCTACAAGACTATTTTTGATTTATTGATCTCTCCATTTATTTAAAGTATTAAGAAATAAAAGTATACTATTTAAAGTCCAATGTTAACTTGTACCACTTTAACATCTACACTGTGTCTTTAAATCTGTGGTTTAAGTAAAGGTGTGTCAGATTAGTCCCATATGCAGTGAACAAGTGAGCATGCTCACGAAACATGTCTGCGTAACTATCTGACACACCTGTGTTGTGTTTTTACCTGTGAGCCTGTTGGGCCTGTGTGCCCTGTTATATGCTTTTAACGATGTGCCGAAATAAACTAACAGTTATTTTTACTTTGGAGTGATTGACTCTGTGGTGCGCCTCTCTACTGGATCTATTTGTATTTACTATTAAGTTGGCAGACTTAATTTGGGGCCGCATAACAGGACTTTCCATATTTGCACCCACTCTCCATTGAGCCGACAGGAGGATTTGTTTCTCCACCCCCTGCAGCAATTACGCTGGGAGTGAACCGAGCGCTACACACACAGAACCCCTTGTGTACTTGAATAGATAGTATACCCGCTACGCAGGTTATCTCACCCTTCTCCGTGTGTAGCTTGCTTCAGACTCTCCTCCGTTGAATGGGTTGTCTGTTGAAGACGTGTAGATTTCACAGATTTTTCAAACTTGCGCAAGTTACCATAGGGGATCGGTCTTGTTTTCTTTCTCACCTGCACTTAGTGCTACTCGTACACAGGGCACAGTTCAATCCTCTGGTTTCTCTTTACACCTCGCAAAAAAGGGGGTTGAACCTTAATGCGGCAGAGAAAGTGAGGTACAATTTCCAATGATTGCTCCTTTACACTGAACACACAGCTTCTACATGTTTCACCCCAAATTCAGCCTTTTTCAAGATCTTTGCTGGGGGATTAATAACAATGAGGTTGGTTTGAAATTCACCTGTGAGTGGCACCATGAGACCATTGCTTTCTTGGATATTACACTTAAGGGAGAGCACGGTGCTGTCTATTTTTTTCAGAAAACCTATTACGGGTAACAGCCTGCTTAATGCAAACAGTAGCCACCCAAGGCATGTCTTTAAAGGCATTGCCAGAGGAAAGTTTATGAGGGTACGTCGCAACTATACCCTAGAAAGCACATTTCTGGAAGAGAGCAGGCACCTTAGCCAAAGGCTGTATAAGAGAGGCTATCCAAAATAAATTGTGGATAGCGTCTTTCATCAGGCAATGAGGATGGACAGGAGATCCCTTTTTAAAAGTGATTCAGGTAATCACAGGACAGAAGGGGATTCTCAGAAGTGAAAACCTAAATTCATTACATCATTCTCCAATCAATATGAACAAGTATGTAAGATTGTGAATAAGAACTTGTCAATATTGCTTGGAGATGAAAAACTGAGAAACACAGTGGAAGAGGGATGTATGTTTGTGGCCAGAAGAAACTTGACACTGGGCAATATCCTGTCTCCGAGTTTTCTAAAAGAGGCGGACTCTCAAAGCTCCTGGTTAAGATGAAATGGTACCTATAGGTGCGGGAGAAGAACATGCACCTCATGTGACCATATCAGAATAGCTAAAACCTTTATTTCCTTCCACTAAGGGGAAAATTTTGACAAAAGAGGTTGTGTTTACTGCAAGAGTACCTATATCATCTACGTGATAGATTGTACCCAGTGCTCATAAAGCTATGTGGGTAGAACTACACGTGAGGTAGGAACACGCATTAGGGAGCACCTGACCTACATTTCAGGAGAGCAACCATGCTCTGCGTTGTCAAGACACTTTCTTGAGGTGCATAATCAGAACGTCTCCAATCTTAAATGGAGAGCGATTGAACAGATCTAAAGACCCCCTGGGGGGTGATACGTTTTCTTTACTCTGTAGACAAGAGATCTATTGGATCTTTAGACTTAATACTCTTACTCATAACTCAGAGTTTGATATTTTCAATTATTGCCAACATTAGGTCTCTGTAAGAATTAGCTAAGTGGGTATTACATTACATTTACTAATCCTTAATAAAGTACTTTTTTCCATCTTTATATACACATTAATATATTACTTTTTTTATTACCCATTTTCCTTATTAATTCCGCACGATAAGAGCTATTAGGTATTGTAAATTATTAAATATGCCAGTATCTTATTACCATTTAGACTGACATTCACATTCGTTAGTTAACTTAGTCTACCCCCCTCTTTTTGCCATTTTTTTACCATTATTGTTTACCCTTTATCTAGCTGGTGGCTTAGTGAGTCCCTAGAATTATTAGGCAAATGAGTATTTTGACCACATCATCCTCTTTATGCATGTTGTCTTACTCCAAGCTGTATAGGCTCGAAAGACTACTACCAATTAAGCATATTAGGTGATGTGCATCTCTGTAATGAGAAGGGGTGTGGTCTAATGACATCAACACCCTATATCAGGTGTGCATAATTATTAGGCAACTTCCTTTCCTTTGGCAAAATGGGTCAAAAGAAGGACTTGACAGGCTCAGAAAAGTCAAAAATAGTGAGATATCTTGCAGAGGGATGCAGCACTCTTAAAATTGCAAAGCTTCTGAAGCGTGATCATCGAACAATCAAGCGTTTCATTCAAAATAGTCAACAGGGTCGCAAGAAGCGTGTGGAAAAACCAAGGCGCAAAATAACTGCCCATGAACTGAGAAAAGTCAAGCGTGCAGCTGCCAAGATGCCACTTGCCACCAGTTTGGCCATATTTCAGAGCTGCAACATCACTGGAGTGCCCAAAAGCACAAGGTGTGCAATACTCAGAGACATGGCCAAGGTAAGAAAGGCTGAAAGACGACCACCACTGAACAAGACACACAAGCTGAAACGTCAAGACTGGGCCAAGAAATATCTCAAGACTGATTTTTCTAAGGTTTTATGGACTGATGAAATGAGAGTGAGTCTTGATGGGCCAGATGGATGGGCCCGTGGCTGGATTGGTAAAGGGCAGAGAGCTCCAGTCCGACACCAGCAAGGTGGAGGTGGAGTACTGGTTTGGGCTGGTATCATCAAAGATGAGCTTGTGGGGCCTTTTCGGGTTGAGGATGGAGTCAAGCTCAACTCCCAGTCCTACTGCCAGTTTCTGGAAGATACCTTCTTCAAGCAGTGGTACAGGAAGAAGTCTGCATCCTTTAAGAAAAACATGATTTTCATGCAGGACAATGCTCCATCACACGCATCCAAGTACTCCACAGCATGGCTGGCAAGAAAGGGTATAAAAGAAGAAAATCTAATGACATGGCCTCCTTGTTCACCTGATCTGAACCCCATTGAGAACCTGTGGTCCATCATCAAATGTGAGATTTACAAGGAGGGAAAACAGTACACCTCTCTGAACAGTGTCTGGGAGGCTGTGGTTGCTGCTGCACGCAATGTTGATGGTGAACAGATCAAAACACTGACAGAATCCATGGATGGCAGGCTTTTGAGTGTCCTTGCAAAGAAAGGTGGCTATATTGGTCACTGATTTGTTTTTGTTTTGTTTTTGAATGTCAGAAATGTATATTTGTGAATGTTGAGATGTTATATTGGTTTCACTGGTAAAAATAAATAATTGAAATGGGTATATATTTGTTTTTTGTTAAGTTGCCTAATAATTATGCACAGTAATAGTCACCTGCACACACAGATATCCCCCTAAAATAGCTATAACTAAAAACAAACTAAAAACTACTTCCAAAACTATTCAGCTTTGATATTAATGAGTTTTTTGGGTTCATTGAGAACATGGTTGTTGTTCAATAATAAAATTAATCCTCAAAAATACAACTTGCCTAATAATTCTGCACTCCCTGTATATATATATATATATATATATATATATATATATATATATATATATATATATATATATATATATATATATATATATATATTCCATTTAGGACTATTAGGCCCCCCATTTTGGCCAAGTCTATGAATATAGTGGAAATATTTGGGCCACTTTTTGGTTATAATTATATAGCATTATCTATTGCTGGACCTTTGAATGTCAGTCTATAATTATGTCTCTGTGATATTTAACGGCTTTCACGCCTAGTATTATTTGCCTTATGGATTTGTCCTTCTATGAGTGAACAGGAATTGTCTAATGTGAATATGTCTTTAAATGTATCAGTTGGTCCAGACCTATTGTGTTTTTTAACCAATTAGATGTCAGTTTCAGTTTAAATAGGGCACACATGTGTTGCCCTGTATGTCTATGATTACAGTCCACAGACCGAAACCGGTCACACAAGTTATCTGGTCTGGATCTACTTGCCGTTTTCCTGCTAATTTTTAACTTTTGGAGTAAAGTATTGTTTTTTTATATAAAACTGCTCATGTTCTGGGACTTTTCTCTCATTTTTCATATATGTATATAGTCATATACATATATATTTACAAACTGCTGCCATCACTCCAATGGTAGCACAAGGCTACCATTGGAGCCTAAGGAAGTGCGCACTCATGAGCGCAATGCTTCTCAGCAATGCAAACGCAAGTTCACTTTTGCATTGCTGTTGACTTGTAATACCAGCGCACATTAGCATGCGCTGGTATTACAAAGTGGATCGCTAATATTTTTTAAAGCGATATTTAGTGCTCCACTTGTAATATGGCCCTAAATAATTGCTATATAGAATGATGCAATCAAAGAAATGATTAGTCTGAGAATAACTTGTAAATGTATTTTTTAAAAGTTTTATTAGCTGTTTAAATATTGACAAAATAAGAGTAAAGTTTTAGGGGTAGATTTATTATGCAGCGGATGCTGCATTCTACCCCAATAGTTTCAGGTCCGTCGTAAGACCGCTGCTCCTTAACTTCTCTGTCACCTTTTAGGTGGCAGACTGAAATCATCCCGATTTGATACGATCAGGATGATTGACACCCCCTGCTAGCCGCCACCAGAAATGCGTGTGCAATGTTAAATGCCGACAGCATTTCAACCAGTACCGCTGCAGCTGTGGCGTGAGAGCAAGGAAACCCCAAGACTCGTTGTATGACATCACTGTCTAATCATGTGGAACGCCGCACTGGAAGCACAGTAGTGGAGAGACCCAGTGTTCGAGTAAGAGACGGAGCTAGTGGTAGATTGATCCCACAGCAATCATATGAGTCTCCTCGTCCCAAATGGAAGGTCCCTGCCTTAGTTCCCGGGTGAGTTCTTGACAGTGTCACAAGATGAATTTGTGAGTACTACTTGTTATATTTACGGAGTGCTAATCAGCACATAAGACTATACGCAAGTGTTGAGTCCTGGGTTGTTGTTCCACTATTTAATATTTGACACATGAACTGTGAGATTTTTCTACAGAAAGACACAGGCTCTAACTTTTGAACTTCCTTCTAAAAAAGGGCCCATACTTATAAAAAAGAATATTACAGAACTAAAAAGGGTCCATAGAAGGGCTACAAAAATGATCAGGAAATAAGCTTTAAGGAGAGGTTAGCCAAATTGGGTCAGTTTACTCTAGAAGGGACATGAGAGGTGATAAATATATTTGTGGTCCATATAGAAATTTGTCAGAAACAGTGTTTATTCCAGAAAATAGTTTGTAACAAGTCACACTTTAAGGCTAAAGGTAAGTACATTTAACCTCCATCAACAACAACAAAAAAGCAAGAGGAAGTAGATACTCTAGGCAACTTTGAAAGAGGCTTAAAATTATTTTTGTCTAAAAAAAGAATCCAGGGATATGATAACTATTAAACAGGTATGCTTTTAAAATGTATTACTGTGAATTCACTTGGCAGGGTTTTTAGAGTAATCAAGGAGGATTTTTAAAGGTTGAATTTTTTTGTTTCCTTTTGACCTCCTCTACTATGTTGCAATAGTCACACATGGATGTAATACATATGTTTTATTAAAGGGACAGTCTAGGCCAATATAAGCTTTCATGAATCAGATAGAGCATGTAATTTTAAACAATTTTCCAATTTACTTTTATCACCAATTTTGCTTTGTTCTCTTGGTATTCTTAGTTGAAAGCTTAACCTAGGAGGTTCATATGCTAATTTCTTAGACCTTGAAGCCCACCTCTTTCAGATTGCATTTTAACAGTTTTTCACCACTAGAGGGTGTTAGTTTACATATTTCTTATAAATAACACTGTGCTCATGCACGTGAAGTTATCTGGGAGCAGGCACTGATTGGCTAGACTGCATGTCTGTCAAAAGAACTGAAAAAAGGGGCAGTTTGCAAAGGCTTAGATACAAGATAATCACAGAGGTTAAAAGTATATTATTATAACTGTGTTGGTTATGCAAAACTGGGAAATGGGTAATAAAGGGATTATCTATCTTTTAAAACAATAAAAATTCTGGTGTAGACTGTCCCTTTACTTTCTCTCTAGAGATATATTCATCTTTTCTGTTATTGAATTCATGCAATTGCAGAGCCCTGAATTTTGTTCCTTGCTGTGCAATTGCCAGTCTCCAATTTTTAAACCAGCTGCTAGTTCTTGCACATCCCTTTGTACAGAAGATAAAGAATAACACAATTTAAAGTTTGATAGTTTAAAAGTTTAGTAATCATGAAATATGATGGAATTTATGAACTTGTGAACTAGGCATACGCAAACATTTTAATATTAAAAAGTTAAGTGAACAGCTAAGATATGCTGTTTGAAACAGGCCAAAGTGAGTGTTCAACAAGTCAAAGTAGTTGAAAGGCCAAAACACCTACAAAATGCTGCCTGATTGATTGGAATATCCCTGAAGAATTGTCCTCATGCAAAGTATATAGAGCCACAAATGCATTTGAAAAACTGTTTTGGACGGGTTATTGTAAATTAAATAGAATGGCTTTGAATTTGTAAATTCTGTGACAAACCACTTTGCATAGGAATTCTAATGGATTGGAATAAGGGCCAATGCTTTTTTATGTTTGTTTGTTTATCAAGCATTCTGAAGTTTAATAGCCATTATACTATCTGAAGCCATTGGCCTCCATTTATCACGCAGCGGATGCTGTTTCAGGCTTGTCTGAAACAAAAGTTAAGAAGCAACGGTCGTAAGACCACTGCTCCTTAAAGGGACATGAAACCCAAATTTTTTTCTTTCATGATTCAGATAGAGAATACAATTTTAATCAACTTTCCAGTTTACTTATATTATTTAATTTGCTTCCTTCTCTTGTTATTCTTTGCTGAAAGATGTATCTAGCCAAGCTCAGGAGCAGCAGATAACCTAGGTTCTAGCTGTTGATTGGTGGCTGCATATATATATTGATTGTGATTGGCTCACTCATGTGTTCAGTTACAAACCAGTAGTGCAATGCTGCTCCTTCAACAAATGATATCAAGAGAATGAAACAGATTAGATAATAGAAGTAAATTAGAAAGTTGTTTAAAAATGTTTTCTCTATCTGAATCATGAAATACATTTTCTGGGTTTCATGTCCCTTTAAACTGTCAGCTATCTTTTAGGTGGCGGGTTGAAATCATTCCGATCCAATACAATCAGGATGATTGACAGCCCCTGCTAGTGGCCAATTGACCACCAGTGACCAGAGAGCGGCATTGCACAAGCATTTCTGGTGAAATGCTTGTGCAATGATAAATGTGGACAGTGTATGCTTTCTGCATTTAGCGATATCCAGCGGACATGATTCGCTATAATCAATAAATCAACCCCCTCGGGGCCTATTTATGAAACCTCTATTTATGAGACCTCGCTGAATGCGAAGAGCAATACGCTCTCCGCATTCAGCATTGCACCAGCAGCTCTTGTGAACTGCTGGTGCGACGCCCCCCCCTGCAGGCAGCTAGCAGGGGGTGTCAATCAACCCTGATCATATTCGATCGGGTTGAATTGCGGCAATGTCTGTCCGCCTCCTCAGAGCAGGCGGACAGGTTATGGAGCAGCGGTCTTTAGACTGCTGCTCCATAGCTTGTGTTTCTGGCGAGTCTGAAGGCTCGCCAGAAACACGGCACTCAAGCTCCACACGGAGCTTGATAGAAAGGCCCATTGTGTCTATCTGCAGGCCTGGAGAGTTTCAAATGAACTATAATGTAAAAATGTCCCTATTGGACCTGGGTGAGATAAGTTGCAGAGTTTGATTATCCCATCAGATATTTTGGTCTGTGTGTGAGGATTGATGACAGTAGTAGAATATTTAAGACATACAACAGCTATCAACCCTGCAACAATGCTTTGTAAGAAAATAAATGGACATTTTGTACTGCAGTTTTTTTCTCCCCTTGAACGTTTTCCCTAAAGATTAATTTTATCTGCTATTAAATTGTTTGCAAATAGCTTCTTTAACCTTCCGTAGTCATTTTTTTTGCTGTTGCCTGTTAAACCCCCACAAATACAGAAATGTCAAAATTGTCATAGTTGTTATAGAAAAGCTATGTAAACAAAAATCAATAGCAGAAATCAGCATCCCAGACTGAGTAGGTGGAAGGCTGTTTTTGCTGCTGCTCTTATCAGCTTCTTGTCTGAGTATATTTTACCTTTAACTTTCAAAATGATCTTGTAATAGAAAATAACCTTTATTTCTGTTCTGCATTGTAGTACAAAATAAAAACAATATTATAAGAATCAAAAGAAATGTAAGCAGTAAAGTGCATAATCCACTTACTGAAAACAAAGTGTGTTGCATGCAACATAATGAGACTGTTAGTGCAGACAATGAAACAAGTCAATAACATCAACCTGAACTGACAGAATATACTGAACCTGTTCCAGGATAGGTGAACAGCAGCTGTGATCTTTATTATCAAACATTATAGTACTTCTGTATACAAAGATGCTAGGTTATTTGCACTATATCAAACTGACAGTAAGGGCTGATTTATGTTAAGAAATAACAATATGCATCTATGGAAGATATTGGAATTTATTTTCAGACAAGCAAAAGCTGTTAGTATAGAGAACCCTGGTACAAATTGTAATGTTCGGAATATAGATTTTATTTCTCAAATCTCAGATATATTGCATTTTAATGTACTAGTTTAAAGGGACCATAGAACCCAAATATTGGACAGTTTTTTTGTTTTTAAATTTTTACTCTCTGAGGCCAATATCTCTAAAGATGTTTATGTATGTATACATAAATATATGTCTATATATGTGTTCATATGTATTTATGTATTTATATGTGTATATATATATATATGTATTTAAAGACATATATACACATAAATACATATATATATATATATATATATATATATATATATATATATATATATATATATATATATATATATATATATATATATATATATTCATTCAAGTTACAAACACAAACACTCACTGGACTTGATACAGGTAAAATAAAAAGTGTTTTATTCCATATAAACCAGTGACGTTTTGGGGTGTTTACCCCTTCATCAGACCAACAATTGTACAGAGTGAATCAAACATTTTATACCCATTGAAACTCCACCCACTGTGCAAAAAGTGCCCAACTGTTGCCATAGCAACTATAGAAAACACAAATACATTGTGAATGCTCATAGTCCTTCAACAAACCCACCACACACCTCCGGCAGCACCACCCACCCCGCAGAAACTGGAACATCATCACTGAAGACCAACTGCACTCCACCCTGAACAAGTGCCCCCCAGCTACCTCCACAGATGCCAACTCCTCCGACCGCAACCTCCACCACTGGCTCACAGACTGCGCCAACACCCTCACCCCTCTTAAGAAACCGTCCAACCGCCAACCCACCAACAAGGCTAGTTGGTTCACCACTGCCCTCCAGGACTCCAAACGCCACTGCAGGCGATTGGAAAGGACCTGGAGATCCAGCAAGACCCCTTCAAATAAAACAGCCTACAAAGAAGCCATCACTACCCACCACCACCTCATCAAAACCACGAAGAAGACAGCCATCCAAGATAGAATCAATGCCAACGTCCACAACAGCAATGAGCTATTCACAGTCATCAAGGAATTCTCCAATCCCAACAGCGACACCAACAACATCCCGCCCTCCCAGGACCTCTGCGATAATCTTGCAATGTACTTCCACCGCAAGATCATCGACATCTATGACAGCTTTGTGCCCCAGAACTCACCCACCACCGCCTACCCACCAACTCCCACCGATACCTCACCCAAATACACCACCGCCTACCCCCCACGGACCATCTGGAGCCCCCTCACCACAGAGGACATCATCAGAATCATGAGATCGATCCACTCCGGAACACCCTCGGACCCATGCCCGCATCACATTTTCAACAAAGCGGTTGACACCATCGCCCCCGAGCTCTGCAGCACCATCAACTGCTCCATCAAAACCGGCACCTTCCCGGATGATTGGAAGCACGCAGAATTAAAACCCCTACTGAAAAACCCATGGCTGACCCCAATGATCTGATGAACTACCGCCCAATCTCTCTGCTCCCCTTTGCGGCCAAAGTCTTTGAGAAGTCCATCAACGCGCAACTCGTTGACTACATCAAAGCCAACCACACCCTGGACCCCTCCCAATCCGGTTTCAGGAGCAACCACAGCACCGAGACCACCCTCCTCGTCGCCACAGACGACATCCTCGCCCTACTCGACTGAGGAGAGACCACCGCCCTCATTCTCCTAGACCTCTCAGCAGCATTCGACACTGTCTCCCACCTCATCCTCCGCAACCAACTACACAATGCTGGCGTACACGACAAAGCCCTGGAATGGATCACCTCCTTCCTCACCGGCCGAACCCAGAAAGTTAGACTCCCACCCTTCACCTCCAAGCCCACAGAAATCATCTGCGGTGTACCCCAAGGCTCTTCGCTGAGCCCCACCATATTCAACATCTACATGGCCTCCCACGACCTGAACATCATCTCCTACACCGACAGCTAATCATCTCATTCACCAGTGACCCCACCACCGCCAAGAGAAACCTCCATGAAGGGCTGACAGCAGTCGCCACCTGGATGAGCTACAACTGCCTAAAGCTGAAAGCAGACAAGACCGGTCCTTGGTCCCACCACATTCGCTTGGAATAACTCCTGGTGGTCCACTGCCCTCGGACACCCTCCAACCCCCACCAACCATGCACAAAATCTAGGCATCATCCTGGACTCTTCTGCATGCTTCCACACACTTCACCTGCTGCGAAAGATCTTCAAATGGATCCCAACCGAGACCAGGAAGACTGTCACTCACGCCCTCGTCAGCAGCCGACTGGACTATGGTAACGCACTCTACGCCGGCACCACCATCAAGCTCCAAAAGAGACTACAGCGCATCCGGAACGCCTCGGCCAGACTAATCCTTGACATCCTTCATCAATGCAACATCACCAAACACCTGCGGGACCTGCACTGGCTCACCATCAACAAAAGAATAACCTTCAAGCTTCTCACCCACGCATTCAAGGCCCTCCACAACATCGGTCCCGAATACTTGAACCACCGCATTACCTTCTACACCCCTGCCAGACAACTTTGATCGGCCGACCAAGCCCTCGCAGTCATCCCCCGCATCAGGAAAACCACAGCGGGAGGTAGATCCTTCTCTCACCTGGCAGCCAAGACTTGGAACACCCTCCCGCTGCACCTCAGACAAGCTACCGCCCTAACGAAGTTCAGAAAGGACCTCAAGACCTGGCTCTTCGACTGAACTGCAACCCCCAGTGCTTTGAGACCCTTACGGGTGAATAGCCGTGCTTTACAAGAACCCAATAGATAGATAGATAGTTACTAATCCTGTGTTGGGCTTTTTTGCCCAGTGGGTGGGGTTTCAATGGGTATAAAATGTTTGATTCACTCTGTACAATTGTTGGTCTGATGAAGGGGTAGACACCCCGAAACATCACTGGTTTATATGGAATAAAACACTTTTTATTTCACCTGTATCAAGTCCAGTGAGTGCTTGTGTTATAACAAATGGGACTGGCACCAAAAAGGAAAATACTCACAGGAATTCTGGTACCAATTTAAGAACGTTTATTCCAGATTTTAAGTGATAAAATCTCAAGGATTAAAAGCTATGATGAAGAATCATGTAGCTTAACGCATTTCAACAATACAATACAATAGTCCTTTTCTAGAGCAAAATAAAATTTAAATGTCATCATCATCTGAAATATCCAAAATGGCTCAGCACAGGGGTATGAAGTACTCAACAGTAAAGGGGTTAATGTATCCAAATTCATTAGTTCTTAAAAAATCTCATCAAAATAAGGACAAAGTGTAAGAGTTATTTCATTATGTAGCAGAACATTTATAAGCATTCTTGTGAATTTGATTTTAGTTCTGCAATTGTACAGTTCAAAGGAAGCAGAATATTCACATTTTTCTTCTGAATTGACTTTCATTCTGCAATTGTACAGTTAAAAAAAAAAAGCAGCAATGTAGAGTTCAAACATAACGCCACTTAGCATTTTGTAAAATAGAAGCTTTTTTATTTTGACAACAATTGAGTGTTTTCTATTGATAAGCAATTAGGAGAAAACCCCATCCTAATGTTCTGGGATCTATTTAAAGGGAAATTTAATAGCTCAACTAATGTATTAGCTCTGCAAAGGATCTTCTCTAAAGAATGATCTCATCTAAATAAGGATATCATTAGGTGCAAGAGTTATTATTAAAAGTTAATCAGGAAGTTAAATATTTTATTCATTAAATTTATGTCGTATCTATCTGTTCTATCTATCTATGGGGCCGATTTATTAAGGGCCAAATGGCCCCTGGTGCCCCTGTTTCTGCTCGAGCCTTCAGGCTCACCGGAAACAGCAGTTATGAAGCAGCGGTCTTAAAGTGAAGGTCAATTTTGATGAATTAGTGCACTGTTTTTAATAATCCTATTAAAAACAATGGCACTTTAATTCATCAAAATTGGCATCTCACACGTTTTCTTCAAAAACTTACCTTTTAATCCTGGCAGCTGCTCCAGCGTTTCCTCTGCCCATCGCAAACCGTCTTCGCGGGTCCAAAATGACAAATCCAGCTTCCTACAATCACAGGGTTGCATCAGGCCAAGATTCCCCCGTGGGGGAAGCTGTGATTGGAGAAAGCCTGATTCGTCATTTCTGACGTCTGCAGAGGCTTCAGACGGCCGGGGAATCGCTGGAGCGGCTGCCAGGATTCAAAGGTAAGTTTTTGAAGAAAAGAAGTGAAATGTCAATTTTGATGAATTAAAGTGCCCTTGTTTTTCATAGGATTATTAAAAACCGGGCACTAATTCATCAAAATTGCCCTTCACTTTAAGACTGCTGTTCCTTAACTGGTCCGCTGCCTCTGAGGCTGCAGACATCAATCCACCCAATCCTATACGATTGGAATGATTGACACCCCCTGCTAGCGGCCGACTGGCTGCGAATCTGCAGGGGGCGGCATTGCACAAGCAGTTCACTAGAACTGCTTGTGCAATGTTAAATGCTGACAGCATACGCTGTCGGCATTCAGCGATGCCTGGCGGACATGATAGGCTACAGCATATCATGTCCGCCAGACTTTGATAAATTGGCCCCAATCTATCTATCTATCTATCTATCTATCTATCTATCTATCTATCTATCTATGCCTTGCCCTTTCTGATTGTGCAGTATTCTGGAGATTTAGAGGCTGCCCAGTGTAAAAGCAGTTTTTTTTCTTGTGGAAAGTAATAGCTTATCTTAAAGATAAAATAAATAACATATAAATAACATGTCTTTTTACTCCAAGCTGCATCTTAAGAAAGAAACACCTCTACCCCAGAGACTGTATAAGAGGGATATTTGCATTTGGGTTTTAAAAGGACGGTAGTTCTGAGAAAAGCATTTAATAACTTAATTAGTGGCAATTTAAACTAGAGAAGGGGGGGCAATGTTAATATACCCACCTGTCCCCCAGAGCTTTGCAAAGTTTATATTCTATATGTGTATGTAATGATAAAAACACAACATTTATGAGTAAGGTTTTGAATGACATAAGCAGGGGATGTATTGACCAAGAAAAACTGATCTAAGAACTGCAATAATGTTTGAAGATTAGTTAGAATTGGTAGCTATAAGATAAACATGGTGCAATGAGTACGATCTGATCAATTATTGGGAGTGATATCAACTCTCACTATGATCCTTCTTTTTGTATACATATGTAAATATACACATATATTTTATAACTCATTGCTTATATAGCTTTGACATCACATATCAGTATATCAATGAGAGTTTTTTTTCTCCTAAATACAATATTGCAATGTAATTGTGTGGCATACTATAGCCCACTTATCTATACACCATTGTGTATGAATACATTCATACGTACTTACGTACACACACACACACACACATATATATATATATATATATATATATATATATATATATATATATATATATATGGAAATCAGGAGACAGCACTCACTGGTCTTGACAATACTGGATTTATTCAGTGACGTTTCGGGGAATACACCCCTTCATCAGACCAGAGTACATAGAATGAAGCAAACATTTATACTGTTCCATAAGACCCTCCCCCAGTGTGAAATTGCGCCAAAATTGTTGCCATAGCAACCACCAAGTGTCAACAAACCCCATACAAATGAAAAACAAATGAATTAAAAAAACAAAATATACCACAATATACCAAATAAGTGAACATTGCAACCATGTACATATACAGAGCAAGTGGGAATCATAATGCAAACGGTAGATACAATTAAAGATCAAACAGAATATCAATAGAAAAAAGTATTCAGCATAGATAGATGTTATGGATGGGCAGCAGTTAACAGGACCAATGAGCAATGCTTAGATTAAACATTTCATTACAGGCTTATACTGAGCAAGCAATATATACATATACAGGGCATACTATCCCCATCATACAGGCAGGTAGACAAGATAGCGGAACGACTATAAGTAGAAATCACACTGCAGGCATACATTAGCATACATTAGCAGGGGGTGTCCAAGGTATATGTATGGGGCTTATCTCATTAGTATCAATGTAGCGCTGGCAGGAAGAGGGGCTATCAAGGCACATGAACATGGAGTAACCAGTAAAACACTCTATGCATACAGATAAGGAGAAGATAAATACCTGATGGGTTTAGAGGGATAAAGCTCAGCGGAGAGTTGTGTGTGTTACCGGAGATACAATAAGCTTGGAGTACTGCACATGCGTATCGCAATTAAGCAACGCCCCTAAGGCTATCGCTATGTGAAAGTTAATTGGTTAGAGGAGACAAGCCCCTATGTTGTCAACAGGCAACAAACAGCTAAAGACAGCAGCAAGAGCAGCTGGAAAAAGAGATCACTGGATACGCATAGCCAGAGATTGTAAGGAACACCCTTACACGGTGTAAAAATTCATATGGGGAAAGTAAAAATTCATATGGGGAAAGTAAAAATAACTCATATGGGGAAAGTAGAAATAACTGATCTGCTATATATAGCACAGACACAGTCCCTAACATGGTCAAATGCAGGAATATTGAGCTAATCAATAGTTGGTAGATCCATTAGCACTGGATGGTAAATGGAAGAATTAATCAAGGGGGCATATTGTACAGAAGAGTACATGCACAGTGGATAAAAAAGTACATGTATAGTATATCAAAAAAGCAAATTTTGAGTTTACAAAAAGCCAAATTTGATTAAAAAATAAACAATTAACCTATTGTATTAAAACAAGGGTGGAAAAAGGCACACACAACACAACTCAAGGGATCGCTATGTATACTCCAAATGCATAAAAAATACACAAAAGATATATATAAGATATAAGATATAGTATGCGGTCATATACAAATGTCCAATGGCTAAATACACAATGTAAGGTAACCTCCGTTATATGACACACCAAAAAAAAATTTAAACAGGTATTCATATAAACAAACCCAATAGATAGCAGGTATATACATAGACATAGAATTCAATGTCAAATGCCCACGTTTGGGTCTTAGGGATAAAACCAGGTAATCAATTCTATGTCTATGTATATACCTGCTATCTATTGGGTTTGTTTATATGAATACCTGTTTAAATTTTTTTTGGTGTGTCATATAACGGAGGTTGCCTTACATTGTGTATTTAGCCATTGGACATTTGTATATGACCGCATACTATATCTTATATCTTATATATATCTTTTGTGTATTTTTTATGCATTTGGAGTATACATAGCGATCCCTTGAGTTGTGTTGTGTGTGCCTTTTTCCACCCTTGTTTTAATACAATAGGTTAATTGTTTATTTTTTAATCAAATTTGGCTTTTTGTAAACTCAAAATTTGATTTTTTTGATATACTATACATGTACTTTTTTATCCACTGTGCATGTACTCTTCTGTACAATATGCCCCCTTGATTAATTCTTCCGTTTACCATCCAGTGCTAATGGATCTACCAACTATTGATTAGCTCAATATTCCTGCATTTGACCGTGTTAGGGACTGTGTCTGTGCTATATATAGCAGATCAGTTATTTCTACTTTCCCCATATGAGTTATTTTTACTTTCCCCATATGAATTTTTACTTTCCCCATATGAATTTTTACACCGTGTAAGGGTGTTCCTTACAATCTCTGGCTATGCGTATCCAGTGATCTCTTTTTCCAGCTGCTCTTGCTGCTGTCTTTAGCTGTTTGTTGCCTGTTGACAACATAGGGGCTTGTCTCCTCTAATCAATTAACTTTCACATAGCGATAGCCTTAGGGGCGTTGCTTAATTGCGATACGCATGTGCAGTACTCCAAGCTTATTGTATCTCCGGTAACACACACAACTCTCCGCGGAGCTATATCCCTCTAAACCCATCAGGTATTTATCTTCTTCTTATCTGTATGCATAGAGTGTTTTACTAGTTACTCCATGTTCATGTGCCTTGATAGCCCCTCTTCCTGCCAGCGCTACATTGATACTAATGAGATAAGCCCCATACATATACCTTGGACACCCCCTGCTAATGTATGCTAATGTATGCCTGCAGTGTGATTTCTACTTATAGTCGTTCCGCTATCTTGTCTACCTGCCTGTATGATGGGGATAGTATGCCCTGTATATGTATATATTGCTTGCTCAGTATAAGCCTGTAATGAAATGTTTAATCTAAGCATTGCTCATTGGTCCTGTTAACTGCTGCCCATCCATAACATCTATCTATGCTGAATACTTTTTTCTATTGATATTCTGTTTGATCTTTAATTGTATCTACCGTTTGCATTATGATTCCCACTTGCTCTGTATATGTACATGGTTGCAATGTTCACTTATTTGGTATATTGTGGTATATTTTGTTTTTTTAATTCATTTGTTTTTCATTTGTATGGGGTTTGTTGACACTTGGTGGTTGCCATGGCAACAATTTTGGCGCAATTTCACACTGGGGGAGGGTCTTATGGAACAGTATAAATGTTTGCTTCATTCTATGTTCTCTGGTCTGATGAAGGGGTGTATTCCCCGAAACGTCACTGAATAAATCCAGTATTGTCAAGACCAGTGAGTGCTGTCTCCTGATTTCCATATTCTACACCATATTCTAGCACCCTGGCATTTGGAACTAAAGTGTTAGTGAGAGTGCACCTGCCAATACCTGCTGTGTATATATATATATATATATATATATATATATATATATATATATATATATATATATATATATATATATATATATATATATATATATATATATATATATATATATACAGTTGCAAGAAAAAGTATGTGAACCCTTTGGAATTATATGGATTTCTGTACAAATTGGTCATAAAATGTGATCTGATCATCATCTAAGTCACAACAATAGACAATCATAGTCTGTTTAAACTAATAACACACAAAGAATGAAATGTTGCCATGTTTTTATTGAACACACCATGTAAACATTCACAGTACAGGTGGAAAAAGTATGTGAACCCTTGGATTTGGTTGAACCTCCTTTGGCAGCAATAACTTCAACCAAACATTTCCTGTAGTTGCAGATCAGACGTGCACAACGGTCAGGAGTAATTCTTGACCATTTCTCTTTACAGAACTGTTTCAGTTCAGCAATATTCTTGGGATGTCTGGTGTGAATTGCTTTCTTGAGGTCATGCCACAGCATCTCAATCGGGTTGAGGTCAGGACTCTAACTGGGCCACTTCAGAAGGTGTATTTTCTTCTGTTTAAGCCATTTTGTTGTTGATTTACTTCTATGCTTTGGGTCATTGTCCTGTTGCAACACCCATCTTGTGTTGAGCTTCAGCTGGTAGACAGATGGCCTTAAGTTCTCCTGCAAAATGTCTTGATAAACTTGGGAATTAATTTTTCCTTCGATGATAGCAATCCGTCCAGGCCCTGATGCAGCAAAGCAGCCCCAAACCATGATGCCCCCACCACCATACTTCACAGTTGGGATGAAGTTTTGATGTTGGTGTGCTGTGCCTCTTTTTGGCCACACATAGTGTTGTGTGTTGCTTCCAAACAGCTCAACTTTGGTTTCATCTGTCCACAGAATTTTTTGCCACTACTGCTGTGGAACACCCAGGTGCTCTTGTGCAAACTGTAAACGTGCAGCAATGTTTTGTTTGGACAGCAGTGGCTTCCTCTGTGGTATCCTCCCATGAAATCCATTCTTGTTTAGTGTTTTACATATTGTAGATTCGCTAACAGGGATGTTAGCATTTGCCAGTGACTTTTGTAAGTCTTTAGCTGACACTCTAGGATTCTTCACCTCATTGAGCAGTCTGCGCTGTGCTCTTGCAGTCATATTTACAGGACGGCCACTTCTAGGGAGAGTAGCAGCAGTGCTGAACTTTCTCCATTTATAGACAATTTGTCTTACCGTGGACTGATGAATAGCAAGGCTTTTGGAGATACTTTTATAACCCTTTCCAGCTTTATGCAAGTCAACAATTCTTAATCGTAGGTCTTCTGAGAGCTCTTTTGTGCGAGGCATCATTTACATCAGGCAATGCTTCTTGTGAAAAGAAAACCCAGAACTGGTGTGTGTTTTTTATAGGGCAGGGCAGCTGTAACCAACACCTCCAATCTCATCTCATTGATTGGACTCCAGTTGGCTGACATTTTACTCCAATTAGCTCTTGGAGATGTCATTAGTCTAGGGGTTCACATACTTTTTCCACCTGCACTGTGAATGTTTACATGGTGTTTTCAATAAAACATGGCAACATTTCATTCTTTGTGTGTTATTAGTTTAAGCAGACTGTGATTGTCTTTTGTTGTGACTTAGATGATGATCAGATCACATTTTATGACCAATTTGTGCAGAAATCCATATCATTCCATACTTTTTCTTGCAACTGTATATATATATATATATATATATATATATATATATATACACTTGTGCTTTGGAATGTATTCTTATCCTGTATTGTATTCTTATTCTGCATTTTAAGTGCATTTATTTGATAACACATATTAATGAATCAATGTATGCATTTATGTTTATCATCCACAATATCATGTCTTAAAATAACTATACACTTTATTTCATGGGTATTTATAATGTATAACTTTATTGCAAGTATCGCATGGGTTAACATATTGTTAACCATGGGACACTCCCCCTGTTTGTTCTTAACCTATTAAACGTCAGGGTGTTCCCTTTGTAAAGGCTGTTGATTTCCTGTAGCCCTTAGCTATAATTAAGGCATGCTAGCTGTAATTTTGGGATTGCTGTCCTAACTTGCTTTTTTGGAGATGACCTTCCATTACCTTTTAAACTTTGTATTCAATAAATGGAATTTTTTAAATTTGCATCAGTCTTTGTCAAACTCTTCATTTTGGGGCACAATCATACCTGGTTACATTTTGTTTAAAAAAAAAAAAAAAGATTAGGAAAAAGAAGAGTGCGAGCGGACCTGATCCGATATTGTGGATCATGTCCGCTGCACATCAATAAATGCCAACAGCATACGATGTTGGCATTTATCAATGCACCGGCAGTTCTTGTGAACAGCTGGTGCAATGCCGCCCCCTGCAGATTCGAGGGTGTTAATCAACCCAATCATATTGGATCAGGTTGATTTCCGGCAATGTCTGTCCACCACCTTAGAGCAGGTGGACAGGTTATGGAGCAGCGGTCTTTAGACCACTGCTTCATAATTTGTGTTTCTGGCGAGCCTGAAGGCACGCCAAAAACACAGGGCATCAAGCTCCATACAGAGCTTGATAAATAAGCCCCAGTGTCTCTGTCTTTGAAAGAAAAAAATAATGTAGCTAAAATTGTTGAAAAAAAATTCAATTTAGAAAGTGTTTGGGCAACTATAGAATCTGATGGGAAACAGGTGTTTAGAATAGGGGTATATAGACCTCCAATACAGGATGAAGGATTAGATTAACTATTTGTTACAATGTATTACTTAAAATTATGTGGAAAACAATTCTTTTTTTTTTTTTTTTTTTTTTTTTACAGAGTATGAGGTTTCAATTGCTTATTCAAAAATAAAAGTAAATAAGTTTGTGGGTCTAGATAATATTTATTCAGGGGTTTCAAGAAAACTTTGATCCGTGATAGCTACTCCATTAGCTGATTTTTTTAATCAGTCACTTTTAACGGGAGTTGTTCCCAGAAATTTTGAAATTGCTAATGTAGTCCCTCTTCATAAAAAGGGTAGTAAGGAAGATTCTGCTAACTGGAGGCCAATCAGGTTGACCTCAATTGCAGGTAAAATAATGGAAACTTTTTTAAAGGAACAACTTGTGTCTTACCTTTAGGCAGACAAAGGACAGCACGGTTTCACTGCTGGAAAATCATGTCAAACAAATCTAATTGATTTGTTTGGCCATGTAACTAAATTAATAGACCAGGTAGGAGCCGTAGATGTAGCATATCTAGACTTTAGCAATGCATTTGACACTGTCCCACACAACAAACTTATTCACAAAATATATTGCGTCGATGCTAAGATTGTTAAGTGGGTAGAATGCTGGCTTAAAGGGACAGTATACACAAGTTTTCATATAACTGCATGTAATAGACACTACTATAAAGAATAATATGCACAGATACTAATCTAAAAATCCAGTATAAAAGCTTTTAAAAACTTACTTAGAAGCTCCCAGTTTAGCACTGTTGAAAAGATTAGGCTGGGACACCCAATGAAATGGGCTGGAAAGCAAAAAGAGCAGATCCCCCCCTCCCCTGCATATAAAAATACTCTTTACACAAACAGGAGCATGCTGGAGTAGGTAGACAACAGTCTACTTCTAAAACTTTGGGGCTTGGTTAGGAGTCTGAAAATCAACACAATGTTATTTAAAAATAAGCAAAACTATACATTAAAAAAAAATCCTGATTGGGCTATATAAATGGATCATCTACAAAACATGTATGCAAAGAAAAATCTAGTGTACAATGTCCCTGAACTCTGCTTGTCTGACTACTCTTCCTGCTTAACTCCTGAACTGCTGTATTGGTACGCTGTTGTTGAACTCTGCTTGTCTGACTACTCTGCCTGCTTAACTCCTGAACTGTTGTATTGGTACGCTGTTGTTGAACTCTGCTTGGCTGACTACTCTGCCTGCTTAACCCCTGAACTACTGGATTGCTATACTGTTGATGAACTCTGTCTGGCCATTCTGCCTGCTTAACCCCTGAACTACTGGATTGCTATACTGTTGATGAACTCTGCTTGTCTGACCATTCTGCCTGATTAACCCCTGAACTACTGGATTGCTATACTGTTGATGAACTCTGCTTTTCTGACTATTCTGCCTGCTTAACCCCTGAACTACTGGATTACTATACTGTTGATGAACTCTGCCTGTCTGACCATTCTATTGGTTTACCCCTGAACTGTTATACTGCTGGATTCCCTTTTGTTGCTGACTCCTGCCTGTTACTGGTCCTTCTATTAGTTTACCCCTGAACTGTTATACTGCTGGATTGCATTCCTGTTGCCGCTAAGGACGGCCCTGCCTACTGTGAGTACTGCTTACCTCATTTTACAAACTCTCTCTGCTCTGGGATATTCCCTATCATTCCACTTGACGCTGGGATAAGAAGACTACTGGACAAGTTTGGTCTGATAGAGGAATATCCCACAAGCATTCCATTATACTTGGGCCATGGGCCCAAATGAGGTAGAAAGAGCAGTCTATCTTCAGCGACAGACGCTGGGAACCCATGCAACTCAATTACAGAATGTGGATTCCAAACTAGAAGCTGTATCTGCTATGCTCTCCTCGCTGGTTGCAGAGAAGAACGCTACTCCTGTAGTTACACAGCCGGTCCCTGCTGCTACTGCTGCACCTTCTTCCCCTGCTCCTCGAAGTATACCCCGGATACCATTGCCTGACAAGTATAATGGTACTACCGACTGTAGGGGTTTTCTCAACCATTTCTGCATTACCCTCTGTGTTTGGGACTCCTGGCCATGCTTCTACAGCAGAGTACTCTCTCTTGGATTCCCACCAGAGTAATAGAACCGTGGCACAATATGCCATCGAGTTTCACACCTTGGCACTTGAGACCACTTGGGACAGCAATGCTCTCAAGGCAGCCCTTAGGAGAGGCTTGCATGAGCGCATCAAGGATGAGCTTACTTATCGTGACATACCTTCTTCCCTGGATGAATTTGTAACACTTTGTATTAGTCTAGATTCACGCTTTTAGGAGAGACAAGCTGAGAGAGACAGAACTCACAGAATCCTTCCCTCTCGTCCTCCTACCCGTCCGGTCTCTAGATTATCCTCTACCCCTTCTGCACCTTCAGTGACCTCTGTAGAGGAACCCATGGATCTCTCCTCCCTCAAGCCCACAGAATCTGTAAGGCAGAGAAGAAGGAGATTGAGACTGTGTTTTTACTGTGGTTCTAACTCAAACCAACTAAAGAACTGTGATATTCTGCCGGGAAAAGCCAATGCTTAGAGGATAAAACTGGGGTACCTCTAAGCGGGGTCTCTACTAAATCCCCTCACTCCTCTCAGGTCCTAGTACCCTTACCTTCCTTCAGAATTCTGTCTGCGCTCAAGCCTTTATTGATTCAGGGGCAGCTGGAAATTTTCTTGATCACTGTTTTATGATTCAGGCAGGGTTGCCTCTTCTGCATAAAAAACAATGTCTCAAAATAACTACTCTAAATGGCACTCCCCTTGGATCGGGTTTAATCCATTTCGAATCAGCACACATAACCATGACTGTGGGAGTCCTTCATACTGAACAGTTGCAGTTCGATGTCATTCATTCCTCAGCACATCCTATCATCCTTGGTCTTCCTTGGCTTTGTATACCCAACCCACAATTCGACTGGACTGAGGGACAGTTGGTCTCCTGGGGTACTTCCTGCTTCCACTCCTGCCTGGTTAAGGTTACTCCTCTTCACCACATCCCCATAGCCACGCTACAGACCCCTTCAAGCCTTCCCTCAGCATATGCAGATTATGCAGATGTGTTTGAAAAGAAAGCGGCTGATGTGCTGACACCCCACCGTCCTTATGACTGCAAAATGGACCTCTTTCCTGGAACCCCACTTCCTAAAGGGAGACCGTATACACTCTCAAAGGCTGAAACCAAGGCCATGGAGGACTATATTCAAGAGAACCTAGCCAAAAGGTTTTATTCACCCTTCCTCTTCTCCTGCCAGGGCTAGCTTCTTTTTCGTCAACAAGAAGGATGGTGTGCTCAGACCTTGTATTGACTACTGAGCCCTAAACAATATCACTATCAAGAATCGCTATCCTATTCCTTTAATCACTGAACTTTATGATTTGCTTCACAATGCTTACTACTTCACTAAGTTGGATCTACGTGGGGCGTACAATCTTATTCGTATATTCCCAGGGCATGAATGGAAGACTGCCTTCAACACGAGATCTGAGCATTACGAATACCTCGTAATGCCTTTTGGGCTGTGTAATTCCCCTGCAGTCTTCAAAGCATTTGTTAACAATGTCTTCCGTGACCTCCTTAATTGCACCGTCATCGTCTACCTGGATGATATCCTTATTTTTTCCTCCACCCTTGAGGAGCATCATAAACACATGAGACAGGTACTTCTTCACCTCAGAGACAATTCTCTGGTTTCCAAACTGGAGAAATATGAGTTTGATCAAGTTCAGATCCAGTTCCTTGGCTATGTCTTCCCGAAGGAGGGTTTTGCCATGGATCCTTCTAAGCTCACCGCAGTTCTGGAATGGCCTCAACCCACTAAATTGAAGGAACTACAAAGATTCTTGGGGTTCTCCAATTATTACAGCAATTTTATAAAGAACTTTTACCAAATAGTTGCTCCACTTACTGAGTTGACTAAACGGAACAAAGACTGTAAAAATTGGCCTCCTGAAGCCGTGGATGCTCTCATCTGAAAATGGCCTTTTGTTCTGTTCCTATGCTCCGCCATCCTGATCCGGACCTGCAGTTCACTTTAGAGGTTGATGCCTCTGAGATACAAGTTAGAGCCATCTTAACCCAAAGGGATCCTTTAACCTCCAAGTTGCACCCTGTAGCCTTTTTATTTAAACGCTTTACTCCTGCTGAGAGGAATTATGATGTGGCTAATCGTGAACTCTTAGCCATTAAGATGGCCCTGACTGAATGGCATCATTGTCTAGAGGGTACCACCAATCCCATTCATATTCTCACTGACCACAAGAATCTGACGTACCTAGAGACTGCTCATCTTCTCAATCTTCGACAGGCCAGGTGGGCCTTGTTCTTTTCATGTTTTAACTTTGTGGTCTCTTACCTTCCTGGGACCAAAAACAAAAAGGCTGATGCCCTTTCTCGTCAGTTTTCTCAGTCTAATGATTCCTCTAAAGATCCTATTGAACACACAATACCTCCCCCCTGCGTGGTTGCTCAACTTAGCACCTCTCTTCTTAAAAGACTTCAACGTGCCCAGTGTAGAAAGCCTCCTGAAGCCCCTGCGGCTCCCGATATCTTTTTTGTACCTCTGAACCTACCCACCCCTGTGCTATCCTGGGCTCATGATAGTAAACTCTCAGGACATCCTGGTTTGACTAGGACTTTTAAGCATCTTTCCCAACATGTATGGTGGCCTACCATGAAGTCTGACGCTCAGGATTATGGGAAAGCCTGCACGACTTGTGCTTCCAATGAGACCCCCTGATCCTTGCCTCCTGGCTTACTCCAACCGTTGTCCATTCCCAAACAGGCTTCAGGGGAAGGTGTGCTTGTTTGCTTGATGATACAAACATTTGTAACAGAGATGATGTTCAAGAAGGGGTGGATCAAATGAGTATTGATATTAAAAATCTGGAGGACTGGCTAAATAAATTGAATTTAAAATGTAATATTACTATGAGAAAATATGATTTAAAATTTGGTAGACAATGCAGCAGTACAGCCAGTTGAATACTTGGTTGCATTGAGAGAGGTATTAGTAGCAGAAATAGCAAGGATCTTATTCCACTTTACAGATTGCTAGTTAGGCCTAATTTGGAATATTGTGTACAGTTCTGGAGACCATGGGGCTGAATTATCAAGCTCCGAATGGATGATGTCTAAAGACCGCTGCTCCATAACTTGTCCGCCTGCTCTGAGGCAGCGGACAGAAATCAACCCGATCGAATACAATCGGGTTGATTGACACCCCCTGCTAGTGGCAGATTGGCCGCAAATCTGCAGGGGGCGGTATTACACAAGCAGTTCTGGTGAACTGCTTGTGCAATGATAAATGCCAACAGTGTATGCTGTCTGCATTTATCGATGTGCAGTGTACATGATACGCTACATTGTATCATATCGTATCGTATCATGTCCGCTCGCACTTTGATAAATATACCCCCATATATCAAGAAGGATATACATAAATTAGAAACTGTCCAAAGGAGAGCTACTAAAATCATATGTAAAACAAATAATACATACAAAAAATAATATGTACAAAGTAAGACTCTATGACCTAAATATGTGCAGCTAGAGGAAGGCTAGAGTGCGTGAAACTCAGAATGCAGGAGACAGATAAACAGAACAATGAAAGTCTTTTAAAAGCTTTACTGATTGATCAGCAAAAGAACAGTTGGTAGTTCAAATTGAAGATCACAGAAACAGCAAGTTTAAACATAGGCCCAATGCAGAACACTAAAGTCCAATACAAAGTTCAGAAAATTTAAGTAGGTTGTAGTAACAAAGTCCACTGAACACTGGTGCTTAAATTGTGCAAAAAGGGTGAGGCTGTCACAGGGTACCAGGTAGATATAGCAGGCACAGCTTAGTTTGAGGAAGGCTGTCTCTCTTATAGTAGACACAGGATTCTCCGCAGACATAGGATACCCAGCGGGTATTGTTGGCGAGACTGTCACAGGATCACCTCTCTGAAGCAAGGTGAGCATACAAAGGTACAAGGTAAGTATGCTTTGTCTCTGAAGCAAGGTGAGCATACACAGGTATCGGGTATGTATAATTTGCCTCTGGAACAAGGTGAGTTTACGCAGGTACAAAGTAAGTATGCTTGGTTTCTGAATTAAGGTGAGCATACACAGGTTTCAGGTAAGTATGCTTGGTCTCCAGTGGAACAAAGTGAGCATACGCAGATACAAAGTAAGTATGCTTGGTCTCTGAAGCAAGGTGAGCATACACAGGTATCAGGTAAGTATGCTTGGTCTCTGGAACAAGGTGAGCATATGCATGTACAAGGTGTGTATGCTTCTTTTCCGAAGCAAGGTGAACATACGGAGGTACAACGTAAGAATACTTGGTCACTGGAGCGAGGTGAGCATACACTGGTATCAGGTAAGTATGCTTGGTAGGTAAGGCAATAACTCAGCCCAGATTGATGGGCTGAGTGAGCTTTTATAGGAACTCCCACACCTAAGTCCTTCAGGTGGGAGTTCCTGTAATTAGGACTTGGCCCCTTTAAATTCCGTCAGTGTGCAAGGCCTAGGGGAGCTGCAGCAGAAGCAGGAAGACTGGAGTTTTGGCGTCCCTCCACATGGGACGCTGAGATGGAAGCCACTACTACTCTCTGTATTTGCCGAGACTGGAGGGGCCAAACCGGGAGCTCCCGGTGAGTCCCCTTACAAAAGTTTAGAGAAGAGAAGGGAAAGAGGTGACATGATAAAAAACTTAAAATATGTGAAGGCAGGTAATAAATTGGAAGCTAAAAATATTTTCCACAAAAAATCTAAATAGCAAAACTAGGGTTCACAATCTTAAAGGGACAGCTTACCCTAAAATTTTTGCCACTATAATTTGTTTCCAATGATCCATTTTACCTGCTGGAGTGTCTTAAAATGTTTACAAATAGCTCCTTTTACTTTATATCAGCATTTGAAATAGCTGCTTTTGCCTGTTGTATCCCTTCCTATACTAAACATTTCTATTAAATATTATAAAATAAAATCTGATTTCCCTGAAAGCTCATCCCATTTTGATGGGTTAGGGGTTGAAAGAACAAATCCAGCTATTTCAAATACAAAAATAATCACAAAGAAGCAATTTCTCATACATTTTATACTCTGCAGCTGGATTAACAAGTAATTTTGAAAACATTACGGTAAATTTACAGTAAACTGTCTGTTTAAAGGGACATTACAACCAAAATTGGAATTCACATGGATACATTTCAGTTTTGAATAGAAGCATTTGTGTAATATACATGTACTAGCAAAAATGCTTCTAATAAAAGCTATAGCTGTTTCAAATCTGTATTTAAGTATGCACTGTGCACCAGCATTTTAAACACAGCACTTGCTCAGAGAGCCTAAGGTGCTTGTACCATCTGGTAATGACTCAATGGGGCCTAGTTATCAAGCCGTCAACCTCAAATACGCTGGAATTCCGCAGCATATTTGTGGCGAGGCTGATACGCCTTAGTTATCAAAGGCTCGAGACCGGCAAAAGTAGAATTTTGTGACGTAAGCTTCGATCCGCCGGACTCAGTCCGACACAGATCGATTCTTACGTCACTCCAGATGTTCCGCACACAAGTGCGGCACATTCTCACTACTTTTGCTAGCTATCAAAAAACTAGCAGGTACGCTCGGCACTTTTATGGCCCAGCGTACCTGGTTTTCAATCCGCCACCCCTGGAGGCGGCGGATCCCATAGGAATCAATGGGAGTCTGACCATAGCGAAAGTACAAGTTCGCTGCTGACAGACATCCCATTGATTTCTATGGGAGATGTCTACACCTAACACCCTAACATGTACCCCGAGTCTAAACACCACTAATCTGCCCCCCCTACACCGCCGCAACTAAATAAAGTTATTACCCCCTAAACCGCCGCTCCCGGAGCCCACCGCAAGCTACTCTATACATATTAACCCCTAAACCGCCGCTCCCGGAGCCCACCGCAACTATAATAAATGTATTAACCCCTAAACCGCCGCTCCCTGAACCCGCCGCAACCTATATTAAATGTATTAACCCCTATCCTGCCCCCCCTACACCGTCGCCACCTATAATAAATTTATTAACCCCTAATCTGCCCCCCCTACACCGTCGCCACCTATAATAAATTTATTAACCCCTAATCTGCCCCCCCTACACCGTCGCCACCTATAATAAATTTATTAACCCCTATCCTGCCCCCCACTACGCCGCCGCCACTGTAATAAAATTATTAACCCCTAAACCTAACCCTAACCCTAACGCCCCCTAACTTAAATATTAATTAAATAAATATAAATAAATTAACTCTTATTAACTAAATGAATCCTATTTAAAACTAAATACTTACCTTTAAAATAAACCCTAATATAGCTACAATATAAATAATAATTATATTCTAGCTATCTTAGGATTTATTTTTATTTTACAGGTACCTTTCAATTTATTTTAACCATGTACAATAACTATTAAATAGTTATTAACTATTTAATAGCTTACCTAGCTAAAATAAAGAGAAATGTACCTGTGAAATAAATCCTAACCTAAGTTACAATTACACCTAACACTACACTATACTTTAATAAATTATTCCTATTTAAAAATAAATACTTACCTGTAAAATAAACCCTAAGATAGCTACAATGTAATTAATACTTATATTATAGCTATCTTAGGATTTATATTTAGTTTACAGGTAACTTTGTATTTATTTTAGCTAGTTAGAATAGTTATTAAATAGTTATTAACTATTTAATAACTACCTAGCTAAAAGAAATACAAAATTACCTGTAAAATAAATCCTAACTTAAGTTACAATTAAACCTAATACTACACTATCATTAAATTAATTAAATAAACTACCTACAAATAACTACAATTAAATACAATTACATAAACTAACTAAAGTACAAAAAATAAAAAAAGCTAAGTTACAAAAAATAAAAAATTAAGTTACAAACATGTTAAAAATATTACAACAATTTTAAGCTACTTACACCTAATCTAAGCCCCCTAATAAAATAACAAACCCCCCCAAAATAAAAAAATCCCTACCCTATTCTAAATTACATAAATTTCAAAGCTCTTTTACCTTACCAGCCCTTAAAAGGGCCATTTGTGGGGGCATGCCCCAAAAAGTTCAGCTCTTTTGCCTGTAAAAGAAAAATACAACCCCCCCAACATTAAAACCCACCACCCACATACCCCTAATCTAACCCAAACCCCCCTTACAAAAACCTAACACTAATCCCCTGAAGATCATCCTACCTTGAGTCGTCTTCACTCAGCCGAGCCACCGATGGAACTGAAGAGGACATCCGGAGCGGAAGAAGTTAATCCTCCAAGCGGCGCTGAAGAAATCTTCCATCCGATGAAGTCATCATCCAGGCGGCGCTGAAGAAGTCTTCGATCCGGCCGATGTCATCTTCAAAGAGGCGCTGAAGAGGTCTTCTATCCGGGCGAAGTCATCTTCTGATTCCATCAGCCAATCAGATTGAGCTCGCATTCTATTGGCTGTTCCGATCAGCCAATAGAATGCAAGCTCAATCTGATTGGCTGATTGGATCAGACAATCGGATTGAACTTGAATCTGATTGGCTGATTCCATCAGCCAATCAGATTTTTCCTACCTTAATTCCGATTGGCTGATAGAATCCTATCAGCCAATCGGAATTGAGGGGACGCCATCTTGGATGACGTCCCTTAAAGGAGCCGTCATTCGTCGTAGTCCGTCGGTGAAGAAGGTGGTTCCGCGTCGGCGGAAGGAAGATTCAAGACCCGGCTTGGAAGATGACTTCGCCCGGATAGAAGACCTCTTCAGCGCCTCTTTGAAGATGACATCGGCCGGATCGAAGACTTCTTCAGCGCCGCCTGGATGATGACTTCATCGGATGGAATGGAAGATTTCTTCAGCGCCGCTTGGAGGATTAACTTCTTCCGCTCCGGATGTCCTCTTCAGTTCCATCGGTGGCTCGGCTGAGTGAAGACGACTCAAGGTAGGATGATCTTCAGGGGATTAGTGTTAGGTTTTTGTAAGGGGGGTTTGGGTTAGATTAGGGGTATGTGGGTGGTGGGTTTTAATGTTGGGGGGGGGGTTGTAGTTTTCTTTTACAGGCAAAAGAGCTGAACTTTTTGGGGCATGCCCCCACAAATGGCCCTTTTAAGGGCTGGTAAGGTAAAAGAGCTTTGAAATTTATGTAATTTAGAATAGGGTAGGGATTTTTTTTATTTTGGGGGGGTTTGTTATTTTATTAGGGGGCTTAGATTAGGTGTAAGTAGCTTAAAATTGTTGTAATATTTTTAACATGTTTGTAACTTATTTTTTTATTTTTTGTAACTTAGCTTTTTTTATTTTTTGTACTTTAGTTAGTTTATGTAATTGTATTTCATTGTAGTTCTTTGTAGGTAGTTTATTTAGTTAATTTAATGATAGTGTAGTATTAGGTTTAATTGTAACTTAAGTTAGGATTTATTTTACAGGTAATTTTGTATTTCTTTTAGCTAGGTAGTTATTAAATAGTTAATAACTATTTAATAACTATTCTAACTAGCTAAAATAAATACAAAGTTACCTGTAAAATAAATATAAATCCTAAGATAGCTATAATATAAGTATTAATTACATTGTAGCTATCTTAGGGTTTATTTTACAGGTAAGTATTTATTTTTAAATAGGAATAATTTATTAAAGTATAGTGTAGTGTTAGGTGTAATTGTAACTTAGGTTAGGATTTATTTCACAGGTAAATTTCTCTTTATTTTAGCTAGGTAAGCTATTAAATAGTTAATAACTATTTACTAGTTATTGTTAATGGTTAAAATAAATTGAAAGGTACCTGTAAAATAAAAATAAATCCTAAGATAGCTAGAATATAATTATTATTTATATTGTAGCTATATTAGGGTTTATTTTAAAGGTAAGTATTTAGTTTTAAATAGGATTCATTTAGTTAATAAGAGTTAATTTATTTAGATGTATTTAATTAATATTTAAGTTAGGGGGGCGTTATGGTTAGGGTTAGACTTAGGTTTAGGGGTTAATCATTTTATTACAGTGGCGGCGGCGTAGTGGGGGGCAGGATAGGGGTTAATAAATTTATTATAGGTTGCGGCGGGTTCATGGAGCGGCGGTTTAGGGGTTAAACTATTTATTTAGTTGCGGAGAGGTGCGGGATCAGCAGGATAGGGGTTAATAATTTTATAATAGAGGGCGACGGTATAGGGGGGGCAGGATAGGGGTTACTAGGTATAATGTAGGTGGCAGCGGTGTCCGGGAGCGGCGGTTTAGGGGTTAATACATTTATAAGAGTTGCGGCGGGGTCTAGGAGCGGCGGTTTAGGGGTTAGTAACTTTATTTAGTTGCGGGGGCCTCCGGGGGCGCCGGTATAGGGGGTAGAACAGTGTAGTTTAGTGTGAGTGCTTAGTGACAGGCTAGCAATAAAGCTGGGAAAAAGCCGAAGGGCAGCGAGATCGGATGAGTGATAACTGTCACAGTCCGCTGCTCATCGCCCCGCGGCTTTTTGACAGCTTTATTTGATAACTTAGGCGAAAGTATTCAAGGTCCGCGGCGGCGAAGGTAGGCGAGCTTAGGCGGACGTATTGGGCCGGCGAAGCCAGAAAAGTAGACGGCTTGATAACTACCCCCCAATGTGTTAATTGCTGACATGATACAAGCTTCACTGATGTTCTGAGCAGCCGCAGTATTTAAAATGCCGGTGTACTGAGAATATTTATCTATGCATCATATGCACGTGCAGAATAAAATGCTAACTCTAAAACAGTGATAACTTTTACTAGAAGCGTTTTTGCCAATACATGTATACTGTAAATATGTTTCTTTTTAAAGATGTAATTCTTCTATGTGCAGTTAAATTTTGACCGGAATGTCCCTTTAAGTTAGAGGGTAGCAGATTCAGGAGAAATGGGAGTAAGACGTTTTTTTTTACAGAAAGGGTGATGGATTTATGAAATATTCTTCCAACAGAGGTGGTAAATACAAAGATTGTAAAATAATTAAAAAGTAACGTAATATGAGAAGACATGATTGCCTTTTAGTTTCCTATCTACCGTCAAATTCTATGCTTCCGAGTTTCTATGTAAAATCTATTATTTAAATAAAGAGAAGGTGTTAAAGATACTAAACACTCTCACTCTAATATGCTAACCCTAAGGTTGGAATATCTCCTAAAACCAACCAAAAAAAGATACAGAAAAACAGAGTAAGGGTAGCGCTAAACAGCTTAGAGGATAATCAAATAAAATGAATATTTCAGAAGTAATAATAATGTTCTTATCTATTTGGGGCAAATGGACATGTGTGGTGTAGTGCAATAATATGTGAAACGCTAAATAGTGGAGAAAATTTTTCTATATAAGGCTACATATATATAAAAATGTACACCAAGTACGAAATAACAATGTAGATTTTAATTTATAAATAAAATATATAAATAAAATGGAATAATGTATTAAAGGTGCCGGCACCAATGACAAAAATTAAAAATTAAGAATGTATAATACAGACAAATGTAGTCTAGAATAAAAACAAATATATAAGATACAAAGGAAATATATAGTAAGTTGTTGGATACAATTTGTGACCACAGTATCTAACAGAATTCATAAAAAGGATCTATGACTCCTAATAAAAGTCAGTCCCGTATGTAGGATTTATAATGGCAATCAGTTGTTCCCAGTTCTATTGATAATTGTTTACCGTACTGGTGTTTCTGGTTACCGTCCTTAAATAGTTGGAAACAGAACTGTTTGCGGCCGTGGATGATAGAAGAAAAAACCACTCCGGCGGTACTGTCCAATCCTTTGTAGGTGGCAAGCGTTGTTGCTATTAAACAGCAATTAGAAACAGTTTAAAAATATAAAATCCCAATATGTCTGGGTAGCCTGTGTATTGCCGTGGATAAGTTGCAGGTAAATCCTGGGGCCGAGGTATTTGCTGGCAGCCGTGACACAAACTTCTGGGCTGTACCTCCAGGTCCTATTACCTGTTACCTGTTCCGGTGTATGGATTAACAGGATAGGGGATCCGTTGGAAAAGATATATTGTTTGACTAGGTATATTGGGGATTCGGTAAATAGATCCTGGGTGAGGGATTACGCATATGTATACACCGCTTGAATGTTAAGACGGCTTTAATGCACCTCACCTACTAAAACCGAGTTCCCCACTATGAAAGAGAGTAAATGAGAGTTGTATGAGCAAAACCTTTAATACATTATTCCATTTTATTTATATATTTTATTTATAAATTAAAATCTACATTGTTATTTCGTACTTGGTGTACATTTTTATATATATGTAGCCTTATATAGAAAATTTTTCTCCACTATTTAGCGTTTCACATATTATTGCACTACACCACACATGTCCATTTGCCCCAAATAGATAAAAATCTATTATTTAACCATCCTGCTCAAATTTTAACTACGCTCGAAATAAGCTTTTTGCGTGTGTCGGGTTGTGCTTGCATTACAAGTTGAAAATAAACTGTTTTTGCTTGTGCGCTAACCCGATGAGCTTAAAAAGCCAAGCTTACAATATCGCACGCTATAACTTATTCTCCCATAGAAGTCAATGGAGCAAAAAAAGTGTGTGTGTGGGGGGAACGCAGCACCCTACTCACACGCAAACCCGATCACATATTCTCAAGTACGCTAACCCGACATTAAAATTAATACTTTACGTTCAAATGTTCTTTACGTAACAGAATATGTTCTATTTATTCATAAATACATATTTCTATATATATATATATGATGGTATTTTGGTACGATATACAGGGAGTGCAGAATTATTAGGCAAATGAGTATTTTGACCACATCATCCTCTTTATGCATGTTGTCTTACTCCAAGCTGTATAGGCTCGAAAGCCTACTACCAATTAAGCATATTAGGTGATGTGCATCTCTGTAATGAGAAGGGGTGTGGTCTAATGACATCAACACCCTATATCAGGTGTGCATAATTATTAGGCAACTTCCTTTCCTTTGGCAAAATGGGTCAAAAGAAGGACTTGACAGGCTCAGAAAAGTCAAAAATAGTGAGATATCTTGCAGAGGGATGCAGCACTCTTAAAATTGCAAAGCTTCTGAAGCGTGATCATCGAACAATCAAGCGTTTCATTCAAAATAGTCAACAGGGTCGCAAGAAGCGTGTGGAAAAACCAAGGCGCAAAATAACTGCCCATGAACTGAGAAAAGTCAAGCGTGCAGCTGCCAAGATGCCACTTGCCACCAGTTTGGCCATATTTCAGAGCTGCAACATCACTGGAGTGCCCAAAAGCACAAGGTGTGCAATACTCAGAGACATGGCCAAGGTAAGAAAGGCTGAAAGACGACCACTACTGAACAAGACACACAAGCTGAAACGTCAAGACTGGGCCAAGAAATATCTCAAGACTGATTTTTCTAAGGTTTTATGGACTGATGAAATGAGAGTGAGTCTTGATGGGCCAGATGGATGGACCCGTGGCTGGATTGGTAAAGGGCAGAGAGCTCCAGTCCGACTCAGACGCCAGCAAGGTGGAGGTGGAGTACTGGTTTGGGCTGGTATCATCAAAGATGAGCTTGTGGAGCCTTTTCGGGTTGAGGATGGAGTCAAGCTCAACTCCCAGTCCTACTGCCAGCTTCTGGAAGACACCTTCTTCAAGCAGTGGTACAGGAAGAAGTCTGCATCCTTCAAGAAAAACATGATTTTCATGCAGGACAATGCTCCATCACACGCGTCCAAGTACTCCGCAGCGTGGCTGGCAAGAAAGGGTATAAAAGAAGAAAATCTAATGACATGGCCTCCTTGTTCACCTCATCTGAACCCCATTGAGAACCTGTGGTCCATCATCAAATGTGAGATTTACAAGGAGGGAAAACAGTACACCTCTCTAAACAGTGTCTGGGAGGCTGTGGTTGCTGCTGCACGCAATGTTGATGGTGAACAGATCAAAACACTGACAGAATCCATGGATGGCAGGCTTTTGAGTGTCCTTGCAAAGAAAGGTGGCTATATTGGTCACTGATTTGTTTTTGTTTTGTTTTTGAATGTCAGAAATGTATATTTGTGAATGTTGAGATGTTATATTGGTTTCACTGGTAACAATAAATAATTGAAATGGGTATATATTTGTTTTTTGTTAAGTTGCCTAATAATTATGCACAGTAATAGTCACCTGCACACACAGATATCCCCCTAAAATAGCTATAACTAAAAACAAACTAAAAACTACTTCCAAAACTATTCAGCTTTGATATTAATGAGTTTTTTGGGTTCATTGAGAACATGGTTGTTGTTCAATAATAAAATTAATTCTCAAAAATACAACTTGCCTAATAATTCTGCACTCCCTGTATATCTATACCTATATATATAGACGATTATATATAGGTATATACAAATATATAGGAATATTTATAAATACATAGAACATATCAGCTATGTGCAGAACATAAGATTGTCAAATAATACAGTAAATACGCAATATAACACTTTATTAAATATGAATATTACATAAATATGATTTTTCATGTTTTCATCTACTTAACTCCAATGCACTTATATGTATACATATGTATGTGTTTATATGTGTATAAATGTCTGTAAATACATATATACACATATAACTACATAAATACATATGTAAACATATATATATATATACACATACATAAACATTGTTAGATATGTATATGTATGTATCTCAATGTTAAAACCTTTGCCTGCCTTTTTTTTCTCTAACACCTGAGATCTGATATATTTGAGCCCTTATAACTTTTTTGTGAAATATTAAAAAAAAAAAAAAATTTCTATTAGATAGTGTTATTGAGTGTAACTGTACTTTGTAATGTATTTTGTGACACTTTTTTGTTTCGGGAAACAGTTAACCAGAGCTCTGAGGTTGCGGTAACCCAATGCGTGTTAACTTAAAGTACGCTCAAGCGATCGCGTTTACTTTTTATGCAATATGAACGAAAACATCCGCGATAAACCCCATTAATCAACAAATTACATCACACTTTAATTACAATTATAATTTTTATGAACCATCCGACATTAAATAATATTGGCTAATGTGACATCAATAGTTATTGATTTTTTAAACATATTTTATTTATGGGTGTTTATCTAAAACTATGATAAAAAAGTAAATATTTTTCTTAAAATAAAATATTCAACAGTAGTTTATCTTTACCTGCAAAAATCTTCATCACAATGCATACTATATATATAATCTAGTCCCTCGAAATTGTTCTGCATTCATAGCTTCTAATTCTACTATAAGATAATTTATCTTTTCTCTAGGCAAATATTTTTTTTATAAGGGCATGCTTTATCTTTTTTACCTGAAATGCTGACAAAGACTTATGGTAACTTTCATTTTGTTTTAAAGATTAAAAAGATTCAAAACTACAGCAGCTAACATTTTCCACTGGAACAAAAAAAATAAATCTTGCTTTTATGTTACCACTTATTTCTTTTATAACTTGTATACACCTAATTTGTTTTAGATTTCATCAAATGTACACAATACTGATAGATTACAGGTCTCCTGCAGTGCAAGTAATTGAATACATTTTAGCTTCTTTAGTAAAGCCTTATTGAATGTCACAGCTTAAAAAATAACTTTTCTTAACAAGAAAAAAATGTTATACCAAATTTTAGACTGTAGTGAAAGAGCTAAATGCACATTATTTAAAATTATTTATACTAATATGAAGATAATTAGCATTTTACTTTTGACATGGATTTATTTGTATATTAATATAAACGGAATATTCTACTGTTTAAAATCAGGTTTTCTTGGTCTTTATATGATATTGGGCTTCTGACGGCATCAGAACGAGGCTCCAATAGGAGCCTATGAAAGTGCACTCTCATGAGCGCAATGCTTCCCAGCAATGCGAACGTGAGGTTGGGTTTGCATTCCTAAAAACTTGTAATACCAGCACACATTATCGTGTGCTGGTATTACACAGTAGAGCGCAAATATCGCTTTCATCAAATCGATATTTAGCGCTCCACTTGTAATCTGGCCAGTCTGGGCTTTCGAGATTCTATAAAAAGTCTTCCCAGTATTTGGAAGCCTCTGGTGGGGTTTTGTATAAAAGCAGTTTTACACTGAACAGTGTGTCTCACAAAGGGGCATTTCTCACATTTATGTCAATGAGAAGGCTCACAAAAAAAAAATGTAATTTAAAAATCATATGAAATAAAGTATTGAAATAAAAAGTCACAGTAAAATTGTTCTGTAATTATAATATTTTATTGAAAAATTCAAATTCCTATTGAAATCACATAGGAATCATGTAGGAAAAAACTATGAAATGCACACAAAAAAAAAGAAAAAAAAAAAAGTGAGATTGTTTTCCTTATTGTAAAATTAATTTCCTCACCTCTGCAAGTGGGCTGAACAGGGGCATTCCTGGATGTTAACTGAATGTTCCTGGTATATTGTGTAAACATTTTCACCCTGTAGATTAATTTTATTATGCAAACTGATAAGATTGTGTCAAAATATGCAAAACATGTATTACCCTTATAGATAAACATATGCATGTGAAACTATAGGCAATTGTGAGATACTGTACAGTGAAAACAGGGTAAATCAATTTATATTGTTCTATTACTTTCTATGGGAGGCATTTTACAACTTGCGACATGAGTTGGGAATAAAATGCCAAGACAAGAGCGCAATAATAGGAGTAGTTGTGGAGAGGTTTTGGTAGAGATCATTAAACTATTGGTACTTTATAATCTTATGCCTTGGTCTGGTCGCAAACATAAATAGTATCTGCCTTTAAAATAAGTTATATTCTGTTTATTAATGGGTAAAGTTTGTAATTGAATATTGACCTTCCAGAGAAACAGTATCTCACTAGAATGAATTTACTTTGTAGTTATGTTTAGTATTAAAGTATAAAACATATGTTCTTACATGCTAGAGTTTAAATTCTCACTCAATTGTAATAAATAGGACAAACTTGTGCATAACAAAAAGTCAACACAGAAGCACTTACTTAAATTTCAAATAACCAGTAGATTTTTTTTCTGACAAGCCTCTATATCATGTGACAGCATCAGCTAATCACAGAATCATATACATATACAGGGCCGAATTATTATTGTCTGGCAGACATGATACGCTGTAGCATCACTTAACATTACACAAGCAGTTCTAGTGAACTGTTTGTGCAATGCCGCCCCCTGCAGATTCGCGATAGCAGGGGGTGTCAATCTGCCCGATCGTATAGGATCGGGTGGATTGATGTCCACAGCCTCAGAGGCGACAGACCAGTTAAGAAGCAGCGGTCTTAAGACCGCTGCTTCATAACTTCTGTTTCCGGTGAGCCTAAAGGCTCGCGCGGAATCAGGGGCCGACCCCACACTGTGAACTCTTGAACAGTGTATAGCTGGTACCTCAAAAAGTTTACATATAAAAAGACTGTGCACAATTTGACAATGGAAGTAAATAGTCTCTTAAAACTGTATGCTTTGTCTGAATCATGAAAGTTTAATTTTGACTTTAATGTCCCTTTAAATAAAGAGCTCCCAGTGGTGGCAGCATTGATGACTAATGAGCCTCAGTGACTTATACCATATGTAACTAATAGTAATAATAAAAATGGAAATGCTAATTGTTATATGAGAATATAAAGAAGAGCTTTTACTAATTTGAGATGCTTTACTAGCCATTTGTCTATTTGTCAAATATGCCTATGTGATATTTGAGATCAGATACATTCCCAAATAGGACCTCAAAGGCATGCCCAGTGGAGCACCAATTATGCCAGCTGTATGGCCAAATGAAGTCTAACATCAGATTCAGGGCCCTTGCAGTTAGGTGGGTTCCAGTATGTAAGCTACATACACAACTACCATCACATTACAGGTTTATTGGTCTAAGCAGGTTCCATCATGACAGCTATATTTTGAAGTGACAAAATAAATCAGGTAGATGGTCTCTTTCACCTTCATTATATTAGCAATATACTAAGTCAGACTCTAGATCAGATGCTTGGCTTCTGTATCCCCCGTTATATCAGTTTCATGACCAAGTTAAATGCTAAACATTCCTTTTCAATTACTGCATACTTTCTTTCTCTGGGGCTTAACTTTCTACTCCAGTAAAGGATTGGATGTTCCTCACCTTCTACTATTTGAGACAATACAGCCCCTAAACCTACATCCTAGGCATCAATTTGAAGCAAGAAAGTATCTTCAAAATTTGGAGCAATTAAAACTGGACTAGTACAAGGAGCAGTTATTAATTCCTGAAACGATGATTTAGCTTCCTGTGCCCATTTAATTACATCTGGGACATGTCACTTTGTGAGCTCAGTTAGAGGACTTGCAATAGTTGCAAAGTTGGGGATAAAGCACCTGTAGTACCCCACTAACCCCAAAAGTGCCATTATTTTTTTTTCTCTTTGGAGTAGGATAGTTTTGAATGGCCCCTATGTTATTTAACTAGGCTTTTACTAGACCTCCTCCTACCACATATCCAAGATATTTAGGTTCTGCCAACTCAATGGCACACTTACTAAGGTTAGCTGTTAACCCAGCCATTCTCAGAGTCTTTAGTACAGCGTCTACCTTTACAAGATGAGTTTTCCAATCTTGAGAAAATATTACTACATCTAGATAGGCTGCTGCACATTGGTAATGTGGCCTCAACAGCTTATCCATTAGACCGGGAGTACTGTATATTGAAACAACCCCTCAGGAGAGTCTTTTCTTTGGCAGATTCTGCTAACGGTATTTTCCAGTACCCTTTAGTTAAATCTAAAGTTGTTATAAAACGGGCCTTGCCTAGTCTATCAATGAGTTTATCCACTCGGGGTATTGGATAAGCATCAAAACATGAAACTTGATTCCCTTTTCTGAAATCATTACAAAACCTGAGTGAACTGTCTAGCTTGGGAACCAGTACAATAGGACTAGACCATTCACTACTCGATTCCTCAATCACGCCCATCTGCAACATTTTAGTAATTTCAGCTTTAATTTCTACCCATTTTGCCTCAGCTATTCAATAGGGCCTTAATTTTACTTTTACCCCAGGTTTGGTTATTATGTTATGCTCAATAACTTTCGTCCGTCCTGGTTTTTCTGAAAATATATCTTTAAACTTGCTAATTAGTGTTTTAGCTTCTAAAGTTTGAGTAGGGGTCAGTTGCTCAGATATTGCTTAGATAACTCTGGGTCCCTTACTGTAGAGTTAACCTTATCTTTCCATTCACATGGATCTATTTCTGTCATATTAGCACTACTTGGTAACACCTCCTCTCTTGCCTTCCAAGGCTTTAAAAGGTTTATATGATAAATTTGTTCTTTCTTTTTATGATCAGGTTGTTTAATTTTGCAGTTCACCTCTCCTATATGCTCCAAAACCTTATAGGGTCCCTGCCATCTAGCTAACAATTTACTTTCGGTAGTAGGTAGTAAAACCAGTACCCGATCACCTGGACTAAACTTCCTAGTTATAGTTCTCTGATTATAAAAAAGTTGTTGGGCTTCTTGGGCTTTTTCCATATGAGACTTCACAATTGGGCTAACTGCATAAACCTGTCCCTCATCTGGGTAATATATTCAATAATATTCTTTCCCTGGGGTTGTTGTTCTTCCCAAATTTATTTTATTACATCCAGAATTCCCCTTGGTTGCCATGCATACAACAAACCAAAAGGAGAGAAACCAGTAGAAGAACTAGGCACTTCTCTAATTGAGAACATTAAATATGGCAAAAGTGAATCCCAGTCTTTTACATCCTGTTGTACCACCTTTTTTTAACATATTGTTCAGTGTCTTGTTAAAACTTTCTACCAACCCGTCTGTTTGTGGGTGATAGACAGAGGTACAAATAGCCTTGATTTTTAGGAGCTGATAAACTTCCCTCATAAGCAGTGAGGCAAAAGGTGTTCCCTGATCAGTTCAATCTCTTCTGGAAGGCCAACCCGGGAAAACACCTGTACCAATTCCCTTACTATAGTTTTTGTGGTAATACTCCTTAAAGGTATTGTCTCCGGATACCTAGTTGCATAGTCAACAATCACTAATATATACTGATTGCCCCTAGTTGACTTCTCTATAGGTCCTACTATGTCCATACCGAATGGTTTATCTATGATAGGAAGGGAAAGAAATGGAGCTCTTGCAATCTGCCTTGGAGTTGTTAGCTGACACTCTGGGCAAGATGAGCAATATCGCTTTACTTCTTCATACATTCCAGGCCAGAAAAATTGTTCTAAAATTCTGGTTCTAGTTTTCTCTGCACCAAGGTGTCCCCCAAAGAGGTGTCAGTGAGCATATTCCAGTACAACATTTCTATGGCTTTTTGGAACAAGAAGCTGTTATACCAGCCTCCCTACATGCTGCGTAACTCTGTATAAGAGATCATTTTTAAGTATAAAATAAGGTGCTGCACCTGTTCTTTTCCCTGGTACTTTTACTCCATTTATTTCTGTGACGTCTATTCGTGCATGTACAAAAGTAGGGTCATTGGCCTGACTCTGCCCAAAATTTCTCCATGATTTTAACAATTAATCTAACTCAGAGGGCATATTTTTACTTGTAACTCCAGGATCTTCCTGCGGTATAGGTTGGGAAGTAGAGTTCTGCAAATCTCCATTTGCTTCTTTGCCCACCATTACCGCAAGAAGTTCTTTAGACTGTTTCCTTGCTCCCATAAATTTGTCTAACCTCCTCTCCCCGCTTTGTTTTCCAAGTTTTCCAAGCCTCTGCATATAGGTCAAAGTAGAAGGGAAAGACATCCCCCAAACAGCCTTGGGAAGTCTCTGCCCCCTTGGGTTCACCTATCTGGACCACACCCTTCAGTAGGCCTGAGAAGCCCGGAAAATTTCTGCCCAGTAAGACAGGGTATGGCAGTTGGGGTATAACAGTGGCTGGAACAGTTATATTTTCCCAATTTAGTGCTACAGGAAGCAAAATATTAGGATGATAGAGCACAGTTCCATGTACAAAAGAAATACCAGTCTTTCCTACTGGTTGTGTAGGGATAGTTTTTGCTAGCTGACCTGATACTAGCATGACTGCGCTTCCTGAGTCCACTAGCATGTCCGTTTCCCTACCATTTATGCTAACCTTCAAAACATATTGATTAGAACTTTTAACACATCCTACTACATTAATCAGGTAACAGTTAGAATCATCACAGTAGTCCGACCAGTTCACTTGCATAGGTTTTTGTGAACACGGACATTGTGCTGATATGTGTCCCAACTCTCCACAAGAGTAGCAGCGAATAAATCTTTTTTCATTTAGTTGCCCTTTTGTTCCTTCTGTCTCCTTTTCTGTGCCAAAAGTATTGAAGTTTGCTTTCTTGTTCAAACGTTCTTCTGGGTTGTGCAAATGATTACCAGTTTTATGGCGGAACAAACTTGAGGTCTCAGGGGGTTTCTTAGGTGACAGTTCTTTTGCTGTGATATATCTTTCAACTAGACTGATCATGTCCTCACATGACGTAGGAGCAGTCTGTCCCATCCATTCACGTAAAATGGGTGGTAGTCCATGGAGATAACGATACAATACAATTATCTCCAATATCTGTGCAGAGCTATTGGTCTCCGGCTTTAATCATTTTTTGTCAGGTGGATGAAATCAAACATTTGTGACCTTGGTGGTATATTTTCATGAAACTTCCATACATGAAATCTCTGTACTCTAGCAATTGGTGTCATTGCGAGCAAGAATTTCCTCCTTCGGGCGAGCATAGTTAACTGCATCCTCTGGTGATAGGTCAAAGTAGGCTTTCTGTGAATCTCCAACCAAAAATAGAGCCAGAAGACCTGCCCATTGTCTTTGTGGCCATGCCTCTCTTTCTGCGACACGCTCAAATGTGAGAAAATAAGCCTCAATTTATTGAATTATTTGATCTTCCATAGTCACCTTAGCCTTATGTTTTAGGTGCTTTGTACACCCTACCACACTACTCTATATATATATATTTTGGTTAGCTGGGTAACCATCTGTGCGGAGCTATAGGTGCTTCTTCTCCTTGGCGCTTGGTCTCTTACATTGTAGTCTAAATAAGCCTCCACATCATCGTCAAGAGTCATTTTGTGTAAATACTGGTTAGCCCTAATATTCAGGACTTCAGTTTCTGGTGTAGATACAGGCCTAGCAGGCATACCTACTCGTTGCAACACTTCATGTAATGTATTCTGTGTCTGAGTAATTTGATTCATAAATAACTGGTTTGCTTCTCTTTGCACATGCATAGCTTCCTACAGAGCAGTCCTGTCTTCTGTGACCTTCTCTAGAAGCCTCCTAGTTGTTTCCTGCTGTGTTGCAGTCAATTGTACCAATGTTTTTATTAACTCCTCCATAATCCCACCGCTGCCACCACAATGCAACAATGTTGCCTTTTACTGGATTAATAATGTGTTCTTGTGTGCGGTCCCTTTAAATATTGAGCAAACAACACAATAAAATTGCTTCCACAGACAGGGGTCCTATGAACTTGGAGGGTTAACTTTTATTGTTCATCACTGGTGTTACACTTTAAATAACACAGTATAGCAGTGTTGCATTAAGGTAACACTGTCCTTTTAATTTAAAAACAAACAACAACAATAAACAAACAAAAATCTATCTCCTTATTGGAGAACTAACTAAACATGGCCAGGTACACAACAAACCTGCCTAGTTCCCTCACTAATGACAGGTGATAAATTAGCCCCCAAAACACTTTACCAAAATATATTTTCACAGTCCAGTGGTACCTGCACATTTTTCCATGCTTGTAAGGAGAGGATTTCAGCCAGTCTGCAGCTCAGAGTTTCTCTCCCTTCTCTCTCTGCAGTTTTGTGAGCTGCCTTTTAAGAAGGCTGACCACACCCTTCCCTTAGTAGCCTTTTTAACCCCATGTATACCTTATTGCATGCCTTATCCTGAGACTAACCTAGTAGCCAGCTATAACTTCCCCTCTTGGACAGTACAATCTGTCACAGTGCATCTATACAGAAAGGAAGAAGAATGCTTGTATAGAAATGGGAAAGGGTGAATGATTGGGTGCAAAAGTGTGGAATAACAACTTTTGATGTAAGCACTTGGATACCTTTAGTAGTGAATGTGGATAGAGGCCTGTGCATATGTGTCTGGGTGTGTAAATACAGGTGGGAGGGGAGCCTGAGATGCATGTGTAAATGTAGTAGATTACCTATACATGTTTAAACATGGTAGAGCACCTGTAGGGTATGTGTGTAATAGTGGGAGAGCAAATCTTAGTGTTCATAAAATTAATATAGCAAATGTCCTATGCTATTTTCTAGTGTATTGAAATATTGTCTGTTCTTTTCCTTTGGTAAAATTGTGCACCCCAAACAGTACTTACATGGTCCCTAGGGGCCCTCAGCAAGTTAAAAGTCATGTAGTGTATGATGTCACACCAATTAGGATACTTTTAGGCAGAGGTAATCTGCTGAAATGTGCCTCACCTCAATTTATTTTGGTTGACCTTGGAAGTCCACTTTGAGTAAAGTATAAAAAAATGTCCAGTGCTAAACACACTTTACAACTGCTTTTAAAGGCCATCATCATTTTAGGTACTTAATAAATTTAGATTTCATTTGTAATTATTCTACCAAAAATGTATTTTGGTATTTTAATTGCCCATTGAATACCTTGTACTTAGCAGTAACACATTTAATCAATTTATTTAATCATTAAGTAATTTTCCAAAAAAATTAAAATGGATTAACTAGATAAAATAAAGTGTCTCGATAAGGATACTGCTGCATAGAATTTTGCTCAAGTAACACAAAATCTGAGAGCAATGAAATAGAAACTCTGGGATGTTGATAAAGATGATCCCAGAAAGTTTGATGTTTTAATAGTCCTTTTGTAAGGAGCCTTACACTGCTTTTTCTAGATGGCTTCATCCATAAAAAACTATTGAAGCATAACCAGTTCACATGAACAGTTTCATATTCTTTTCTAGAGATGCCTCTGTTTATTTTCCTTAAAGTGATCAACATTAAATAGTTATTTTGCATAACATTTTTACAAATTAAAGTTGAATATTGACATGTAGTATGACAACATTGTTATGATAACACATATGACAAAGCAACCAAAAATAATAATATTCCCAATTTTTGTGTTATATATTTTTTATTGATAAGAAGATTACTTGTACAGACAGCTTATAATGCACATAATACATTGCAGCATGTCACAACTGTTACACCAAAGAAGTCACAATAACTGAGTAAAGTCCCAACTACTGATAAATGAATGAAATACAATAAAAAAATAAAATAAAGTTATTAACCCCTATCCTGCCGCTCCCGGAGCCCACCACAACTCTAATAAAGTTATTAACCCCTATCCCACCGCAACTAGCTAAAGGTATTAACCCCTAAACCCCTGTCCTCACACATCACTACCACTTACTAAACCTATTAACCCCAAAACCACCAGCCCCCCACATCGCCATACACTAAATTAAACTATTAATCCCTAAACCTAATAACCCGCTAACTTTACATTAAATATTAACTCATCCCTATCTTATAACAAATTTAAACTTACCTTTAGATTTAAATTAAACTATATTAAACTATTAATTAACCTACCCTAACTGTTATACTAAAATTACATTAAACTATATTAAACTAATAATTAACCTACCCTAAATATTATACTAAAATTATATTAAACTATATTAAACTAATAATTAATCTACCTTAACTGTTTACATTAAAATACAAATTAAATTAACTATATTATATATTTAAACACCTAACCCTACTCAAATAATTTAAATCTACAATAAAAAATTACAAAGTTACAACAAATAACAAACACTAAGTTACAAAAAAATAAACACTGCTACACAAAATAAAAAATAAATTATCAAAGATTTAAACTAATTACACCTAATCTAAGATCCTTATGAAAATAAAAAAGCCTTCCCAAAATAAAAAAACCCTAACCTACAATAAACTGCAAATAGCCCTTAAAAGGGCCTTTTGCGGTGCATTTCCCCAAAGAAATCAGCTCTTTTACCTGTAAATAAAAAATACAAACACCCCCCAACAGTAAAACCCACCACCCACACAACCAACCCCCCCAAATAAAAACCTAACTAAAAAAACCTTAGCTCCCCATTGCCCTGAAAAGGGCATTTGGATGGGCATTGCCCTTAAAAGGGCATTTAGCTCTATTGCTGCCCAAACCCTAATCTAAAACTAAAACCCACCCAATAAACCCTTAAAAAAAAAACTGATACTAACCCCTGAAGATCCATTTACAGTTTTGAAGATCCGACATCCATCCTCAACGAAGTGGCAGAAGTCCTCATCGAAGCCGGCAGAAGTCTTCATCCAATCGGCCGAAGTCTTCATCCAAGCCCGCAGAAGTCTTCACCCAGACGGCATCTTCTATCTTCATCCATCCGGCGTGGAGCGGCTCCATCTTCAAGACATCCGACGCGGAGCATACTCTTCTTACGACGTCTTCTTGAACAATGAATGTTACTTTAAATTACGTCATCCAAAGATGGTGTCCCTTAGATTCTGATTAGCTGATAGAATTCTATAAGCCAATAGGAATTAAGGTTGAAAAAATCCTATTCTAGCTGATTATCCTAGCTACAAAGTAAAAGGAACTATAATATCTTCAGGAGAAATGAGGGCATATTACATGGCTCTGGACTCAGGTCTACTTGTATGTGTTCCACTTTGTTATACAGCATTTCCGTATGTTACTTCCCACTTTGAAGTGGCGTGCAGGCTTCTCATATTGCATATAATATGCCCTCTTATTTCTCCTGATTATATTATAGTTCCTTTTACTTTGTAGCTAGGATAATCAGCTAGAATAGGCTGTGTTTGTTACTTTATAAATAGGAGTTTGTTGTACAGGGATACATTATTTTATTGGTGTGTCACATAGAATATTTTCAATTTATAAGATTACTAATAAATCAATTTTGGTTTGAAATGTAAAAGAGTGCTGAATTCCCTTTCTTTTTACAGAGGATATAGCTATCCTCTTTTCATTCTTCCTGTTTACTACTGTTGTTATTTCTATTAAAGGATCTGCACCATTACCTTTAATAAGGTTTGAAACTAATTTCAGGTTTATAGAATCTGATCCGGGATAAAGTAGTTATCCCTGATATATATATATATATATATATATATATATATATATATATATATATATATATATATGTGTATATGTATATATGCATAGGCATATACAGATATATATATATATATATATATATATATAAAGAACAAGAGAATGTTATTCCCACTATAACACTAGAATAAAATGTATATTACTTTAAGAATATATACATATATGTACCATCAATAAAATCGACATAAATAAAGGTAGCTGCATGACATGTAAACCCCCCTAGTTATTTTACAGAAAAGGGATTTATGAAAATGTCCACATATAAATACAGATCCAAGCAATGCAATACAATATGATTGTAAAAACAAGTTCATATAAATAAAACTGTTAGTTTTTCCAGAGGTTTGGGCAGCTGAAATAAATATTTGTGAAGCTTCCCAGATCCTTCACTAAAGATAGATAGGAGAACAAGGACTGGGTAACTGCGCCACAAACAAATGGAAGAGAATGCAAGTATGGGGTATTAGCCCCTATAGCAAGTCACTTACTTTAAAACATCTCAATCAGTATGAGGTAAGTAGCCGCTGTAGAGAAAGTGGAGCACAGCTCCGTCCAGTATAAAAACTGCTCTCTAAATATGGAAACAGGGTATCCAGGGGTTCAGGTCTGCTGTGCTTCTCCTGAAGTATGGTAGTATCCTTTGCTCACTGTATGTCCGCACTTTGTTTTCCCAGGTAGTGGAATAGGCATATGGAAGTAAACAACCACTTATATAGTGAAGTACATTCTATTTATTCAAACATAAAACTCAACCAATATAAAGTTTGCACTCACAAACCAAACCTCAATATGAGGTAAGTAAAAGCATATAAAATATTCCACATAGGGAACCAGGATGCGTGTACTGAGTAACCAAGTCCAGGAATATAAAATACACTTGAGTACAAAGCTGTCAGTAGTCCCTGACGCATTTCAAAGTTACCTTCTTCATCAGAGGGATATGAAGCTTATGTGAATGGTCGAGTGTTTAAATTAGTTGCATAAAAACAGGTCTGAGATTCTAAGGCTTGTATAAAGGTATTCAGAAGATACATTGATGATTTATTCTTCATATGGTCAGGAACACAGAACCAACTAACAGAATGGTATGATCAACTAAACAGTTGTAAACACAACCTTATGTTCAGGATGAACACATTGGAGACTGTCATCAACTTCCTAGACCTGAGAATATTCAAAGATGGGGATCGACTGAATACTACCCTTTATCAGAAAGAGACGGATCATAAATCAATACTGAGAGCGGCCAACTGCCACCCACATGCTTTAAAAAAAGCCTTACCAATATCCCAGTTTAAACAGGTGGTTCACAACAACACCTCATCAGAAAACAAAGAACACCAATTAATTGATATGTGTGACAAATTCAGATCCAGGGGCTACCAGGATCGAATATTACAGGACATTTTGACAGAGACTAAAGATGTGACCCAAGAGGAAGCTCTCAAGAAGAGGACCATGAGTTCAGATGATAAATCATGCATGACCTTTGTAACAAAGTATACTCCTGATAAGAAACAACTTAACAACATTGTCAACAATAATTGGAACATTCTTTCCAGTGACCCTAGACTTCCATTTGGTGAACACGATCTACCCAGGACGGGTTACAGATGGGGCAGAACCTTAAAAGACATTCTAATGAGACCAGATCACAGACCTAGCTACAGCAACCCACATGGCTTGGTACACCTAAAGCAGGATGCTTTAGGTGCAGCAGTTGCACCACTTGTAATAGTTTGGTACAGGGCACCCAGTTTGTCCATCCATGGCACAATAGAAGGTATGCCATTAAGCACAGGGTAACATGCACTACCAAATATGTAGTCTACATGTTACACTGCAACTGTGGCAAATATTAAGTTGGCAAAACCAATGACAATTTGCGCACCAGGATGGCTAATCACAGGGCTGTCATACGGAGTGCCATAGGCACAGGTGCAAATGATCAACCTGTGGCTAAACATTTTTTGGTTGCCAAACACACTGTGGCTGACCTACGATACATTATCATTGATCATGTCCCGCCCCTTAACCATGGTGGGGACTGGGCGAAACTCCTACTGCAATGTGAGACCAGGGTGGATCCATATCTTGGATACCTTGGTCCTGAAGGGACTTAATACCCACTTTAATATGTTGCGTTTTCTATAAATGCTGTCTGTAAAAGGCCTTTTTTTCTACTTTGAAGTTTTTGATAGATCTATATGAATGAGCTATATTTAATTTTTAATTTTTATTACCAGTGGTCATTGTGGCCACTATTGATCTAAGCCTAACTTTCACATGTATATGTCTCCCTACAGTACAGCATCTATGATGTAGATATCCCTGCAAGCAGTTGTGGTATTCTTCTCTGAGACCTATTAGCAGGGATTTTCTCTTGCTTGCATGCTATCTATAGGGTTACATTAGCTCAATTAATATGTGGCAAATATTTCACATCTTTTTTGACTCTGTGTTTATTCAGGTATTTATTATAGCGTATACTGATATGCAGAGAATGCTGTTTTTCATTATTTTGTAGTCCATCAGACTAATGTGTACAATCTGCCATTTCTATTTGCTGTTCTGTTCTTGTGTAGTATACTGATGATCGTTTGTATACAGTTTTACATGTTGTATATATGTAAGTACTGGTGGAGTTGCTGTCTTGGCAGCCAGGTTTTTTGATCATAATGCATGTAATCCATTATTAATTGATATGTTCACTATGAACCAACATCCCTGACTTAGTAGTGATTTGCTACAGTCTGGCATCTATTACGGATGGGATATGATGGTTTCCTGGTTGTTCATTCTGTTGCCGCACATTACGTGTGGTTTGGATACGGTTGCCTAGTTACAGGATCAATAATCCAGCCATTTTCCTGTTTGCGTTTTAGTCTTGGCCTTTCTGGGTTATGGTTGTCAGTCCCGCACATGCGCAGTAGCACAGGGAGGACACTGTCAACATGGTGGGTCGTATTAGATGGTAATTGGTGATGGGTACTTAAGAGGGTAAGTCACTTGGGTTATGTATTGTCTGTCTTATGAAGGGGCACCACCCCAAAACGTCATATTAATAAATTTGACAATCTTGGTCATACGGTGAGTGCCTTTGCTTATTTTCATGGAACTGTGTATGTGACTTACATGGAGCACCCCGGCAGCTGCTGATATTCATACTATTTCTGAATAGGGTGCCAAATAGGGGTGCCAAATAGGGTAATCCAAATACATAACCCATAACAGGGATCTATATATATATAGATATAAGCATGATAATTGACAACAAAATCTAGTATATACAAAAATGTGCATGGAATATCCAAAGACAGAGAATCCACAGACAATTTGCATTAGACATAAACAAAGGATATGTAAAGAACAGGAGTTATGCATTAAATATCAAGAGATCACAAACCTAAGTGCATGTACCGATATGGTGTTTAGGTACCATTCTTATCGCGTACAACCGGGTGGCCAAATTATATGTATGCTAACACGTAAAGAACATCAAAAAGACACATGCAAATACAACATGTCAAGCTGTGTTAATACAAAAGAACCTGTGTTACAGGAACCAATGTCAGTCCACTCCTGCATTCAAACCTTTGGGATGTACCGTGTCCAGTTTGAAAATCCAACGTTCTTCAATTTGTAGCAAGCGTTTGTTTCTGTTTTCCCATCTGTTTTCCCATCTAGGTAGTGCAGGTACGTGGTCAATGAGCTGAAAACGTAAGTCTTTAACAGTGTGGCCTTTTTCCATAAAGTGTCTTGCCACTGGTTGGTCACTGTCTCTTTTTCAATTGCCATGCGAATCACACTACAGTGATTCACCGTCCTTTCCTTGATGACATCTGAGTTTTTCCCTATATAGAATAGTCCACAAATGCAATTTAACATGTAAATCACATATGGGGTAGTGAATGTTAGAGAATGTTTGATTTGATGACGTTCATTGGTGTGAGGGTGTCTAAAGCTGCTGCCCTGTATCATAGAATGACACAGTGACATAGTGACACAGTTTGGGCATCTATATGACCCCTTCTTTGTAGTCTGTAGCCATGAGTCTTTTCTGTAGCAGTGTTGGGGGTCTGTCAGTACCAACATGTCACGTAGGCTCCTAACACGTTTGAAGCCAACCCTTGGAGGACCATATCCCTCATACGGTAGTGATCTATCGCTGTTGACCACATGCCAGTGTTGTTTAAATACTCCCCCAATACTCCTTAGTTGTGGGCAGTAGGTAGTGATAAAGTTGACCCTCAATGTATCGTCTTGTGGTTTCACTGTAGACATCAATTCTTGTTGTGTGGTTAACTCAACCGTTCTCTTAGCTCGAACAATATTCTCATTGTTGTAGCCTCTGGCCATGAATTTCTCCTCCATTTGTTGGAGTTGAAGCATTTTATCTGCTTCTGAGGAATTGTTTCTAGCCACACGTAACATCTGTGACCTCGGGATAGTCCTTAGTTACCAGTGGTCTCGGATGGCTGCTGGTGGCGTGTAAAATTGAATTCCTATCCGTTGGTTTCTGAAATAATGTGGTGCCCAGCCTGTTAGTCTCCGTAGTTATTTAGATCCGTAGATCCAAAAAGTCAATGAAGGTTTTACTGGCAGTGACTTTCAACTTGGTTGGGCAACTGGATTTGTTCAGTGTGTCGATCAATTCATTGAGGGTCTGTACTCCGATATACCGCCGGTAAAATATTACCTTAGGATGCTGGTATATCTGTAGAACTTCTTCCTCTATGTACTCCATAAATAGGTTGGCAAATGACAGTGCCATGTTGGAGCCCATGGCCATCCTAGTTAGTTAAAGGTAATAGTTCTTCTCAAATCGGAAGTATTTACTTTTTAGGCATAGTGTAAGAAGTTGCTTGATGAAATCAGCTGGGGGTCTAACATATGGGTACTTATTCAGACAGTTCCTGATTACCTCTATGCCTTCATCATGAGGAATCACAGTATATAAGCTGTTCACATTCATGCTCACTAGGAGGTCATCAGCTGTTACTTCAGTGATGTGTGACAGCAATTCAATCAATGCCCATAAATCTCTTAGGTAGGATTTCATATTCCTTACCATTGGTTGTAGTATATGGTCAAGTAAAATAGCCAGTGACTGTAGTAGAGAGTCTCTTGCCGACACTATGGGCCGGCCTGGTGGTGACAACAGGTCCTTGTGGATCTTGGGCAAGGTATACATGATTGGTCGTACTGGATGTGCAACTGTCAGCCAGTCCTTAGTGTTGGTATCAATCCAATCCCTGATTTGTGCATCCACAACTTTGGTATCGATCTGTTGTTTTAATTTGATTGTGGGATCACCAGGTAGACTTTTGTAAGTATGCATGTCAGATAGTTGTTTAAGGATTTCATCCTTATATTTCTGGTAGTCTTGGACAACAACTGCCCCACCATTGTCAGCTGGGCGTATTACAATCTCAGTATTTCTTGACAGTTGGGCCACTGCTTCCCTCTCTTCACGAGTCAAATTATGTTTGAATGGTATACTTCTGCACTGTTCCCACTCCTGTTGTGCCAGTCTGGTATAGGTGCGTATGCTGGGGTGGGTAATCACAGGATCAAAGGTATTGCGGGGTTTGAATGGACAAATGTTGTCATCCTTTGTCATGTTTTGAAAGTGATCACCCAACTTCAGTTGGTGTTGGAGCAGGGGAATTGTCCTCCCCCTTTTTTTTTTTCTTCTCTCCTTTTCTCTTTTACGAGAATTATGCAAATATAATAAGGAACATTTTTTTTTTCTCTTTTGGTAACTTAGGAAAAGATTACCCACAAAGTATGAAGCATGGGTATCAGCATTAAGAAATATTGTTTTCTCTGTTTTGTGGGTTCTGTTACGGGGATAAAAAAAAAGGAAAAATGTAGGTAAAATGTATCAATGGGGGGTAGTTATCAAGCCGTCTACTTTTCTGACTTCGCCGGCCCAATACGCCCGCCTAAGCTCGCCTACCTTCGCCGCCGCGGACCTGAAAAAATACGCCTAAGTTATCAAATAAAGCTGTCAAAAAGCCGCGGGGCGATGAGCAGCGGACTGTGACAGTTATCACTCATCCGATCTCGCTGCCCTTCGGCTTTTTCCCAGCTTTATTGCTAGCCTGTCACTAAGCACTCACACTAAACTACACTGTTCTACCCCCTATACCGGCGCCCCCCGGGGCCCCCCGCAACTCAATAAAGTTACTAACCCCTAAACCCCCACTCCTAGACCCCGCCGCAACTCTTATAAATGTATTAACCCCTAAACCGCCGCTCCTAGACCCTGCCGCAACTCTTATAAATGTATTAACCCCTAAACCGCCACTCCCGGACACCGCTGCCACCTACAGTATACCTAGTAACCCCTATCCTGCCCCCCCTACACCATCGCCCTCTATTATAAAATTATTAACCCCTATCCTGCTGATCCCACACCTCTCCGCAACTAAATAAATAGTTTAACCCCTAAACCGCCGCTCCATGAACCCGCCGCAACCTATATTAAACCTATTAACCCCTGTCCTGCCCCCCCTACACCGTTGCCACCTATAATAAATTTATTAACCCCTAATCTGCCCCCCCTACACCGTCGCCACCTATAATAAATTTATTAACCCCTAATCTGCCCCCCACTACGCCGCCGCCACTGTAATAAAATTATTAACCCCTAAACCTAAGTCTAACCCTAACCCTAACGCCCCCCTAACTTAAATATTAATTAAATAAATCTAAATAAATTAACTCTTATTAACTAAATGAATCCTATTTAAAACTAAATACTTACCTTTAAAATAAACCCTAATATAGCTACAATATAAATAATAATTATATTATAGCTATCTTAGGATTTATATTTATTTTACAGGTAACTTTCAATTTATTTTAACCATGTACAATAACTATTAAATAGTTATTAACTATTTAATAGCTTACCTAGCTAAAATAAAGAGAAATGTACCTGTGAAATAAATCCTAACCTAAGTTACAATTACACCTAACACTACACTATACTTTAATAAATTATTCCTATTTAAAAATAAATACTTACCTGTAAAATAAACCCTAAGATAGCTACAATATAATTAATAATTATATTATAGCTATCTTAGGATTTATATTTATTTTACAGGTAACTTTGTATTTATTTTAGCTAGTTAGAATAGTTATTAAATAGTTATTAACTATTTAATAACTACATAGCTAAAAGAAATACAAAATTACCTGTAAAATAAATCCTAACTTAAGTTACAATTAAACCTAATACTACACTATCATTAAATTAATTAAATAAACTACCTACAAATAACTACAATTAAATACAATTACATAAACTAACTAAAGTACAAAAAATAAAAAAAGCTAAGTTACAAAAAATAAAAAAATAAGTTACAAACATGTTAAAAATATTACAACAATTTTAAGCTACTTACACCTAATCTAAGCCCCCTAATAAAATAACAAACTCCCCCAAAATAAAAAAAATGCCCTACCCTATTCTAAATTAAATAAATTTCAAAGCTCTTTTACCTTACCAGCCCTTAAAAGGGCCATTTGTGGGGGCATGCCCCAAAGAAAACAGCTCTTTTGCCTGTAAAAGAAAAATACAACCCCCCCCCAACATTAAAACCCACCACCCACATACCCCTAATCTAACCCAAACCCCCCTTACAAAAACCTAACACTAATCCCCTGAAGATCATCCTACCTTGAGTCGTCTTCACTCAGCCGAGCCACCGATGGAACTGAAGAGGACATCCGGAGCAGAAGAAGTTAATCCTCCAAGCGGCGCTGAAGAAATCTTCCATCCGATGAAGTCATCATCCAGGCGGCGCTGAAGAAAAGTCTTCGATCCGGCCGATGTCATCTTCAAAGAGGCGCTGAAGAGGTCTTCTATCCGGGCGAAGTCATCTTCCAAGCCGGGTCTTGAATCTTCCTTCCGCCGACGCGGAACCACCTTCTTCACCGACGGACTACGACGAATGACGGCTCCTTTAAGGGACGTCATCCAAGATGGCGTCCCCTCAATTCCGATTGGCTGATAGGATTCTATCAGCCAATCGGAATTAAGGTAGGAAAATCTGATTGGCTGATGGAATCAGCCAATCAGATTCAAGTTCAATCCGATTGGCTGATCCAATCAGCCAATCAGATTGAGCTCGCATTCTATTGGCTGATCGGAACAGCCAATAGAATGCGAGCTCAATCTGATTGGCTGATTCCATCAGCCAATCAGATTTTTCCTACCTTAATTCCGATTGGCTGATAGAATCCTATCAGCCAATCGGAATTGAGGGGATGCCATCTTGGATGACGTCCCTTAAAGGAGCCGTCATTCGTCGTAGTCCGTCGGGGAAGAAGGTGGTTCCGCGTCGGCGGAAGGAAGATTCAAGACCCGGCTTGGAAGATGACTTCGCCCGGATAGAAGACCTCTTCAGCGCCTCTTTGAAGATGAAATCGGCCGGATCGAAGACTTCTTCAGCGCCGCCTGGATGATGACTTCATCGGATGGAAGATTTCTTCAGCGCCGCTTGGAGGATTAACTTCTTCCGCTCCGGATGTCCTCTTCAGTTCCATCGGTGGCTCGGCTGAGTGAAGACGACTCAAGGTAGGATGATCTTCAGGGGATTAGTGTTAGGTTTTTGTAAGGGGGGTTTGGGTTAGATTAGGGGTATGTGGGTGGTGGGTTTTAATGTTGGGGGGGGGGTGTATTTCTCTTTTACAGGCAAAAGAGCTGAACTTTTTGGGGCATGCCCCCACAAATGGCCCTTTTAAGGGCTGGTAAGGTAAAAGAGCTTTGAAATGTATTTAATTTAGAATAGGGTAGGGATTTTTTTTATTTTGGGGGGGTTTGTTATTTTATTAGGGGGCTTAGATTAGGTGTAAGTAGCTTAAAATTGTTGTAATATTTTTAACATGTTTGTAACTTATTTTTTTATTTTTTGTAACTTAGCTTTTTTATTTTTTGTACTTTAGTTAGTTTATGTAATTGTATTTAATTGTAGTTATTTGTAGGTAGTTTATTTAGTTAATTTAATGATAGTGTAGTATTAGGTTTAATTGTAACTTAGGTTAGGATTTATTTTACAGGTAATTTTGTATTTCTTTTAGCTAGGTAGTTATTAAATAGTTAATAACTATTTAATAACTATTCTAACTAGCTAAAATAAATACAAAGTTACCTGTAAAATAAATATAAATCCTAAGATAGCTATAATATAATTATTAATTATATTGTAGCTATCTTAGGGTTTATTTTACAGGTAAGTATTTATTTTTAAATAGGAATAATTTATTAAAGTATAGTGTAGTGTTAGGTGTAATTGTAACTTAGGTTAGGATTTATTTCACAGGTACATTTCTCTTTATTTTAGCTAGGTAAGCTATTAAATAGTTAATAACTATTTAATAGTTATTGTACATGGTTAAAATAAATTGAAAGTTACCTGTAAAATAAATATAAATCCTAAAATAGCTAGAATATAATTATTATTTATATTGTAGCTATATTAGGGTTTATTTTAAAGGTAAGTATTTAGTTTTAAATAGGATTCATTTAGTTAATAAGAGTTAATTTATTTAGATTTATTTAATTAATATTTAAGTTAGGGGGGAGTTAGGGTTAGGGTTAGACTTAGGTTTAGGGGTTAATAATTTTATTACAGTGGCGGCGGCGTAGTGGGGGGCAGGATAGGGGTTAATAAATTTATTATAGGTGGCGACGGTGTAGGGGGGGCAGATTAGGGGTTAATACATTTATTATAGGTGGCGACGGTGTAGGGGAGGCAGGATAGGGGTTAATACATTTAATATAGGTTGCGGCGGGTTCAGGGAGCGGCGGTTTAGGGGTTAATACATTTATTATAGTTGTGGTGGGCTCCGGGAGCGGCGGTTTAGGGGTTAATATGTATAGAGTAGCTTGCGGTGGGCTCCGGGAGCGGCGGTTTAGGGGTTAATATGTATAGAGTAGCTTGCGGTGGGCTCCGGGAGCGGCGGTTTAGAGGGTAATAACTTTATTTAGTTGCGGCAGTGTAGGGGGGGTCAGATTAGCGGTGTTTAGACTCGGGGTACATGTTAGGGTGTTAGGTGTAGACAGCTCCCATAGGAATCAATGGGATGTCTGTCAGCAGCGAACTTGTACTTTCGCTATGGTCAGACTCCCATTGATTCCTATGGGATCCGCCGCCTCCAGGGGTGGCGGATTGAAAACCAGGTACGCTGGGCCGTAAAAGTGCCGAGCGTACCTGCTAGTTTTTTGATAACTAGCAAAAGTAGTGAGAATGTGCGGAACATCTGGAGTGACGTAAGAATCGATCTGTGTCGGACGGAGTCCGGCGGATCGATGCTTACGTCACAAAATTCTACTTTTGCCGGTCTCGAGCCTTTGATAACTAAGGCGTATCAGCCTCGCCACAAATACGCTGCGGAATTCCAGCGTATTTGAGGTTGACGGCTTGATAACTACCCCCCAATATGTTTCATAAATGTATATTGTCTTTTTCTCATGCCTGTTTTGAAAGAAAACAATAATAAAAATTATATTTAAAAAAAATAATAACATAATCTAACAAAATTATTAAAAAAAAATTGCACAAAAAAAGTTATAGGTCTCAGGTGTTAGACAAAAAAAGGCAGGCAAAGGGCTTTAACATAGAGATACATACATATATAAATATGTATATGTAAATATGAATATATATATATATACAGTATATATATATATATATATATATATATATATATATTATATGTGTGTGTACAGATGTGTTTATGTATTTATATATGCATATATGTATTTAGACATATACATATACACATAAATACATATGTACACACATGACACATATAGACATATGTATAAGTGCACTGGAGCCCTTGACAGTCAAGTATGTGAAAACATGAAAAATCATATTTATGCAATATTCATATTTAATAAAGTGTTATACTGTGTATTTATTATAAATATTTCACATTCCAATGCTCTGCACATATGTTCTAATTATTTAGAATATATATAGTACCAAAATACATTAGATATGTGTAGAAATATGTATTTATGAATAAATAGAACATATTCTGCTATGTGAAGAACATTGGAATGTGAAATATTCATATTTTCATGTCAGGTTAGCGCACTTGCTGAATATGTAATCAGGCTTGCGTGCGAGTAGGGTATTCTTTTTCCACTAATTCTGCTTCATTGACTTTCATGGGGGAATACGTACATACAATATCCTAAGTTAATTTTTTTGTGCGCATCGGTTTATCACATGAGCAAAAACTTTCCCTTTCAACTTTTAATACGGGCACTACCCGACGCGAGCAAAAACCTTACTTCTAGTGGAGTTATCGTGCCACCGGGAGCATTAAATACCACTCTGCTTGTAATCTTGTCCTAAAATGTATTCAAAATTAATTTTCATGTTTTCAGGTATTTGACTGGAAAGGACTCCAAAGTATACATACATATGCATATATGTGTATACATGTGTATATACAGTATTTATGTATATACATATATACACATACAAACATGAATACACATGTATACATATGTATATACTGTATATATATATATATATATATATATATATGCACATACACATATTTAGACATGTATATGTATGTATATATAAATTATAGCCCTTTCTATTCAAATACCTTGTCATATACCATTTACCTTTTAACCCTAATAACTTTTTCTTTAATATCTATATTAATAATTTGTATTTGCTATGTATATATAAGTGTAATTGTTTATTTTAATGTATTTATGTTGTGTTTGGTGCAACTTTTTATTCAGCCCTAACCTACGCTAGGGGGCCGATTGATTACAGTGTAGACAGACATAATACGATGTAGCTCACGTAGAAACAGGGGCATCAAGCTCCATTCGGAGCTTGATAATTCGGCCCCTTGGACTTAGGTCGCTCTAACCTGACGAGTGCAAATTTAGTTTGCGCTCGCGTGGTTACATTTATTTTCAGGGATAGGCACGGACCAAGGCTGTGGCGGACATTTTCCAAAGTACAGACGTTAGTGAAGGACACCAAGGTACATTTCAAATTAAAAACAAAAACAAATCTCTTTACTGATAGGGTAGTGGATACATGGTGGACTTGCCATCCAGCAGAAGTGTTAGTGACAGTGAAGTAGTTTAAACATGCATGGGATAGGCATAAGGTTCTGCTAGATATAAGATAAGGCCAGGAACTAATGAAAGTATTCAGAAAATTGGGTAGACTAGATAGGCCGAATGGTTCCTATCTGCTGACATATTCTATGTTTCTATAAGTCAGGAGAGCGACACTTTGCTGTCAATTGGGCTGCATGTTGGACGCCCCTGGTCTAGTTCCACAAGTACAAATTAGTCATCTAATCAAACAAGTTTAAAATAACATTTAGTTGACTGCAGGCAGCTTGATTCTTCCCTCACTTTCCCACTACTAAGCGTGGCGCCGCTTGTGTCAAGGAGGTGTGAGGACCAGCATTCATCTGTTCTACTCCTCCCTCCCCTCCGCAAAACGGGTGGCGGACACAGCAAGGGCCAGTCACAGACACCAGTGTCCGTGTACGGACACCTTGCCTATCCCTGTTTATTTTTAACTGGTAACATGAGTGCAAGTTAGCTTTATTGAAATATCCCATGCTTTAACATTAGCATGCCACTTGTAGTTTAGCCCTTTCTGATGCATCTAGAGAATTATCAAGCCAAATTATCTGAATAGCCCATACTGAACCAAACATACTAGGTATAGTCATCTTAAACAGCATGGTTATTTATTAGTGTATCTAATTTTTCCCCGTTTGACCTACACCTGGTCAATAACAATAAACAACAGCCATAATATTTTCCTTTTTTATCTTCCCTTTTAAAGACATCTCCTCTATTGTTTTCTTTGTTCTTCACTTTTTTTTTTTCATATTTTTAAGACATCTTCCTATACCATGCTTTACCTTCTATTTTATTTCAGAGAGCTAATATATCAGGGATTTATCAGTGATAATACAGGCAATACATATGTATCCTTTTTAAGGTTTAGGTAGTTAAATACTGTAAATCTATCAATTTCTATAACTTTGCTTCCTACATTTTGATTAGATTAAAAGCTCTTTCCTTCCGACTTTCATTCAACATAACACTTAGTGGTAGATTTATCATAGTTGAGCGGACGTGATACGATGTAGCGTATCATGTTCGCTGCACATCGATAAATGCCGACAGCATACGCTGTCTTGTGAACTGCTGGTGCAATGTCGCCCCCTGCAGATTTGCGGCCAATCAGCTGCTAGCAGGGAGTGTCAATCAACCTGATCGCCTCAGAGCAGGCGGACAAGTTATGGAGCAGCGGTCTTTAGACCGCTGCTTCGTAACTTCTGTTTCCGGCAAGCCTGAAGGCTCGCACGGAAACAGGGGCATCAAGCTCCATTCAGAGCTTGATAATTCGGCCCCTTAAGGTTGAATTTTGAGGATGCTCAGTTATGTGTAAAAATCTGTTACCAAAGAAAGTTGTTTCTAGAATATAGTCTTTTATTAAACAACTAGACCTAAAGCCCGTGTACACGGGCCATTTTTTGCAGTACAGCGGTCCCACCCCTTGCTCTCTCTCTATCCCCCCTCTCTTTTGCTCTCTCTTTCTCCCCTCTCTTTTGCTCTCTCTCTCCTCTCTCTTTTACTCTCTCTCTCTCCCCCTCTCTTTTACTCTCTCTCTCCCCCCTCCTTTTTACTCTCTCTCTCTCCCCCCTCTTTTGCTCTCTCTCCCCCTCTTTTGCTGTCTCTCTCCCTCTCATTTGCGCTCTCTCTCCCCCCTCTTTTGCTGTCTCTCTCGCTCTCTTTTGCTCTCTCTCTTCCCCCCTCTCGTTTGCTCTCTCTCCTCTCGTTTGCTCTCTCTCTCCTCTATTTTGCTGTCTCTCTCCCTCTCTTTTGCTCTCTCTACCCCTCTCTTTTGTGCTCTCTCCCCCTCTCTTTTGTGCTCTCTCCCCTCTCTTTTGTGCTCTCTCCCCTCTCTTTTGCGCTCTCTCCCCCTCTCTTTTGCGCTCTCTCCCCCTCTCTTTTGCGCTCTCTCCCCCTCTCTTTTTTGCTCTCTCCCCCCTCTCTTTTGCACTCTCTCCCCCTCTCTTTTGTATACAAAGAGAGAAGCGCTCTACCAGGAACGAACAACAGCTCAGTGGCTTGTTCTATGGCGATTTACCACCCGGAAGCAGCCTCTTTTAGACCAGTGTGCTTTTCACAGAAGAAAACTTTCCTGAAGTATATCAGTCTGATCCCGCCAAGTAAGGTCAGTCCAGCCCCGAAATACCAGGCAATTCTCCTCTGAACAAGGAACATGACAACCCCAGACGATCGTTTCGGCCTCCTATGGGCCTCGTCAGTGAGGTGCAGCCACATTCCTCTAAGCACACTGGGCAAGGAGTCCACGTCTGGTTTCCCCCATCACCCATAGGGAGACTTCCCCAGGGTCATAATAATTTGCATACAAAGAGAGAAGCGCTCTACCAGGAACGAACAACAGCTCAGTGGCTTGTTCTATGGCGATTTACCACCCGGAAGCAGCCTCTTTTAGACCAGTGTGCTTTTCACAGAAGAAAACTTTCCTGAAGTATATCAGTCTGATCCCGCCAAGTAAGGTCAGTCCAGCCCCGAAATACCAGGCAATTCTCCTCTGAACAAGGAACATGACAACCCCAGATGATCGTTTCGGCCTCCTATGGGCCTCGTCAGTGAGGTGCAGCCACATTCCTCTAAGCACACTGGGCAAGGAGTCCACGTCTGGTTTCCCCCATCACCCATAGGGAGACTTCCACAGGGTCATAATAATTTGCATACAAAGAGAGAAGCGCTCTACCAGGAACGAACAACAGCTCAGTGGCTTGTTCTCTCTTTTGTGCTCTCTCCCCCTCTCTTTTGTGCTCTCTCCCCCCTCTCTTTTGTGCACTCTCCCCCTCTCTTTTGTGCACTCTCCCCCTCTCTTTTGTGCACTCTCTCCCCTCTATTTTGTGCACTTTCCTCCCTCTCTTTTGTACAATCTCCCCCTCTCTTTTGTGCTATCTCTCCCCTCTCTTTTGTGCTCTATCCCCCTTTCTTTTGTGCTCTCTCCCCCTCTCTTTTGCTGTCTATCTCCCCCCTCTCTTTTGCTGTCTCTCTCCCCCCCTCTCTTTTGCTGTCTCTCTCCCCCTCTCTTTTGCTGTCTCTCTCCCCCCTCTCTTTTGCTGTCTCTCTCCCCCCTCTCTTTTGCTGTCTCTCTTCCCCTCTCTTTTGCTGTCTCTCTCCCCCCTCTCTTTTGCTGTCCCTCTCCCCCTCTCTTTTGTGCTCTCTCCCCCCTCTCTTTGGCTGTCTCTCTCCCCTTCTCTTTTGCTGTCTCTCTCCCCCCTCTCTTTTGTTGTCTCTCTCCTCCCTCTCTTTTATGCTCTCTTCCCCCTCTCTTTTGCTGTCTCTCTCCCCCCTCTCTTTTGTGCTCTCTCCTCCCTCTATTTTGCTGCCTCTCTCCCCCCTCTCTTTTGCTGTTTCTCTCCCCCTCTCTTTTGTGCTCTCTCCCCCTCTCTTTTGTGCTCTCTCCCCCTCTCTTTTGCTGTCTCTCTCCCCCCTCTCTTTTGTGCTCTCTCCCCCCTCTCTTTTGCGCTCTCTCCCCCTCTCTTTTGCTTTCTCTCTCCCCCCTCTCTTTTGCTGTCTCTCTCCTCCTCTCTTTTGCTGTCTCTCTCCCCCCTCTCTTTTGCTGTCTTTCTCCCCCCTCTCTTTTGCTGTCTCTCTCCCCCTCTCTTTTGTACTCTCTCCCCCCTCTCTTTTGCTGTCTCTCTCCCCCTCTATTTTGCTGTCTTTCTCCCCCCCTCTCTTTTGCTGTCTCTCTCCCCCTCACTTTTGCTGTCTCTCTCCCCCCTCTCTTTTGCTGTCTCTCTCCCCCCCTCTCTTTTGCTGTCTCTCTCCCCCCTGTCTTTTGTTGTCTCTCTCCCCCTCTCATTTGCTGTCTCTCTCCCCCTCTCTTTTGCTGTCTCTCTCCCTCCTCTCTTTTGCTGTCTCTCTCCCCCCTAGAGCTCTCTGTCTCTTAGCAGCCAGTCCGGACATCTGCGCCCGCCCATGTCACGCCCGGCCCCGCTCGCATCCCGCTCGCCCACGCGATGTCTGGCGGTGATGTCTGGCGGACATGATACGCTACAGCGTATCATGTCCGCCAGACATTGGTAAATCTGCCCCATACTCTGTTTATATTTTGTTATAAATATAGGTATAATGTATTTTTATAATGTGCATACAACCAAAAAATGTGCATAAAAATGGAAAGTAGTATCATAATGAAGCATTTTCATTTCTTTATTACTTGTACATACATGTATTGCAACTAAAGTTTAGCCCCTACAATGTGCATGACGTGCTATAGGTCTTCATGCACATCGCAACCTGCAGACACATGATGAGGCCTTTTCGGGATGCAGGGTGATTGCCATTAAACACTGTTTTTGGCAATCCCCCGCACTACAGGCCAGGGATCTGTTGGTGGTCTAGTGGGCAGCACTGCCAGGGTTTATGGTTGTGCCGGTGACTTCACCATGTACGCTCGTGGTGACGTCACTACAGGGCTGAGCCTGGAAGCTCAGTGTAGTTGCTAGTGAACTGGATGGGGGGAGGTTCTTCAAACCCCTCAGTCTCAGCTGCCTTAACAGCTGCAAACCTCCAAGACCCCTTATTTGAAAGAGCATTGCCTGGAACAGTGCACCACAGTTGATGTTTTAAAAGTAAAATAAAACACATGGGAATTTGCTTAGGAATGGGATATTATATACATAATTAGAAATTCTATATCCCCAATAAAGAAAATTTTCTTGTAGACACGTCCCTCTCTCAAATAAAGTATATATTAATTTTGTCTGTATAGTCAAAAAAAAGTGCTTTTATTTCTGTACTGCACAATAGGGCCTCTCTAATCTATATTATAACCCACAAAACCCCTATTTCACATGCAGCTACCCTCGATGACAATTTAGTAAGGTGATCACAGTAACAGCAGTGGTCACTGGGCTATTTTCAGTAATATTTAAGATATATGCAAAAATTATACATATTTTTTTTACAGGTTTTGCTGAAGCTATCTCACATGCCATGAATTATAAATAATGGTATATTGTGAATCTGCTGTGCTGGCTGAAAAAACAACTAATACAGGTGGCCCTCGTTTTACAACGGTTCAATTTACACCGTTTCAGAATAACAACCTTTTTTTCCAGTCATGTGACTGCTATTGAAAAGCATTGAGAAGCAGTGCATTTATTAAAATAGCCAGTAGGTGGAGCTGTCCGCTTGTGTTGCAGCAAAGCCAAGCAAGCTGAAATTAATCAGTTTAACCAGACCTGATCTATCGAGCAGATTTCAAAGGAACAAGATCTTCCTGTCTATAAATTAGTCCAGATTGGAATGCATAGAAAAAACTGTTTGCAGAAAAATGCAAGTGAAGTCTGTGTTGTGTGATTATTTTATTAGGTTTATAATGCAGTTTAGCATTTAAAGTCTTCATTTCAAATCTTTAAAAATAATGTATTAGGTGTTACTTATGACAATTTTGAGAGGGGCCTGGAACCTATCACCCTCACTTCCCATTGACTTACATTATAAACTGGGTTTCAATTTACAACGGTTTCGATTTACAACCATTCCTTCTGGAACCTAACCCTGGCATAAACTGAGGGCTACCTGTATTTAATTTGTGTGGGTAACTCATTGAAATTTGACTTACAATAGGGTTTAAATGTAGGTAGCTAAAAAATCTCAAGATTGGCTCAGCACTTGGGTGTAAAAAAGGCTTAGCAGCGAAAGGGTTAAGAAATAAATTATTTTATCATACGCAAATCTTAAATAATATGACTGCAAATAGAGTATTTTGATATATTGTTGACAATTATTAGCGCTCGTATGTTTGCACTTATATTACAAGTTGAAAGTAAACATATAGTACAAGAGCGACAGACTCTAACACCTGGAGGTCTGATAAAGTGCCTGTGTTAAATCCTTTTCCTATAGGCTTCTATGGGGCATGCAAAAAAAGCTTGAAGGTGTGCTCGGCCAATTGGGCTAAAGCAGAAAGTACGTTAAGAATGCTTTAAATACCAATGTTCTTCACTTTATATTTTTACGAATATATATCTTTATCTATCTATCTACTATATATAGAAATATATTTAAAAATAAAAAGAACATTTTCTTCTATTATTTCTATTTAAAAAAAACATAAAAACATCTAATAATTGTTTAAAAATATTGCATATATTTTGAAGGGCTCAGCAGTGTGTGTATATATTAATATCTTATTATATAAAAGGCCAAGTGTGTTTGTCTGAAGCTGTCATGCGCAGTACAGACAGCACGAGGACAAACACACCTGGCCTTTGAGTCCCTGCTCCTGCTGGCGATCCGATCTGTGCCGCGGTAGGTGTGGCCGTGGCCAGGCGTGAGTGGGGGCGTGGCCGGGGCATGTCGGGGGCGTGGCCTGGCGTGAGTGCCCGTGAAGGGGGCGTGGCCGGGCGCTGTCGCACGTTGGAAGATGCGAGAGAGATAGAGAGAGGGGAGAGAGATAGAGAGGGGAGAGAAAGAGAGGGGGAGAGAGACAGCAAAAGACAGGGGGGAGAAAGAGAGGGGGAGAGACAGCAAAAGACAGGGGGAGAGAGACAGTAAAAGAGAGGGGGAGAGAGACAGCAAAAGAGAGAAGGGGAAAGAGACAGCAAAAGAGAGAGGGGGAGAGAGACAGCAAAAGAGAGAGGGGGGAGAGACAGCAAAAGAGAGGGGGGAGAGACAGCAAAAGAGAGGGGGGATAGAGACAGCAAAAGAGAGAGGGGGAGAGAGACAGCAAAAGTGAGGGAGAGAGAGCGCAAAAGAGAGGGGGGAAGAGCACAAAAGAGAGGGGGGGAGCGCAAAAGAGAGGGGGGAAGAGAGACAACAAAAGAGAGAGGTGGAGAAAGACAGCAAAAGAGAGAGGGGGAGAGAGACAGCAAAAGAGAGAGGGGGAGAGAGACAGCAAAAGAGAGGGGGAGAGAGACAGCAAAAGAGAGAGGGGGAGAGAGACAGCAAAAGAGAGGGGGAGAGAGACAGCAAAAGAGAGAGGGGGAGAGAGACAGCAAAAGAGAGGGGGGGGAGAGACAGCAAAAGAGAGAGGGGGAGAGAGACAGCAAAAGAGAGGGGGGAGAGAGACAGCAAAAGAGAGGGGGGATAGAGACAGCAAAAGAGAGAGGGGGAGAGAGACAGCAAAAGAGAGGGGGAGAGAGCACAAAAGAGAGGGGGGAAGAGCGCAAAAGAGAGGGGCAAGAGAGAGCTCAAAAGAGGGGGGGGGAAGAGAGAGCGCAAAAGAGGGGGGAGAGAGAGAGCGCAAAAGAGAGGGGGGGGAAGAGCGCAGAAGAGAGGGGGGAGAGAGCGCAAAAGAGGGGTGGAGAGAGAGCACAAAAGAGAGGGGGGTGAGAGCGCAAAAGAGAGGGGGGTGAGAGAGCGCAAAAGAGAGGGGGGAGAGAGAGCGCAAAAGAGAGGGGGGGGAGAGAGAGCGCAAAAGAGAGGGGGGAGAGAGAGCGCAAAAGCGAGGGGGAGAGAGCGCAAAACAGAGGGGGAGAGAGAGTGCAAAAGAGGGGGGAGAGAGAGCGCAAAAGAGAGGGGGAGAGAGAGCGCAAAAGAGAGGGGGAGAGAGAGCGCAAAAGAGAGGGGGAGAGAGCGCAAAAGAGAGGGGGGAGAGAGGGCAAAAGAGAGGGGGGAGAGAGCGCAAAAGAGAGGGGGGAGAGAGAGAGCGCAAAAGAGAGGGGGGAGAGAGACAGCAAAAGAGAGGGGGAGAGAGACAGCAAAAGAGAGGGGGGAGAGAGACAGCAACAGAGAGAGGGGGAGAGAGACAGCAACAGAGAGAGGGGGAGAGAGAAAGCAAAAGAGAGGGGGGAGAGAGACAGCAAAAGAGAGAGGGGGAGAGAGACAGCAAAAGAGAGAGGGGGAGAGAGACAGCAAAAGAGAGAGGGGGAGAGAGACAGCAAAAAGAGAGAGGGGGAGAGAGCGCAAAAGAGAGGGTGGAAGAGTGCAAAAGACAGGGGGGAGAGAGAGCGCAAAAGAGAGGGTGGAGAGAGAGCGCCAAAGAGAGGGGGAGAGAGAGCGCAAAAGAAAGGGTGGGAGAGAGAGCGCCAAAGAGAGGAGAGAGAGCACAAAAGAGAGGGGGGAGAGAGAGCGCAAAAGAGAGGGGAGAGAGAGAGGGGGGAGAGCGCAAAAGAGATGGGGGAGAGAGAGAGCGCAAAAGAGATGGGGGAGAGAGCGCAAAAGAGAGGGGGAGAGAGAGAGCGCAAAAGAGAGGGGGAGATAGAGAGCGCAAAAGAGAGGGAGAGAGAGAGAGCGCAAAAGAGTAGGGGGGAGAGAGAGCTCAAAAGAGATGGGGAGAGAGAGCACAAAAGAGAGGGGGGAGAGAGACAGCAAAAGAGAGGGGGGAGAGAGACGACAAAAGAGAGGGGGAATAGAGACAGCAAAAGAGAGAGGGGGAGAGAGACAGCAAAAGAGAGGGGGGAAGAGCGCAAAAGAGAGGGGCAAGAGAGAGCTCAAAAGAGGGGGGGGGAAGAGAGAGCGCAAAAGAGGGGGAGAGAGAGAGCGCAAAAGAGAGGGGGGGGAAGAGCGCAGAAGAGAGGGGAGAGAGCGCAAAAGAGGGGTGGAGAGAGAGCACAAAAGAGAGGGGGGTGAGAGCGCAAAAGAGAGGGGGGTGAGAGAGCGCAAAAGAGAGGGGGGAGAGAGCGCAAAAGAGAGGGGGAGAGAGAGCGCAAAAGAGAGGGGGAGAGAGAGCGCAAAAGCGAGGGGGAGAGAGCGCAAAAGAGAGGGGGGAGAGAGAGTGCAAAAGAGGGGGGAGAGAGAGCGCAAAAGAGAGGGGGAGAGAGAGCGCAAAAGAGAGGGGGAGAGAGAGCGCAAAAGAGAGGGGGAGAGAGCGCAAAAGAGAGGGGGGAGAGAGCGCAAAAGAGAGGGGGGAGAGAGAAAGCGCAAAATAGAGGGGGGAGAGAGACAGCAAAAGAGAGGGGGAGAGAGACAGCAAAAGAGAGGGGGGAGAGAGACAGCAACAGAGAGAGGGGGAGAGAGACAGCAACAGAGAGAGGGGGAGAGAGACAGCAAAAGAGAGGGGGGAGAGAGACAGCAAAAGAGAGAGGGGGAGAGAGACAGCAAAAGAGAGAGGGGGAGAGAGACAGCAAAAGAGAGAGGGGGAGAGAGCGCAAAAGAGAGGGCGGAAGAGTGCAAAAGAGAGGGGGGAGAGAGAGCGCAAAAGAGAGGGTGGAGAGAGAGCGCCAAAGAGAGGGGGAGAGACAGCGCAAAAGAAAGGGTGGGAGAGAGAGCGCCAAAGAGAGGAGAGAGAGCACAAAAGAGAGGGGGGAGAGAGAGCGCAAAAGAGAGGGGAGAGAGAGAGGGGGGAGAGCGCAAAAGAGATGGGGGAGAGAGAGAGCGCAAAAGAGATGGGGAGAGAGAGAGCGCAAAAGAAAGGGGGAGAGAGAGAGCGCAAAAGAGAGGGGGAGATAGAGAGCGCAAAAGAGAGGGAGAGAGAGAGAGCGCAAAAGAGTAGGGGAGAGAGCGCAAAAGAGTAGGGGGGAGAGAGAGCTCAAAAGAGATGGGGAGAGAGCTCAAAATAGAAGGGGGGAGAAAGAGCGCAAAAGAGAGAGCGGGAGAGAGAGCGAGTGCAAAAGAGAGGGGGGAGAGAGAGCTGAAAAGAGAGGGGGGAGAGAGAAAGCTCAAAAGAGAGGGGGAGAGAGAGAGCAAAAGAGAGGGGGAGGGAGAGAGTGCAAGAGGTGGGACCGCTGTACTGCAAAAAATGGCCCGTGTAAACGGGCTTTAGGACTAGTATACAGTATAAATAGATAAATATATTTATATATATTTATATATGTGTGTGTATATATATGTATATAATTAGGTTTAAATGTAGGTAGCTAAAAAAATCTCATGATTGGCTCAGCACTTGGGTGTAAAAAAGGCTTAGCTGCGAAAGGGTTAATAAATAAATTATTGTATCATACGCAAATCTTAACTAATATGACTGCAAATAGAGTATTTTGATATATTACATTAGGCTAGATTACAAGTGGAGTGCTAAAATGTTAATGCTGTTGACAATTATTAGCGCTCGTATGTTTGCACTTTTATTACAAGTTGAAAGTAAAAAATTTAGTACAAGAGCGACTCTAACACCTGGAGGTCTGATAAAGTGACCGTGTTAAATCCTTTTCCTATAGGCTTCTATGGGGAATGCAAAAAAGCTGAATATATATCTATATCTATCTATCTATCTATCTATCTATCTATCTATCTATCTAGTATATATAGAAATATATTTAAAAATAAAAAGAACATTTTCTTCTAGTATTTCTATTTTAAAAAACAATAAAAACATCTAATAATTGTTTAAAAATATTGCATATATTTTGAAGGGCTCAACAGTGTGTGTGTGTGTGTGTGTTAATTAATATATGTAAATAGATAAATATATTTATATATATTTATATATATCTGTGTGTATATATTCACAAAACAAAGAAGGCACTCTCCGTTTACATCTGTCGTTTATTGGTAAACGTTTTCGGGGTCTCCCCCGTCCTCAGACCACTTACAGGCATCAATAAAACTTCAACTTAAATACCTACTCACCCCCACCGTGAAGCACCGCCATCAGACTCCCAGCTTCCGTGTAGCGCAACTGCGCATGCGCGCCCGGAACTAGTGAGAGCCAACGGGGACAAACTGAAAAACAAAAGTGCAAAGTAAAAACACCTTAACGAAAACATACAAAGGTGCAGCAATGCATCTAAAGCAAAGTCACTAAACAGTATGATATACTATTATTACTACATTTGTCTAAGCACACTGTCCCTAGAATAGGTCTTACATACCCCTTATACTGATTCGTATAAATCAAGTGTTTGTCTACATTCTCATTTTTAAAGCACAATATATAAAGGGATGTCTAACTGTACTGTATCCACTCGTTAAGTGGTACACTAATGCCCTCCACTTGGACTTAAGTGCATAGTCAAAACCTGTTGATTCACTACCTATTATACAAACTAAAAGAAAAATAATTTGTCATCTATAGGATGCGAATAGACCTGTCAATTCATCTTACCTAAAATGACCTTAAATAGGGCATATCATCTACTCCATCTAGCCTAAATTTTTTAACTCGGCAAATCTCTCATTGGGCATAGAGGTCCTAAGTGTTAACAGAGAACCCAATGTAATTACTTCATTACGCCAAACTATTAAAGCAAGTTATCCACAAATTCAATATGGGTGCCCACTGTCCCTACATACCCTACAAGCAGAACAGGAGGCAATGGGCATACATCCACTACAACAGTTATAAAAAGCATTGATAATCCAACTGGACATTAAGCCCCTTTGGGTACATGGTCTCCAGATTAAAAATCCACTGGGACTCCCGTTGTAGTAGACGTCTGCCCCTGTCACCACCCCTAGAATTACGTGGTATGTGGTCTATGATAATATAGCGAAGGTCAGACACAGCATGACCACTGGTACAGAAATGGCGAGCCACCGGTTGGTCCGAATCACCATTCTTAATTGCCAGCCGAATCGCTGACCGATGGTTCGCCATCCTCGTCCTGAGATCATCCTGGGTCTTGCCCACATAAAATTTACCACACGGACAGTGTAATAGGTAAACAATATACGTGGTTGTGCAAGTAACCCTATGCTGGATGTGGTACTTTTTATTAGACCATGGATGTAGGAACGTGTTGCTCTGGGTTAATCCACTACAGGTAGTGCAACCACTGCAGCGGAAGCAACCTTTTTTCGTGGTTTTTAACCATGTACTCGGCATATAGCTCTCACTATTGTCAGGTCTTAGTAACATATCTTTCAGTGACCTTCCACGTTTGAACCCAACAAGTGGAGTCACACAAGATGCAAAGGGTAAGGTTTTATCACTCTCCAGAATGTCCCAATGTTCCTTCAAGATATTGGAGAACTGTACTTTTTCGGGTGAAAATATGGTGGTGAAGATCATTTTCTTTTCACTCTTATCTTTCTCCAACTTAGTGAGTGCCTCTTCCTGTGTAAGCAATGATGCCTCCACTAGTGACTGGTCAAGATGCCTGGATCCATATCTCCGATCTGTAAATTTCTTATACATCTCGTGTAGTTGCTGTTCCTTCTTCTTCTGGTTACTATTATTACGTACCACTCGCTTAAACTGCGACCTTGGCAGTGATTTTTTCAAGCTGGGAGGGTGACAACTTGTGGCATCCAGTAACGAATTCCTGTCCGTTTCCTTGTGGAATAAGGTAGTACTGATGGCAGTATCCTCTTTATAAATTCTTAAGTCTAAGATATCGATGGTATTTGAATTATAACTCATCTTAAATTGTACTTGTGGATTCACTTTATTCAATTCAGAATACCACACCAGTAGATCATCCTCAGTGCCAGCCCAGATCAGGAAGAGATCATCTATGTACCGTCGATACATCCTTATCCTATGATCTTCAAAGGCGGTGGTAGCCACCGTTTCAAAATGGGCCATAAATAGATTGGCATAAGATGGGGCCACATTGGACCCCATCGCTGTTCCCGAAATCTGTAAAAAAAAGTCTCTTTCAAATTTAAAATAATTGCACCTCAAGCAAAAGTCCAGTAATTCAGACATCACATCAACCGGAGGGCCAATGTAAGGGTATCTGAGGAGATGATAAAGTACAGCCGCCATCCCCTGTTCATGGGGAATCACAGTATATAAACTGGTCACATCCAATGTGACCAGAATGTCATCCTCACCACATGTCTGGCAGGTCTTCAGCAACCGGATAAGCTCCATAGAATGTGTGTATATATATATATATATATATATATATATATATATATATATATATATATATATATATATATATATATATATATATATATATATGTGTGTGTATGTATGTGTTTGAGCCCTTACCAGTCAAACACCTTGACCATATTCCCTTTTAACCCTTTTAAAACATTTTTTTCAATAACAAACATATTATATATATATATATATATATATATATATATATATATATATATATATATATATATAATATATATATATATATATATATATATATATATATATATATATATATATATATATATATTCTAGCCCTAACACTTTTCTTCAGGTCTCAGGTTGGGCTAATTCTTCTATTTCTGTTTTAACCTGCGCTCAAGCGCAACCCATAACTTTCAATTTGTAATATGAATAATGTTTAGCCCAGTCCCTTTATCCATTGGACGTATTGGATGCACTAAAAGGATCTCGGCTGCAATAAACCTTTTCTGGTAATTCTGTTTTTGTAATTTGCGTGCTAATTTTAGCGTGGTCCAGAGATATTGATATCGCACCCTATGCTATCAATAGTCTTCCACTTGTAATCTTTAAATCAGGTTGTTACTTGGGAAACATTCGGCTAGATTTAGAGTTTTGTCGGTAACGACCCGCATAGCTAACGCTGGCTTTTTTCCCCCCGCACCTTTTATATACCGCTGGTATTTAGAGTTCACAGAAGGGCTGCGTTAGGCTCCAAAAAGGGAGCATATAGCATATTTACCGCCATTGCAACTCTCAATACCAGCGGTGCTTACGGACGCGGCCATCTTAAAAAACGTGCTCGTGCACGATTCCCCCATAGAAAATAATGGGGCAGTTTGAGCTGAAAAAAAACCTAACACCTGCAAAAAAGCAGCGTTCATCTCCTAACGCAGCCCCATTGTTTCCTATGGGGAAACAGTTTCTAAGTCTGCACCTAACACTCTAACATGCACCCCGAGTCTAAACACCCCTAACCTTACACTTATTAACGCCTAATCTGCCACCCCCGCTATCGCTGACCCCTGCATATTTTTTTAACCCCTAATCTGCCGCTCCGTACACCGCCGCAACCTACGTTATCCCTATGTACCCCTAATCTGCTGCCCCTAACACCGCCGACCCCTATATTATATTTATTAACCCCTAATCTGCCCCCCACAACGTCGCCGCCAGCTACCTACAATTATTATAATTAAATATTAATTATATTGTAGCTATTTTAGGATTTATATTTATTTTATAGGCAACTTTGTATTTATTTTAACCAGGTACAATAGCTATTAAATAGTTAATAACTATTTAATAGCTACCTAGTTAAAATAATTACAAAATTACCTGTAAAATAAATCGTAACCTAAGTTACAATTAAACCTAACACTAAACTATCAATAAATAAATTAAATAAAATACCTACAAATAAATACAATTAAATAAACTAACTAAAGTACAAAAAAATAAAAAAAGAACTAAGTTACAAAAAATAAAAAAATATTTACAAACATTAGAAAAATATTACAACAATTTTAAGCTAATTACACCTACTCTAAGCCCCCTATTAAAATAACAAAGCCCCCCAAAATAAAAAAATGCCCTACCCTATTCTAAAATTAAAATAGAAAAGCTCTTTTACCTTACCAGCCCTTAAAAGGGCCTTTTGCGGGGCATGCCCCAAAGAATTCAGCTCTTTTGCCTTGAAAAAAAACATACAATACCCCCCCCCAACATTACAACCCACCACCCACATACCCCTAATCTAACCCAAACCCCCCTTAAATAAACCTAACACTAAGCCCCTGAAGATCTTCCTACCTTATCTTCACCACGCCTGGTATCACCGATCGGTCCAGGCTCCGATGTCTTGATCCAAGCCCAAGCGGGGGCTGAAGACGTCCATCCTCTGGCTGAAGTCTTGATCCAAGCGGCGGCTGAAGAAGTCCATCTTCGGGCTGAAGTCTTCATCCTATCCGGGCAGAAGAGGAGATCCGGACCGGTAGACATCATCATACAAGCGGCATCTTCTATCTTCTTCCATCTGATGACGAGCGGCTCCATCTTGAAGACCTCCGGCGCGGATCCATCCTCTTCTTCCGACGTCCTAAAACAGAATGAAGGTTCCTTTAAGGGACGTCATCCAAGATGGCGTCCCTCGAATTCCGATTGGCTGATAGGATTCTATCAGCCAATCGGAATTAAGGTAGGAAAAATCTGATTGGCTGATGGAATCAGCCAATCAGATTCAAGTTCAATCCGATTGGCTGATCCAATCAGCCAATCAGATTGAGCTTGCATTCTAGTGGCTGTTCCAATCAGCCAATCAGATTTTTCCTACCTTAATTCCGATTGAGGCGGGAGTGAGGCGGATTAGGGGTTAATAACTTTATTATAGTAGCGGTGAGGTCCGGTCGGCAGATTAGGGGTAAATAAGTGTAGGTAGGTGGCAGCGACGTGGGGGGGGCAGATTAGGGGTTAATAAATATAATATAGGTGTCGGCGGTGTTAGGGGCAGCAGATTAGGGGTACATAGGGATAATGTAGGTGGCGGCGGTGTGCGGTCGGCAGGTTAGGGGTTAAACATTTTTAATAGAGTGGCGGCAGTGTGGTGGGGCCTCGGTTTAGGGGTACATAGGTAGTTTATGGGTGTTGTCCTTTAGAGCACAGTAGTTAAGAGCTTTATGAACCGGCGTTAGCCCAGAAAGCTCTTAACTCCTGGCTTTTTTCTGCGGCTGGAGTTTTGTCGTTAGATTTCTAACGCTCACTTCAGCCACGACTCTAAATACCAGCGTTAGAAAGATCCCATTGAAAAGATAGGATACGCAATTGACGTAAGGGGATCTGCGGTATGGAAAAGTCGCGGCTGCAAAGTGAGCGTTAGACCATTTCATGACTGACTCTAAATACCAGCGGGCGGTAAAAACCAGCGTTAGGAGCCCAAACTCTAAATCTAGGTGTATAGGTGTAAATAGTGCAGTAAATTTAATTGCCATGTATTGCTATAAAAAATATACCCTACCCTGACAACCAGGGCTAACCAACTATGCACCAGTCACTTGTTTGGAACATAAAGGGTTAACAGACACTTTCCACTTTAATCAATGTGTCAGTCTAGCAACTCAAGTGACTTAGTTCAGTGGGTTTAAGGGTTAACAAACATGCTCTAGTCTGTTCTAGACCTAGACAAAATGTCCAAAACTCCCATTTAATGCTACCCACACTTAACTATCTCTAAGCTGCCATCACCTAACATGTATTTAATGCTAAATCTTAGGGAAAACACAGACTAACAAATTAAAATAAAAAGAATACAATTTTGGAAAAATATATCTAAAAAAACACAGTATTAATACTACCAGTCTCTTTGAGTAATGTGGTTCAAATATTAGACAAGACTAAACTTAATAAAGGAGCATTTATTATGAGTAAAAAAGAAAATCAGTCAAGGTGCATCATTAAGAAAAAGATGTTAATCAATAAAATTGTACACAAGCAAACAGTTTTTAAAATAAAAAGGATAAATAACAGAACCTAATAATTTTACCAAAGAATATAGGCCTAGATTTAGAGTTCTGCGTTAGCCGTCAAAACCAGCGTTAGAGGCTCCTAACGCTGGTTTTTACCGCCCGCTGGTATTTAGAGTCAGTCAGGAAAGGGTCTAGCGCTCACTTTGCAGCCGCGACTTTTCCATACCGCAGATCCCCGTACGCCATTTGCGTATCCTATCTTTTCAATGGGATCTTTCTAACGCCGGTATTTAGAGTCTTGGCTGGAGTGAGCGTTAGACCCTCTACCGACAAGACTCCAGCCGCAGAAAAAAGTCAGTAGTTAAGAGCTTTTTGGGCTAACGCCGGTTCATACAGCTCTTACCTACTGTGCTCTAAAGTACACTAACACCCATAAACTACCTATGTACCCCTAAACCGAGATCCCCCCACATCGCCGCCACTGTATTAATTTTTTTTAACCCCTAATCTGCCGACCGCACACCGCCGCCACCTACATTATCCCTATGAACCCCTTATCTGCTGCCCCTAACACCGCCGACCCCTATATTATATTTATTAACCCCTAATCTGCCCCCCACAACGTCGCCGCCAGCTACCTACAATAATTAACCCCTAATCTGCCGAGCGGACCTCACCGCTACTATAATAAAGTTATTAACCCCTAATCCGTCTCACTCCCGCCTCAATAACCCTATAAGAAATAGTATTAACCCATAATCTGCCCTCCCTAACATCGCCAACACCTAACTTCAATTATTAACCCCTAATCTGCCGACCGGATCTCGCCGCTACTCTAATAAATGTATTAACCCCTAAAGCTAAGTCTAACCCTAACACTAACACCCCCCCTAAGTTAAATATAATTTAAATCTAACGAAATAAATTAATTCTTATTAAATAAATTATTCCTATTTAAAGCTAAACACTTACCTGTAAAATAAACCCTAATATAGCTACACTATAACGAATAATTATATTGTAGCTATTTTAGGATTAATATTTATTTTACAGGCAACTTTGTATTTATTTTAACCAGGTACAATAGCTATAAGGTAGGATGATCTTCAGGGGCTTAGTGTTAGGTTTATTTAAGGGGGGTTTGGGTTAGATTAGGGGTATGTGGGTGGTGGGTTGTAATGTTGGGGGGGGGGTATTGTATGTTTTTTTTTACAGGCAAAAGAGCTGAATTATTTGGGGCATGCCCCGCAAAGGGCCCTGTTCAGGGCTGGTAAGGTAAAAGGGCTTTGAACTTTTTTAATTTAGAATAGGGTAGGGCATTTTTTTATTTTGGGGGTCTTTGTTATTTTATTAGGGGGCTTAGAGTAGGTGTAATTAGTTTAAAATTGTTGTAATATTTATCTAATGTTTGTAAATATTTTTTATTTTTGTAACTTAGTTCTTTTTTATTTTTTGTACTTTAGTTAGTTTATTTAATTGTAGTTATTTGTAGGTATTGTATTTAATTAATTTATTGATAGTGTAGTGTTAGGTTTAATTGTAACTTAGGTTAGGATTTATTTTACGGGTAATTTTGTAATTATTTTAACTATTTTAGCTATTAAATAGTTCTTAACTATTTAATAGCTATTGTACCTGGTTAAAATAAATACAAAGTTGCCTGTAAAATAAATATTAATCCTAAAATAGCTACAATATAATTATTCATTATATTGTAGCTATATTAGGGTTTATTTTACAGGTAAGTATTTAGCTTTAAATAGGAATAATTTATTTAATAAGAGTTCATTTACTTTGTTAGATTTAAATTATATTTAATTTAGGGGGGTGTTAGTGTTAGGGTTAGACTTAGCTTTAGGGGTTAATCCATTTATTAGAGTAGCGGCGAGATCCGGTCGGCAGATTAGGGGTTAATAATTGAAGTTAGGTGTCGGCGATGTTAGGGAGGGCAGATTAGGGGTTAATACTATTTCTTATAGGGTTATTGAGGCGGGAGTGAGGCGGATTAGGGGTTAATAACTTTATTATAGTAGCGGTGAGGTGCGGTCGGCAGATTAGGGATTAATAATTGAAGTTAGGTGTCGGCGATGTTAGGGAGGGCAGATTAGGAGTTAATACTATTTCTTATAGGGTTATTGAGGCGGGAGCGAGTCGGATTAGGGGTTAATAACTTTATTATAGTAGCGGTGAGGTGAGGTCGGCAGATTAGGGGTTAATTATTGTAGGTAGGTGGAGGCGACGTTGGGGGCGGCAGATTAGGGGTTAATAAATATAATATAGGGGTCGGCGGTGTTAGGGGCAGCAGATTAGGGGTACATAGGGATAACGTAGGTTGCGGCGGTGTACGGAGCGGCAGATTAGGGGTTAATAATAAAATGCAGGGGTCAGCGATAGCGGCGGCAGCAGAATAGGGGTTAATAAGTGTAAGGTTAGGGGTGTTTAGACTCGGGGTTCATGTTAGGGTGTTAGGTGCAGATTTAGGAAGTGTTTCCCCATAGGAAACAATGGGGCTGCGTTAGGAGCTGAACGCTGCTTTTTTGCAGGTGTTAGGTTTTTTTTCAGCTCAAACTGTCCCATTGTTTCCTATGGGGGAATCGTGCATGAGCACGTTTTTTAAGCTGGCCGCGTCCGGAAGCACTGCTGGTATTGAGAGTTGCAGTTGCGGTAAATATGCTATACGCTCCTTTTTTGGAGCCTAACGCAGCCATTCTGTGAACTCTAAATACCAGCGGTATTTAAAAGGTGCGGCCAGAAAAAAGCACTAGTAGCCAACCCCTTTGGCCGCAAAACTCTAAATCTAGGCGATAGTTTCTACTTCCAGGGAAATGGAAATTTAAAAAGGGTCAGACACACCCTTATAAACAGCTTCCCATGTAGAATGACAAGCTTATATTATTAGAATCAAAATTACATAGCATTTTCCCTGACATCAGATTTCTTGACTAAACCTCCTTACAAAAAGGGGCCAAGGAAATACCCCTCTATTTTACGACATGTCATAAAGCTCTGAATCCTTGGCTGAAATTATAGAACACATTATAACTTCTGTTATGTATATCTAGTTCAAATAAACAGATAGCAAATCCCTCTGTGATGTAATGAGAAGTATTTTGATACTAAACACCATATATTTTGCATTCTTTATTGTTCCAAGACATTATGACTTATAAAAGTATATTTCTGTGCAAGGCTGGTTGTTCTGTAAATGACCTCAGGTCAGTGCCTGAATAGAGGGACTGTGTTCTATCACTCTCTGTGTTGACAGGCTGACCTTAGGCAATAAAGTTCTCTCTAGGGAATCTTACAAACTACTTATTAGGGCTATGGCTTATCTAAGGAACACAACACTTGAACACATTTCTGGAAAAACAAAGAAGTTTTTTTAGCACACAAGTTACAAAGTTAACCCTTTAACAATGAAAATCATGAGACCTTCATGACTGTATACACATATATAAACACATATAAAAACATAAATACACACACACACACATATATATATATATATATATATATATATATATATATATATATATATATATATATATATATATATATATATATATACGCATTAAACAAAATCAAATTGCACACTGACTGCAGTCCACTCTTTCAAATACTTGTGTATGTTGTAAGACCCCAATCTATCTTTTGGCCTCCACACAGAAGCACTTGCATCTAAACTTTATCCAAAACTAGGTGCCCTGTACAGAAACAAATCTTGCCTCAGCCCTACAGTAAAGGAAAAGATTGTACAGCAAATGCTGATGCCAATCATGGATTATGGGGATGTAGTATATGCACCTGCACCGCAAACTCACCTTAATAAACTAAATACATTGTATAACTCGTTCTGCTGCTTTGTGCTAGAATGTAACTACAGGACCCACCATTGTGACATGCTAAAAGAACTAAACTGGCTGTCGCTGGAATCCAGACGCACCCTCCATCTTTTCAGCCTTGTGTTTAAGAGCTTTTCTGGGAAGCTCCCACCCTACCTGAGCAGAATGCTCTCCCCGGCTGTTCCCACCTCCCATAACCTCCGATCCAGTACCAGCACATTATTTAGTTTGCCTCAGTACAAAAAGAAAGCAGCTCGATCCTCCAAATCCTACAGAGCACCACAATTATGGAATGACCTCCCTTTAAAACCTTCCCCAAGCCTAAAATCCTTTAAGAGATCCCTCTTTGCATATCTCAAAACAGAATGCACCTGTCATGGTTGATTATATATTTCCTGTGTGCATTGGAGCCCTTTGCAGCCAAGTAGATGAAAACATGTAAAATCATATTTATGCAATATTCATATTTAATAAAGTGTTTAACTGTGTATATACTGTACATATTTCACATTCCAATGGTCTTCACATAGAGGAATAGGTTCTATGCATTTTTAAATAGATATTCATGTATATATCTGAATATATCTATAAATATATACAGTATATATATATATATATATATATATATATATATTTATCAACAATAAATAGAAAATATTCTGCTATGTAAGGAACATTGGAATGTGAAATATTAATATCTCATGTTGGGTTAGCCCACTTGAGAAAACAGGATCAGGTTTGCGTGACTTGTTGGGTGTTGGGTTTTTCCCCACTTTTCAAGCTCTATTGAAGTCTATGGGGGAATATGTTAACGCGGTTGCGATATTCTAAGTTCGGCATGCATCGGGTTAGCTTTTGTGCAAAAGCTTTTTTTTTGTAATATGCACGCTACCCAGCACGTTCAAAAAGCTTACTTAAAGCGGATATATCACGCGAGCGGGAGCGATAAAAAGGGCTTCACTCGTAATCTAGCCCTTAATAGGACACTAAAGTAAAAATTAAACTTCTATATAAATTCGGATACAATATGCAATGTTTAGGAGTGCACAAGTTTCGATAGCAGTCTATGGCAGCAGTGTTTGCAACTATATATAACATTGATATAAACAGTGCAAACACTGCTATGAGATATCTTACGACAGATGCATTGCTCCTGAGCTCACATAGGATTGATTTTTAATAAAAGATACTAAGAGAACTAAGCAAAATTGATAATAGAAGTACATTTTCATGCTCTATCCAATAAATTTGTTTAATTTTGACTTTACTGTTGCTTTAAAATATATATTTTTATCACCTCTCTTTCTTCTTTTTTTTTCTTTCCTATATCTTACTCTGCCCTTAACAAACCCTCATATTAAAATGAAGAAGAATTGATACCAGGGGAAAATGAGAATTTCGATCTAAACCCTTTTTTATAGAAACCCACTATTATAAGTATAAGTATTGTATTCCTATTACTGCACCATCTCTCTATGCTTATTTTTTTTCATGACTTTGAAGAGATTAGTATAGGTTCATGGTTATTTTTCGTTCTATTTTTTCCACCGGATTCCCATTTATCTACCTTTATTGCAGCTAAGTATAAAACCACGTCTCATGATTCTTCTTCCTTAATCTCTACCTTTACTGAATTTGTTATATTTGAATTATCTTTGCTTCTACACATCCATTGTAATGGATTCCATTGCACTGTCATTTCACAGGTCTTTCATGATTCTCCTCCTACTTATGTAATTGCTCTTTCTAAAATTCCTTCTCTGGATTAATTGTTCCTTTGCCTTTTTCAGTCTCAAAAGGCTATAAAATCTGCCTGCTTATTTTTTTTCTTTTTGGTACACTTTATTACTTGGAAAATGAATTTATTTTCTAATCACACACAAAAAAATTGCAGCTTCTTTTCTGACTTTCTTTTTGGCTCTTAACTTCCATCTTGAATTGACATTACTCCATTGTCTCCTATAATTAACAATAAAGAACTCTAGATAAGTCTGTTCCAAATTTTAATGAAAAAACCCCCCATGAAATATCTAATTTTTGGACATTGCATTTATTTGCACAATAAACATATCAATATATTGACAGTTAGATTTTTAAGTCATTGTTCTCTGCATTTTTTTTAACATACATTTAGTCATTATTGTTCCTTTATAAGTAAAAAAAATACTCAACAGAAATGTAAGTAAATACCTTTGCACCATCTTCCATAGTGATATAAAAATCACTATTTGCTTTATATGATTCAAACTCTATTTGTATATTCATCTAAAAAATACCATGGTAATGAAACAAATTTGATAATAGAAGTAAATTCGAAACTTTTTAAAAATGGTATACTCTGGGGCTGATTTATTAAAAGTCGGACGGACATGATCCGCTTTAGCGAATCATATCCACCCGACATCACTGAATGCCGACATACACTGCCGGCATTTAACATTGCACAAGCAGTTCTGGTGAACTGCTTGTGCAACGCCGCCCCTTGCAGATTCGCGGCCAATCGGCCGCTAGCAGGGGGTGTCAATCATATGAGATCGGGCGGATTGATGTCTGCAGCCTCAGAGGAGGCGTACAAGTTAAGACTCCTGCTTCTTAATTCCTGTTTCCGGCGGGGCATTCAGGGCCATTCGGCCCTTAATAAATCGGCCAGTCTGTCTGAATCCCAAACACAATTCTTCTGACAAAAGGGGTCTGAAGAAGGTGATGCACTGTTCCCTGAAATGTCACAATAGAAGTCAAGTTTGTCTTTCAAAATATCCTGTGAGCACGTCACCTCTGGATATATATATATATATACAGTATCTCACAAATGTGAGTACACCCCTCACATTTTTGTCAATATTTTATTATATCTTTCCATGTGACAATACTGAAGAAATTACACTTTGCTACAATGTAAAGTAGTGAGTGTACAGTCTGTATAACAGTGTAAATTTGCTGTCCCCTCAAAATAACTCGACACACAGCCATTAATGTCTAAACCGCTGGCAACAAAAGTGAGTACACCCCTAAGTGGAAATGTCCAAATTGGGCCCAAAGTGTCAATATTTTGTGTGGGCACCATTATTTTCCAGCACTGCCTTAACTCTCTTGGGCATGGAGTTCACAGAGCTTCACAGGTTGCCACTGGAGTCCTCTTCCACTCCTCCATGAAGACATCACGGAGCTGGTGGATGTTAGAGACCTTGCGCTCCCCCACCTTCCATTTGAGAATGCTCCACAGATGCTCAACACGGTTCAGGTCTGGAGACATGATTGGCCAGTCCATCACCTTTGCCCTCAGCTTCTTTAGCAAGGCAGTGGTCATCTTGGAGGTGTGTTTGGGGTTGTTATGTTGGAATACTGCCCTGTGGACCAGTCTCCGAAGGGAGGGGATCATGCTCTGCTTTAGTATGTCCCAGTACATGTTGGCATTCATGGTTCCCTCAATAAACTGTAGCTCCCCAGTGCCGGCATGACTCATGCAGGCCCAGACCATGACACTCCCACCACCATGCTTGACTGTAGGCAAGACACACTTGTCTTTGTACTTCTCACCTGGTTGCCGCCACACACGCTTGACACCATCTGAACCAATTAAGTTTATCTTGGTCTCATCGGACCACAGGACATGGTTCCAGTAATCCATGTCCTTAGTCTGCTTGTCTTCAGCTAACTGTTTGCGGGCTTTCTTGTGCATCATCTTTAAAAGAGGCTTCCTTATGAGACGACAGCCATGCAGACAAATTTGATGCAGTGTGCGGCGTATGGTCTGAGCACTGACAGGCTGACCCCCCACCCATTCAAGTTCTGCAGCAATGTTGGCAGCACTCATACATCTATTTCCCAAAGACAACCTCTGGATATGATGCTAAGCACGTGCATGGCGAGGCCTGTTCTGAGTGGAACCTGTCCTGTAAACCGCTGTATGGTCTTGCCCACCGTGCTGCAGCTCAGTTTCAGGGTCTTGGCAATCTTCTTATAGCCTAGGCCATCTTTATGTAGAGCAACAATTGTTTTTTTCAAATCCTCAGAGAGTTCTTTGCCATGAGGTGCCATGTTGAACTTCCAGTGACCAGTATGAGAGAGTGTGAGAGCGATAACACCAAATTTAACACCTGCTCCCCATTCACACCTGAGACCTTGTAACACTAACGAGTCACAAGACACTGGGGAGGGAAAATGGCAAATTGGGCCCAATTTGGACATTTCCACTTAGGGGTGTACTCACTTTTGTTGCCAACGGTTTAGACATTAATAGCTGTGTGTTGAGTTATTTTGAGGGGACAGCAAATTTACACTGTTATACAGGCTGTACATTCACTACTTTACATTGTAGCAAAGTGTAATTTCTTCAGTGTTGTCACATGAAAAGATATAATAAAATATTTACAAAAATGTGAGGGGTGTACTCACTTTTGTGAGATACTGTATATATATATATACACACACACACACACACACACACACATATATATATATATATATATATATATATAACATAAGGCAGTGTATTAAAGGGATAGAAAGATCAAAACTGAAACGTGCACAGGTCCATTTCAAATTGAAATAAAAGCATTTTTTTCAATATACTTCCATTGTCAAAAATGCTTCTAGTAAACGTTATTACTGTTTTTGAGCGGCATATGCACATATGCTTTGAGTACCTATGCACCAGAATTTAAACACCACACCTTCTCAGAGAGTCGACGGTAGCTTTTTATTGCACAAATTAAATCTTTACAGAGACAATACACACCACCGCCAGCTGTAGGAGCTTGAATACTGGTGCACGGGCCTTCGCACTGAAAAACAGTAATATCTCACTAGAAGCATTTATACAAATGGAAGTATATTGCAAAATGCTTCTATTTAAAATGGAAATGCACCTGAGAAGTTTTTCACCTTTCTATCCCTTTAAGTTAATATTTCTTAGTGAATAGTTTATTTGGTACAACATTTTTGCTTAAACTTCCTGAGCCAAGTGCTTTTTATGACTTCACCATTACAACATGATCATCTTAAATTGAAAATGTTCAGTTTAATAGGAAGCTTAGCACTACAGCTCCCAAGGCCTGCACTAAAATACCTTCACTTGTAATGCAGACCCTGGGAGCCGCCATGATAAGGCTCCTGTTAGCAATGCTGGGGATCTGTAAAGAAGAGGAGCGGGTTAGCAGCACAGCTCTCCAGAACGCTTAGGTATTATTCCTTTGTTTTCTTTACATTTTGTGCTGCCTTCAGTTAGATATTTATCTTGTTTAAACACGTCTAGAAAATATTTACTAATTGACTACTTTAGTTAAAAAGTTTTCTGCTTATTATTTCCATTAAGATTGTGCAACATGTTTCTGGACCCGATTCTCTAAACTCTCTGGTCTGGTGAGATTCTTTAAAGGGATACTAACCCCAAATTTTATCTTTCATGATTCAGATAGAGCATGCAGTTTTAAGCAACTTTCTAATTTACTCCTATTATCATTTTTTCTATGTTCTCTTGCTATCTTTATTTGAAAAAGAAGGCATCTAAGCTAAGGAGCCAGACAATTTTTGGTTCAGACCATGGACAGCACTTGTTTATTGGTGGGTGCATTTAGCCACCAATCAGCAAGCACAACCCAGGTTGTGAACCAAAAATTAGCCGACTTCTAAACTTACATTCTTGCTTTTCAAATAAAGATAGCAAGAGAATGAAGAAACATTGATAATAGGAGTAAATTAGAAAGTTGCTTAAAATTATATGCTCTATCTGAATGAGGAAAGAAAAAAATTGGGTTCAGTGTCCCTTTAAGGTGCCTTCAGTTTAATGAGGCACCTCAGGGATTATTTGAAGGCACCTTGGGAACTGTGTATCTCATTAATGGGAGCTCAATAATATTCTTTATTTGAAGGAGAAACACTTACTTAAAGGGACACTGAACCCACATTTTTTATTTCATGATTCAGATAGAGCAGGACATTTTAAGCAACTTTCTAATGTACTCCTATTATCAAATTTTCTTCATTCTCTTGGTATCTTTATTTGAAATGCAAGAATGTAAGTTTAGATGCCGGCCCATTTTTGGTGAACAACCTAGGTTGTTCTTGCTGATTGGTGGATAAATTCATCCAAAAAACCTAAATTAATTACTTATAGGTGCGCAAACCCAAAAGGATGCTGAAGTTAATAGTATAAGAGGTAAGAGGACTAAACTACAAATGGTATCAGAATTTCAAATGGATAACCATGTGCACCTTATATTATATGACCACAATTAAAATATGTCCTAACCCCAAAGAAATAATCCAAGCTCATGAAAGAAGCAATTAAATTTAAAGTTAAAAACAAATCAATTTATATAGGCCTAGATTTGGAGTTCGGCGGTAGCCGTCAAAACCAGCGTTAGAGGCTCCTAACGCTGGTTTTGGCCGCCCGCTGGTATTTGGAGTCAGTGATTAAAGGGTCTAACGCTCACTTTTCAGCCGCGACTTTTCAATACCGCAGATCCCCCTACGCCATTTGCGTATCCTATGTTTTCAATGGGATTTTTCTAACGCCGGTATTTAGAGTCGTTTCTGAAGTGAGCGTTAGAGCTCTAACGACAAAATTCCAGCCGCCTGAAAATAGCAGGAGTTAAGAGCTTTCTGGCTAACGCCGGTTCATAAAGCTCTTAACTACTGTACCCTAAAGTACACTAACACCCATAAACTACCTATGTACCCCTAAACCGAGCTCCCCCCACATCGCCGCCACTCGATTAAAATTTTTAACCCCTAATCTGCCGACCGCCACCTACGTTATACTTATGTACCCCTAATCTGCTGCCCCTAACCCCGCCGACCCCTGTATTACATTTATTAACCCCTAACCTGCCCCCCACAACGTCGCCGCCAGCTACTTAAAATAATTAACCCCTAATCTTCCGACCGCAAAGCGCCGCCACCTACGTTATCCCTATGTACCACTAATCTGCTACCCCTAACACCGCCGACCCCTATATTATATTTATTAACCCCTAATCTGCCCCCCTCAACGTCGCCGACACCTGCCTACACTTATTAACCCCTAATCTGCCGAGCGGACCTGAGCGCTACTATAATAAAGTTATTAACCCCTAACCCGCCTCACTAACCCTATCATAAATAGTATTAACCCCTAATCTGCCCTCCCTAACATCGCCGACACCTAACTTCAATTATTAACCCCTAATCTGACGACCGGAGCTCACCGCTATTCTAATAAATTGATTAACCCCTAAAGCTAAGTCTAACCCTAACACTAACACCCCCCTAGCTTAAATATAATTTACATCTAACGAAATTAATTAACTCTTATTAAATAAATGATTCCTATTTAAAGCTAAATACTTACCTGTAAAATAAATCCTAATATAGCTACAATATAAATTATAATTATATTATAGCTATTTTAGGATTAATATTTATTTTACAGGCAACTTTTTAATTATTTTAACCAGGTACAATAGCTATTAAATAGTTAAGAACTATTTAATAGTTACCTAGTTAAAATAATAACAAATTTACCTGTAAAATAAATCCTAACCTAAGATATAATTAAATCAAACACTACCCTATCAATAAATTAATTAAATAAACTACCTACAATTACCTACAATTAACCTAACACTACACTATCAATAAATTAATTAAACACAATTCCTACAAATAAATACAATTAAATAAACTAGCTAAAGTACAAAAAATAAAAAAGAACTAAGTTACAAAAAATAATAAAATATTTACAAACATAAGAAAAATATTACAACAATTTTAAACTAATTACACCTACTCTAAGCCCCCTAATAAAATAACAAAGACCCCCAAAATAAAAAATTCCCTACCCTATTCTAAATTAAAAAAGTTACAAGCTCTTTTACCTTACCAGCCCTGAACAGGGCCCTTTGCGGGGCATGCCCCAAGGATTTCAGCTCTTTTGCCTGTAAAAAAAAACATACCATACCCCCCCCCCAACATTACAACCCACCACCCACATACCCCTAATCTAACCCAAACCCCCCTTAAATAAACCTAACACTAAGCCCCTGAAGATCATCCTACCTTGTCTTCACCATACCAGGTTCACCGATCCGTCCTGGCTCCAACATCTTCATCCAACCCAAGCGGGGGTTGGCGATCCATCATCCGGTGCTGAAGAGGTCCAGAAGAGGCTCCAAAGTCTTCCTCCTATCCGGCAAGAAGAGGACATCCGGACCGGCAAACATCTTCTCCAAGCGGCATCTTCAATCTTCTTCCATCCGGTGCGGAGCGGGTCCATCTTGAAGCAGGCGACGCGGACCCATCCTCTTCTTCCGTTGTCTCCCGACGAATGACGGTTCCTTTAAGGGACGTCATCCAAGATGGCGTCCCTCGAATTCCGATTGGCTGATAGGATTCTATCAGCCAATCGGAATTAAGGTAGGAATTTTCTGATTGGCTGATGGAATCAGCCAATCAGAATCAAGTTCAATCCGATTGGCTGATCCAATCAGCCAATCAGATTGAGCTCGCATTCTATTGGCTGATCGGAACAGCCAATAGAATGCGAGCTCAATCTGATTGGCTGATTGGATCAGCCAATCGGATTGAACTTGATTCTGATTGGCTGATTCCATCAGCCAATCAGAAAATTCCTACCTTAATTCCGATTGGCTGATAGAATCCTATCAGCCAATCGGAATTCGAGGGACGCCATCTTGGATGACGTCCCTTAAAGGAACCGTCATTCGTCGGGAGACAACGGAAGAAGAGGATGGATCCGCGTCGCCTGCTTCAAGATGGACCCGCTCCGCACCGGATGGAAGAAGATTGAAGATGCCGCTTGGAGAAGATGTTTGCCGGTCCGGATGTCCTCTTCTTGCCGGATAGGAGGAAGACTTTGGAGCCTCTTCTGGACCTCTTCAGCACCGGATGATGGATCGCCAACCCCCGCTTGGGTTGGATGAAGATGTTGGAGCCAGGACGGATCGGTGAACCTGATATGGTGAAGACAAGGTAGGAAGATCTTCAGGGGCTTAGTGTTAGGTTTATTTAAGGGGGGTTTGGGTTAGATTAGGGGTATGTGGGTGGTGGGTTGTAATGTTGGGGGGGGGGTATTGTATTTATTCTTTTACAGGCAAAAGAGCTGAAATCCTTGGGGCATGTCCCGCAAAGGGCCCTGTTCAGGGCTGGTAAGGTAAAAGAGCTTGTAACTTTTTTAATTTAGAATAGGGTAGGGAATTTTTTATTTTGGGGGTCTTTGTTATTTTATTAGGGGGCTTAGAGTAGGTGTAATTAGTTTAAAATTGTTGTAATATTTTTCTTATGTTTGTAAATATTTTATTATTTTTTGTAACTTAGTTCTTTTTTATTTTTTGTACTTTAGCTAGTTTATTTAATTGTATTTATTTGTAGGAATTGTGTTTAATTAATTTATTGATAGTGTAGTGTTAGGTTAATTGTAGGTAATTGTAGGTAGTTTATTTAATTAATTTATTGATAGGGTAGTGTTAGGTTTAATTATATCTTAGGTTAGGATTTATTTTACAGGTAAATTTGTTATTATTTTAACTAGGTAACTATTAAATAGTTCTTAACTATTTAATAGCTATTGTACCTGGTTAAAATAATTAAAAAGTTGCCTGTAAAATAAATATTAATCCTAAAATAGCTATAATATAATTATAATTTATATTGTAGCTATATTAGGATTTATTTTACAGGTAAGTATTTAGCTTTAAATAGGAATCATTTATTTAATAAGAGTTAATTTATTTCGTTAGATGTAAATTATATTTAACTTAGGGGGGTGTTAGTATTAGGGTTAGACTTAGCTTTAGGGGTTAATACATTTATTATAGTAGCGGTGAGGTCCGCTCGGCAGATTAGGGGTTAATAATTGAAGGTAGGTGTCGGCGATGTTAGGGAGGGCAGATTAGGGGTTAATACTATTTATGATAGGGTTAGTGAGGCGGATTAGGGGTTAATAACTTTATTATAGTAGCGCTCAGGTCCGCTCGGCAGATTAGGAGTTAATAAGTGTAGGCAGGTGTCGGCGACGTTGAGGGGGGCAGATTAGGGGTTAATAAATATAATATAGGGGTCGGCGATGTTAGGGCAGCAGATTAGGGGTACATAGGGATAACGTAGGTTGCGGCGGTTTACGGAGCGGCAGATTAGGGGTTAAAAAAAATATGCAGGTGTCAGCGATAGCGGGGGCGGCAGATTAGGGGTTAATAAGTGTAAGGTTAGGGGTGTTTAGACTCGGGGTACATGTTAGAGTGTTAGGTGCAGACGTAGGAAGTGTTTCCCCATAGGAAACAATGGGGCTGCGTTAGGAGCTGAACGCGGCTTTTTTGCAGGTGTTAGGTTTTTTTTCAGCTCAAACAGCCCCATTGTTTCCTATGGGAGAATCGTGCACGAGCACGTTTTTGAGGCCGGCCGCGTCCGTAAGCAACTCTGGTATCGAGAGTTGCATTTGCGGTAAAAATGCTCTACGCTCCTTTTTTGGAGCCTAACGCAGCATTTGTTTAAACTCTCGATACCAGAGTTAAATTTATGGTGCGGCCAGAAAAAAGCCCGCAGAGCGTTAACAGCCCTTTTACCGCCAAACTCCAAATCTAGGCCTAAATGTTTTAAAAATAAATGTTTTAAAATAAGCATGAAATTAATCTAAAATTAAGCCAAACAATAGGAGGTTCAAAGAACGGTTAATTTATATTGAAATTCATTTAATTAAAATTCATTTAATTATTAAACTTTCAAAATTTATTTCGTTAGATAAAAATTATATTTAACTTAGGAGGGTGTTAGTGTTAGGGTTAGACTTAGCTTTAGGGGTTAATACATTTATTAGAGTTGCGGTGAGGTCCGGTCGGCAGATTAGGGGTTAATAATTGTAGGTAAGGTAGCGGCGACGTTGGGGGGGGCAGATTAGGGGTTAATAAATATTATGTAGGTGTCGGCAGTGTTAGGGGCAGCAGATTAGGGATTCATAACTTTATTATAGTAGCGGTGAGGTCCGGTCGGCAGATTAGGGGTTAATAATTGTAGGTAAGGTAGCGGCGACGTTGGGGGGGACAGATTAGGGCGTAATAAATATTATGTAGGTGTCGGCGGTGTTAGGGGCAGCAGATTAGGGGTACATAGGGATAATGTAGGTTGCGGCGGTGTGCGGTCGGCAGATTAGGGGTTAAAAATTTTTAATAGAGTGGTGGTGATGTGGGGGGGCCTCGGTTTAGGGGTACATAGGTAGTTTATGGGTGTTAGTGTACTTTAGAGCACAGTAGTTAAGAGCTTTATGAACCGGCGTTAGCCCAGAAAGCTCTTAACTCCTGGCTTTTCTCTGCGGCTGGAGTCTGGTCGTTAGATTTCTAACGCTCACTTCAGCCAAGACTCTAAATACTGGCGTTAGGAAGATCCCATTGAAAAGATAGGCTACGCAATTGGCGTAGGGGGATCTGCGGTATGGAAAAGTCGCGGCTGGAAAGTGAGCGTTAGACCCTTTCCTGACTGACTCTAAATACCAGCGAGCGGCCAAAACCAGCGTTAGGGCCCCCTAACGCTGGTTTTGACGGCTAACGCAGAACTCTAAATCTAGGCGTTAATAAATTGATTTGTTTTTAATTTTAAATTTAATTGCTTCTTTCATAAGCTTGGATTATTTCTTTGGGGTTAGCACATATTTTAATTGTGGTCATATAATATAAGGTGCACATGGTTATCCAATTGAAATTCTGATACCATTTGTAGTTTAGTCCTCTTACCTCTTATACTATTAACTTCAGCATCCTTTTGGGTTTGCGCACCTATAAGTCATTAATTTAGGTTTCTTGGTTTTTGTAGGGAGTTTTGGGAATCTTCCTTTGTTATAGGTGTTTGTTTTTAGTCATTTTGCGCTTGTCTTAATTTTTCTTCTCTTCTAGGGATAAATTCATCCACCAATAAAAAAGTGCTGTCCAGAGTGCTGAACTAATAAAAAACTTAGATGCCTTCATTTTCAAATAAAGACAGCAAGAGAACGAAGAAAAATTGGTAATAGGAGTAAATTAAAAAGGTTGCTTAAAATTGCATGCTCTATCTAAATCACAAAAGAAAAAATGTGGGTTCAGTGTCCCTTTAACAATACTATTCTTAGTAAAATAAGCTGAGTTTTTGAGTATCAGGCCCTCTGTGGGAAGAAATTAAAGCATATTTTTTATGCTCAGAGGAAACATTTATTTTTGGGGTACAATTTCTAAATATGTTTTATTTAATTACAGCCTGTAATGTTTAATGTTTAAATACATATGTTTAGAAACACCAAGCCACACATTGACATTTCCATAAAAGCATATTTTATGATGCTAAAAAATGTCACCCTATTGTCTTTCTGTGCACAAATACTTTATACTCCTATTGTAATTCAGCTTTAAAAAAAACTTTATGTCACATTCCTATATGTCAACTTATACTATAATAAAGGATAATTTATATTTTAATAGTAGCCTTTAATTCAATTGTTCTTTGTCTTACAAAGCCATCTGTGCCTCCATGTAGGAATTTGGGATTTCATTTTTTTTTCTTCTGGATGGAGTTCAATGAGAATTACTTATACTTTGCTCAGCAAGAGAGCACTTAGCTCATGCTGTTCTCCACAATCATATTATTAAGAATGGAAATTTATTAACCAAAGCTGCCTATTCATTAATACACTCTGTTCTTTTTCATCAAGATTTTCTTAATTGGGACACCCACTCAACAGAGGTGCATCTCTGGAAACACGTTCTGTATAATGGAATCTCAAGCTGCTTAAATAGGGCACTCATTCCTTTAGCATTATTTAAATAGGCTGCTAATTTTCTTTTCTTTGTCTTTTTTCAATGCATGTTAATTTTAAAGATGAACATTGAAATATTGTCTTGAATATATATATATATATATATATATATATATATATATATACAAATAAAAGAGAGTGTACTTACTTGGCTTCAAGTCATCTGGAATCATAGGTTTAGCACACATTTATATAACAACAGATAATCATTATTAAGACTGTTATGATTTTGGATATGCCATTGAATTAGTGATAACTAACTAAAGGATGCATTTCTTGTAATTTATTATAATTTATAGGAAAATGTATGAGGCATGTAACCTTGAAGGAGACAACATTTACTTCAGATAACAGATTTTTATGGGGCCCGATGGAGCACAAAAGTTTCACTGAAGAAGTGGAGTTTTTTGGTTTAGTTCATTTAGACCTTTGATATACATTTCCAAAGTCAATTTAACATATAAAACTTATCACACACATACATACAGATACACACACACATACAGACTAATACACACACATTTACAAACAAACATGTACACACACAGACAAAACAAACATGTACACACACACATAAACACAAACACTGAAAAAATAAATGGCTCGCCAGAAAACATGGGGCATCAAGCTCCATACGGAGGTTGATAAATAGGCCCCAAGATATATATACTGTATATATATATATATATATATATATATATATATATATATATATATATATATATTTAATAATATATATAAATTGGAAAACATTCACAATATTATCCCAAATACACATTAAAATCTATGGTTCCAAAATATAAATCATATAAAAGATACTTGCACTGTAAAAACAGCTTAGGACAGCAAACAAAAAGAAGCTCGACCAACAACTTGTTCTCAGGTTCCACTACGCCTCTCAATGATTACCGGTGATGGTTAGAGAATATTGGAACAACGGAACACCTTATGACGTGATTGAAAGAGCTCCAGATTACACAGAAGGTATACAGCGAATGAGGATACCAAAAAAACAACAAGTTAGTGACAAGTTAACAGGGCTCAAGGATTAAATTCTCAATGGAATGGAGAGAAATCACGCAAAATGTTTGGGTGCTTATTTGGAGCATTATATTCCAATGTATGTGTCTTTCTTTCACATACTTTTGCCTTCATTAAATTCTTTGCATTACTGACGAGACTTCTTAGATAATCTCACCAGAGCGGAGAGCTTTAGATCAGCTGGCCCCTAATGTTAGAACACCAGGAATTTAAACAATTATATGGACACATGCGTCAATATTGTGAAGGCTTTAGATATGCTTAAAATATGCTTAAATGGTGTGGTAGAAAAGAGTGTCTTGGCCTATGAGAGGGGCATACCATATTGAAAAACAAGAGTAAGACTGGAACTGCTAGTGAGAGTGGCAGTGCCCGTGGGGAGTATTTTGATAAAAACTTGCAACCTTTTAAGTTGCGCGAGAAAACAGTGAGGTCTGTAGGACGTAAATATTTACAGAATTACGCTGGGATTTGAGAAACAATTTCATATACGCCCATGGAATGCCCATGTTCAGCTCATTTTACAAAAAGACAAAAATTACGCTCTTACATACTTTTGTACTTATAAGTTTGAATTTCTATCTGTTTTTTTCAAATCCAGTGTACTTAAATTACAATTTACGCTGTGCATATTAGGGGGCCCATTTATCAAGCTCCGGATGGAGCTTGAGGGCCCGTGTTTTTGGTGAGCCTGCAGGCTCGCCAGAAACACCAGTTATGAAGCAGCGGTCTAAAGACCGCTGCTCCATAACCTGTCCGCCTGCTCTGAGCAGGCAAACAGACATCACCGCAATTCAACCCGATCCAGTACGATTGGGTTGATTGACACCTCCCTGCTGGCAGCAGCTCACAAGAGCTGCTGGTGCAATGCTGAATATGGAGAGCGTATTGCTCTCCGCATTCAGCGACGTCTGTCGGACCTGATCTGCACTGTCAGATCAGGTCCGACAGACCTTTGTTAAATATGAGCCTTAATGTGATTTATTCCTGTGTAATTTACTTACAATTTTATGTTTCTGATAAAATATGATTTTTGTGAACAATTTTTTTACAATTTTTTATGCACCCTAACAACACAATATTTTCTGCATTTTGTGTGTGAATGGTTTAATTATTTATTTTTTATGATATTTCAAATTAAGATTTTTAATGTACCCTTTTGTAATATATGCATTTCTATCCCATACAAAAATACAGTATACACCCTTACGGCTAGATTTGGAGTTTGGCGGTAAAAGGGCTGTTAACGCTCCGCGGGTTTTTTTCTGGCCGCACCATAAATTTAACTCTGGTATCGAGAGTTCAAACAAATGCTGCGTTAGGCTCCAAAAAAGGAGCGTAGAGCATATTTAGCGCAAATGCAACTCTCGATACCAGAGTTGCTTACGGACGCGGCCGGCCTCAAAAACGTGCTAGTGCACGATTCTCCCATAGGAAACAATGGGGCTGTTTGAGCTGAAAAAAAACCTAACACCTGCAAAAAAGCAGCGTTCAGCTCCTAACGCAGCCCCATTGTTTCCTATGGGGAAACACTTCCTACGTCTGCACCTAACACTCTAACATGTACCCCGAGTCTAAACACCCCTAGCCTTACACTTATTAACCCCTAATCTGCCGCCCCCGCTATCGCTGACCCCTGCATTACACTTTTAACCCCTAATCTGCCGCTCCGTAAACCGCCGCCACCTACGTTATCCCTATGTACCCCTAATCTGCTGCCCTAACATCGCCGACCCCTATGTTATATTTATTAACCCCTAATCTGCCCCCCACAACGTCGCCGACACCTACCTACACTTATTAACCCCTAATCTGCCGAGCGGACCTGAGCGCTACTATAATAAAGTTATTAACCCCTAATCCGCCTCACTAACCCTATCATAAATAGTATTAACCCCTAATCTGCCCTCCCTAACATCGCCGACACCTACCTTCAATTATTAACCCCTAATCTGCCGACCGGAGCTCACCGCTATTCTAATAAATGTATTAACCCCTAAAGCTAAGTCTAACCCTAACACTAACACCCCCCTAAGTTAAATATAATTTTTATCTAACGAAATAAATTAACTCTTATTAAATAAATGATTCCTATTTAAAGCTAAATACTTACCTGTAAAATAAATCCTAATATAGCTACAATATAAATTACATTTATATTATAGCTATTTTAGGATTAATATTTATTTTACAGGTAACTTTGTATTTATTTTAACCAGGTACAATAGCTATTAAATAGTTAAGAACTATTTAATAGTTACCTAGTTAAAATAATTACAAATTTACCTGTAAAATAAATCCTAACCTAAGATATAATTAAACCTAACACTACCCTATCAATAAAATAATTAAATAAACTACCTACAATTACCTACAATTAACCTAACACTACACTATCAATAAATTAATTAAACACAATTGCTACAAATAAATACAATTAAATAAACTATCTAAAGTACAAAAAATAAAAAAGAACTAAGTTACAGAAAATAAAAAAATATTTACAAACATAAGAAAAATATTACAACAATTTTAAACTAATTACACCTACTCTAAGCCCCCTAATAAAATAACAAAGACCCCCAAAATAAAAAATTCCCTACCCTATTCTAAAATACAAAAATTACAAGCTCTTTTACCTTACCAGCCCTGAATAGGGCCCTTTGCGGGGCATGCCCCAAGAATTTCAGCTCTTTTGCCTGTAAAAAAAAACATACAATACCCCCCCCCAACATTACAACCCACCACCCACATACCCCTAATCTAACCCAAACCCCCTTAAATAAACCTAACACGAATCCCCTGAAGATCTTCCTACCTTGTCTTCACCATCCAGGTATCACCGATCCGTCCTGGCTCCAAGATCTTCATCCAACCCAAGCGGGGGTTGGCGATCCATAATCCGGTGCTCCAAAGTCTTCCTCCTATCCGGCAAGAAGAGGACATCCGGACCGGCAAACATCTTCTCCAAGCGGCATCTTCTATGTTCTTCCATCCGATGACGACCGGCTCCATCTTGAAGACCTCCAGCGCGGATCCATCCTCTTCTTCCGACGACTAGACGACGAATGACGGTTCCTTTAAGGGACGTCATCCAAGATGGCGTCCCTCGAATTCCGATTGGCTGATAGGATTCTATCAGCCAATCGGAATTAAGGTAGGAATATTCTGATTGGCTGATGGAATCAGCCAATCAGAATCAAGTTCAATCCGATTGGCTGATCCAATCAGCCAATCAGATTGAGCTCGCATTCTATTGGCTGATCGGAACAGCCAATAGAATGCGAGCTCAATCTGATTGGCTGATTGGATCAGCCAATCGGATTGAACTTGATTCTGATTGGCTGATTCCATCAGCCAATCAGAAAATTCCTACCTTAATTCCGATTGGCTGATAGAATCCTATCAGCCAATCGGAATTCGAGGGACGCCATCTTGGATGACGTCCCTTAAAGGAACCGTCATTCGTCGTCTAGTCGTCGGAAGAAGAGGATGGATCCGCGCTGGAGGTCTTCAAGATGGAGCCGGTCGTCATCGGATGGAAGAACATAGAAGATGCCGCTTGGAGAAGATGTTTGCCGGTCCGGATGTCCTCTTCTTGCCGGATAGGAGGAAGACTTTGGAGCACCGGATTATGGATCGCCAACCCCCGCTTGGGTTGGATGAAGATCTTGGAGCCAGGACGGATCGGTGATACCTGGATGGTGAAGACAAGGTAGGAAGATCTTCAGGGGATTAGTGTTAGGTTTATTTAAGGGGGTTTGGGTTCGATTAGGGGTATGTGGGTGGTGGGTTGTAATGTTGGGGGGGGGTATTGTATGTTTTTTTTTACAGGCAAAAGAGCTGAAATTCTTGGGGCATGCCCCGCAAAGGGCCCTGTTCAGGGCTGGTAAGGTAAAAGAGCTTGTCATTTTTGTATTTTAGAATAGGGTAGGGAATTTTTTATTTTGGGGGTCTTTGTTATTTTATTAGGGGGCTTAGAGTAGGTGTAATTAGTTTAAAATTGTTGTAATATTTTTCTTATGTTTGTAAATATTTTTTTATTTTCTGTAACTTAGTTCTTTTTTATTTTTTGTACTTTAGATAGTTTATTTAATTGTATTTATTTGTAGCAATTGTGTTTAATTAATTTATTGATAGTGTAGTGTTAGGTTAATTGTAGGTAATTGTAGGTAGTTTATTTAATTATTTTATTGATAGGGTAGTGTTAGGTTTAATTATATCTTAGGTTAGGATTTATTTTACAGGTAAATTTGTAATTATTTTAACTAGGTAACTATTAAATAGTTCTTAACTATTTAATAGCTATTGTACCTGGTTAAAATAAATACAAAGTTACCTGTAAAATAAATATTAATCCTAAAATAGCTATAATATAAATGTAATTTATATTGTAGCTATATTAGGATTTATTTTACAGGTAAGTATTTAGCTTTAAATAGGAATCATTTATTTAATAAGAGTTAATTTATTTCGTTAGATAAAAATTATATTTAACTTAGGGGGGTGTTAGTGTTAGGGTTAGACTTAGCTTTAGGGGTTAATACATTTATTAGAATAGCGGTGAGCTCCGGTCGGCAGATTAGGGGTTAATAATTGAAGGTAGGTGTCGGCGATGTTAGGGAGGGCAGATTAGGGGTTAATACTATTTATGATAGGGTTAGTGAGGCGGATTAGGGGTTAATAACTTTATTATAGTAGCGCTCAGGTCCGCTCGGCAGATTAGGGGTTAATAAGTGTAGGTAGGTGTCGGCGACGTTGTGGGGGGCAGATTAGGGGTTAATAAATATAACATAGGGGTCGGCGATGTTAGGGGCAGAAGATTAGGGGTACATAGGGATAACGTAGGTGGCGGCGCTTTGCGGTCGGAAGATTAGGGGTTAATTATTTTAAGTAGCTTGCGGCGACGTTGTGGGGGGCAAGTTAGGGGTTAATAAATATAATATAGGGGTCGGCGGGGTTAGGGGCAGCAGATTAGGGGTACATAAGTATAACGTAGGTGGCGGTCGGCAGATTAGGGGTTAAAAATTTTAATCGAGTGGCGGCGATGTGGGGGGACCTCGGTTTAGGGGTACATAGGTAGTTTATGGGTGTTAGTGTACTTTAGGGTACAGTAGTTAAGAGCTTTATAAACCGGCGTTAGCCAGAAAGCTCTTAACTCCTGCTTTTTTCAGGCGGCTGGAATCTTGTCGTTAGAGCTCTAACGCTCACTGCAGAAACGACTCTAAATACCAGCGTTAGAAAGATCCCATTGAAAAGATAGGCTACGCAAATGGCGTAGGGGGATCTGCGGTATGGAAAAGTCGCGGCTGTAAAGTGAGCGTTAGACCCTTTAATCACTGACTCCAAATACCAGCGGGCGGCCAAAACCAGCGTTAGGAGCCTCTAACGCTGGTTTTGACGGCTACCGCCGAACTCTAAATCTAGGCCTTAGTGAGGCAGCCTGTTTACAGGGTAAAAAGTGGCTTTAGATCATTCAACCAGAAAAACAGAAGTACTGGTGAGCATTCTTAAAGAATCTCACCAGCCCAGAGACCTTTAAATCATAAGCCCCTGAGTCAGAATGGCAGAGCCTTTGGTTGAGATAACAAGAGGATTGACAGTGGTGGAGCTTAACATTTGGGCTTTAACAGTGAAAGAGATAATGGTAGAGGGCAGTAAAGGGTAATCCATTCTGGGGCATAACTTTGAAATAGTTTCATGCACTCGTGTTCCAGCTCTTAAGAAGGGTGCTTATACATACCATGCCAGTGGCCCAGTGGCCCAAATGGTGATAAGTATAGCACTGCTGAAGCTGCAATCTTGACACACCTATATATCCTGCAGCAATCTACCTTTTTTATAGGTTGGGGGGGCAATATTTCAAAGGTTGGGTAATTGTTTTTATATATATATATATATATATATATTTACAAGAAAGATCAGCACTCACCAATGTAACAACCACTCGAATGCACGGCCAAGATAAATGTAGACAAAAGTAGAAGCATAGAGACAAGACCTGGTGTTGATCCCTGTAGTCCCACGCCACAAAAGCCAGCACACGAGATTTAAGCAACACACCTTCCTTTAATACAAAGCATAACGTTTCAGCTCCCACTGGAGCCTTGTTCACATGCAATAATTCATCACGATGCCTGATCTATCGTGATGAATTATTGCATGTGAACAAGGCTCCAGTGGGAGCTGAAACGTTATGCTTTGTATTAAAGGAAGGTGTGTTGCTTAAATCTCGTGTGCTGGCTTTTGTGGCGTGGGACTACAGGGATCAACACCAGGTCTTGTCTCTATGCTTCTACTTTTGTCTATATATATATATATATATATATATACAGTATATATATATATATATATATATATATATATATATATACTGTATATAAAATTATATATTTCAAACATATATATATATATATATATATATATATATATATATATATATATATATATATATATATATATATATATATATACAGTGTTCAGTATAAATGAGTACACCCCTTTTGAAAAGTAAACAAGAAACAAGAAGTTCTGGAAGCTGAAATATCGATTTGGTTATTTTTGGTGACGTATACGCGATTGATAAATATATATATATAATATTTAAATCAAAGGTATTTGGTAACTATAACTAGATTGTATAGATAAGACAATTCAAAGTGAGACCGGCAATAGGGTACTGACCTCCGTGGGTATGATGCACAGTGGACAAGCTGGCGACCTCCAGCCCACCATATAGAAATTCAATATTCCACAGCACCATATGTCTAGTAAAAAGTCTTTTATTGAAGCATAGCAACAGCACAAGTATGCGACGTTTTGGGATCACAATCCCTTAATCATGCATGATTAAAGGGACACTCAGGTTAAATTACATTTTCATGATTCAGATACAGCATGTAATTTTAAACAACTTTCCAATTTACTTCCATTAAAAAAAATGTGCACATTCTTTTATATTTACACTTTTTGAGTCACCAGATCCTACTGAGCATGTGCAAGAATTCACAGACTATACGTATATGCATTTGTGATTGGCTGATTGCTATCACATGGTACAAGGGGAGTGGAAATATGCATAACTTTGAAAATTGTTATAAAAAAATCTACTACTCATTTCAAGTTCAGACTAAGTGCTATTGCATTGTCTTGTTATCTTGCATTTGTTGATTATGCAAATCTAATGTGTTGACTGGTCCTTTAAGGGATTGTGATCCCAAAACGTTGCATACTTGTGCTGTTGTTATGCTTCAATAAAAGACTTTTTACTAGACATATGGTGCTGTGGAATATTACATTTCTATAACTAGATTGTAGTTAGTAAATTTTAAAAGGGCACAAATTGTATTTTAAGTTATATCCATAGCCCTGTGTAGTCTTAACTAGTCACTATTGCTAAATAATTTATTTGCTAAACAAAGGTCCTTTGTATTTCATATTTCTAAGTCAGGCCTATTATTGTAAGTAAATCTCTCTGGTGTGTATTAAGTTATTTGTTTTATATATATATATATATATATATATATATATATATATATATATATATATATATATATATACATATATTTTAGAATTTGCCTTATTGCTGCTAAAGAGTTTATTTCAGCTCAGAGAAATTGGCATAGGAGTTGGTTGTTTGCACAAATAATATATATAATTTCTGATGTTTTAAATTAGAGTTATATAGGATAAATTGTAGGCTAAGTAGTTTAATTGTGCTGGTCTGAATGTTAGTGGCCCATACTTTGGTATTTCATGGTGGTGATGTAATGCAATTGAATTGTGAATAAGGTTAATTCTAAAGGTACATTTGGTTTGCTTTGTAAAGAATATTGTAACAATTTAAGCCTGTATATTTTGATTAATATCTGGTTTTCTATAAATATAATTCAATGTGTTTATAAATTTAACTAATATAAAGAGTTTAGGAATTTATATTAATTTTAATTATTTCGTATATGCATTTTATTGGGGGTTTGTTTTAAAGAATAATTATTAAATATATTGTATTATAACCCGGCCATATACTGACAAGTGTTTAACTACACATCACATATTCTTGGCTATCATTCTGAACACTGATCACAGCTCAGAGGAGTACATGAGCTGAAAGCATTTGTTTTGACTGGGGTTGGTTATTATTATACCGCAGGGCCATAGGGGGTTTGCCGTTATACACACAGTGGAACTGTATTTGACTTTGAGATTTTCTATACCTTGGTATTGGAATATTGTGGTATCTTTTTGTTTTGGTTATATTTGTAACTGTGCTTTGTCGTGTATTTTTGAAGTGTTTTGTGCAAGATTTTAGTTTCAGAAAACAGTTAACCACAGCTCTGAGATTGCGGAAAGGATTGAAGTGTCAAGAGCGATGTCACTTCACTTGTAATATCAGTGGAATAAAAATGGCTCGCAAACATACGATTACGCTAGCGCAAAACTATTTGCGCCTTACTTGTAATCTAGCCCATTTATATTTTATAGCCCTTTGCAGTCAAAAACATGGCCATATAAAATGTGCATTTGAGCCTTTTAAAAAATTTAAGTAAATAAGAATATTTATATGACTAATTTTTTATCAGATAATGTTTATATAAGTGTAACAGTTTATTTTAATGTATTTATGTTGTGCTTGGTGCAACTTTTATTTTATCCCCTACCCTTTCCGCAAGGTCTTTAGTTGCACTAACTCTGTGCACCTTAAATTCGATTACCCTAGAGCAGACACGTTAACATTCAACTTGTAACATGCATGCAAATTAACACACATGCAATATTCTTATATCAGGCGCTAATGTTAGTGCATCACTTGTAATCTTGTCCAAAATAGTTGGAATAGCAACAAAAGCATTATTCAATATTTATTTTTATTGAATTACTTAATGCTTGATCACACCAGAAATTAAGCCTCGATTCCAATCCTTTTTAAATTTGATATTGAAAAAATTTGATTTTTTTTTTTTATTCAAACAATCACATTCTTACTGATTGAAACACAATATTTGATCTTGATTTCTCCACAACCACGGATAGCAATTGTGGATCACTGAAAACCAAATCAATACATGAAAAAATACAGCTGCTTTCCAGTCTGCCCAGCCACTCTCGTCACCAACTGACCTGGCCACTCATCGCCATTCTGCTGGTCCAACCATCTCTCCTTTCCTGACAGTCTCTTCTCTCTATGTTGCAACTGTCAATTTGTTTGTGTATTTACATTTAACTGATAATGATTACGTGTTCAGTATTGCTTGTTATTTGATGCCATACAATCTCTCTAAAAGGGGTATCACTGTTGTTGGCATGGTCAGAGCAATCTTGTCAAAGCATGCATATTTCTGAGGCCAATATTATTATTTTTTGTCCAATGTGTGTTATTATTTTATCCATGGGTATTGAGCATTTATGAAGTGCTTCTGTTTGTTGAATTTGATGTTTCCATTTTGTAGTCAATATTTATTTGATAACGTGGTCAGGTGGATTGTGATTGGCTTTGGATCATTACTGCGTGGTCTGAGTCTGTTCTAAGGATATCCTTATCAGATAATCTACATCTGCTTCAGGTGGTACCATAGGCCCAAGGCTTTGGCCTGCACTGACACCCCCCCCCCCCTGGAAATAACACCTAACACTTTTCCAAAATCAATTCCGATATTTTTCAAATACAAGAATGGTGATATTGTTTTCATTGTGATCGGTTTGATTATTATTTTTATCATTTATTTGTATAGTGCTGCTAAATTCTGTTGAGCTGGGTACAGTGATAGGGGTAAACAATGACAAGGGCTTGTGATAATATACAAAAACGTAACAAACTATACAGATCTAGTAAAAGAGGGCCCTGCACCGAAGAGCTTACAGTCAACAGGTTGAGGGTGCAAAGGCATAAGATTTGGGGTAACTTGTTTTGTGGATCGTAGTTGCAGCAGTGAGTCAAGGCAGTTAAAGAATTATTTTTGGTAAGATAAAAACATAGGAGGATTGTAAGCCTCTCTAAATAAGTTATCTGATGTCAATAAAGTCACATTGGGAGCCAAAACAGCCATAAAACACAATCAACTATATTGGAATTGACCCCTTTATAGAAATTAAATTATTATAGCTTTTTCTCAAACTATGGCCCAGATTACGAGTTTTGCGTTAGAGGCTGTGCGGTGCTAACGAGCAGTGTTCCCTCACAGCTCACTTACCTACAGCGCTGGTATTACGAGTTTTCAGAAACCCGTCGTTAAAAGGCAAGAAGTGAGCATTGAGCAAAATTTTGCTAATTACCGCACTCCAATACCAGCGCTGTTTAAGTCAGCGGTGAGCTGGTGTAACATGCTCGTGCACGATTTCCCCATGGGAATCAACGGGGAGAGCCGGCTATAAAAAAGTCTAACACCTGCAAAAAAGCAGCCTAAAACTCCTTAACGCAGCCCCATTGATTTCTATGGGGAAATAAAATGTATGTCTACACCTAACACCCTAACATGAACCCTGAGTCTAAACACCCCTAATCTTACACTTATTAACCCCTAATCTGCTGCCCCCCACATCGCCAACACCTAAATTATAATTATTAACCCCTAATCTGCCGCTCCGGACCGCCGCCATCTACATTATACTTATTAACCCCTAATCTGCTGCCCCCAACATCGCCAACACCTACATTATATTTATTAACCCCTACTCTGACACCCCCAATGTCGCCGCCACCTACCTACAGTTATTAACCCCTAATCTGCCGCCCCCAACGTCTCTGCCACTATATTAAAGTTATTAACCCCTAAATCTAAGTCTAACCCTAAACCTAACACCCCCTAACTTAAATATAGTTTAAATAAATTGAAATAAATATTCCTATCATTAACTAAATTATTCCTATTTAAAACGAAATACTTACCTGTAAAATAAACCCTAAGCTAGCTACAATATAACTAATAGTTACATTGTTTCTAGCTTAGGGTTTATTTTTATTTTACAGGCAAGTTTGTATTTATTTTAACTAAATAGAATAGTTATTAAATAGTTATTAACTATTTAATAACTACCTAGTTAAAATAAAGACAAATTTACCTGTAAAATAAAACCTAACCTAAGTTACACTAACACCTAACACTACACTATAATTAAATAAATTAACTAACTTAAATACAATTACCTATATTAAATTAAATTAGCTAAAGTACAAAAAAAACTTTACAGAAAATAATAAACAAATTACAGATATTTAAATTAATTACACCTAATCTAATAGCCCTATTAAAATAAAAAAGCACCCCCAAATAAAAACAAACAAACCTAGCAATAGGATTGAACTTCAATCCTATTGGCTGATTGCATCAGCCAATAGGATTTTTTCTACCTTAATTCTGATTGGCTGATAGAATTCTGTCAGCCAATCAGAATCTAAGGGACGCCATCTTCGATGACATCACTTAAAGGTACTGCTCGGCTTGGATGAAGACTTCTGCCCGTCTGGAGGACCACTTCACCCGGCTTGGATGAAGACGTCTCCCGGTAAGTCGATCTTCAGGGGGTTAGTGTTAGGTTTTTTAATAGGGTGTATTGGGTGGGTTTTATTTTTAGGTTAGGGACTTTGGGCGGCAAAAGAGCTAACTAAAATATATTTAATATAGTGGCAGTGATTTCCGGTTTGGCAGATTAGGGGTTAAAAAATTTATTTTAGTGTTTGCGATGTGGAAGAGCCTCGGTTTAGGGTTTAATAGGTAGTTTATGGGTGTTAGTGTACTTTTTAGCACTTTAGTTAAGAGTTTTATGCTACGGCGCTGTAGTGTAAAACTCAGCTACTGACTTTAATATGCGGTACCAGTCTTGACAGGAGAGGGTGTACCGCTCACTTTTTGGCAGACTCGTAATACCGGCGCTATGCAAGTCCCATTGAAAAAAGAGGATACGCAATTTACGTAAGTGGATTTGCGGTATTTCCAAGTCTGGCCAAAAAAGTGAGCGGTACACCTGTACCTGCAACACTCGTAATACCAGCGGGCGTTAAAAAGTAGCGTTAGGACCGCCTAACGCTGCTTTTTAAGCCTAACGCAAAACTCGTAATCTAGCCGTATTATTTTTATTTCGGCAAATATACGTGATTTAAATCCTGAATTTCCTAAAACTGAATAAACATCTTTACTTCCTCCCACCAACTAAAATCTAAGTTACAAATACAAAATAATGCTCAAATTCAAAGCAAATGAGCTAAGGCAAAATAATTAAAGGGAGAGCAAACATTGAATAGATTGACCTAGAATTTCTAATTTTGCAATCACTGCTACACCAGAATTCAAGACAGTAGCAGCAGGAAGGAAATTATAGTACAAATTACCATGCCATGATAGATAAATGACTGTCTCCTACATTGGTATTAAAAATTCAAAATACATAAATAATGCTGCAAGAAAGTCTTACTATTATAACATTATTGTTATAGTATTGATTTACTTTATTTTAATGAAAAAGGAAAAATCAGTTATTGTTGAAAGAATATGACCTCAATCACAGTCTATCGAGAGTGTTTGAAAAAGCTACTTTTCTATTTGGTACAATCACAATAGCATGTTTTCAGCTGATTTGGCTTTTTGGATCCCTGATAAAATCTCTCTTTTCCCTATAAAGCCGAAAACCCGTTCATGAAGATGCAATTACGTTTAAGGGTCTCTTAAGAAGATACAAAGCAGCAAGGCAGCAGTGTCATGATTTACAGTTTAATCAAGTTAAAAATGTAGTAAAAAAAAAAATGTGTTTTGCATAGAAAGTCATAGCTGACATTTTGTTTTTAGTTCACAGCAAAAAAAATGGGCCTTAAACAATAGAAATAAATATTGCTCATAACAATACTTTTAAAAGTTGCAAAGCGAACATATAGCGATATAAAAGCAGTGCACAGTCTGATCATCTTGACAACCTAAACGATGCATTCAGATGGGTTAACAGTGATGCAAATGGAAATGTATTGCAATAGTCAACAATGAAAGTCACAACTAAGCGATATCCTTTAAAACCACAATTGTAATAACGCCAGAACTGTTAGTGACAATAACAACAGAGAGAGTGTGATTTACAATCAAATATAAAAAATGAAATATAAAATCACGCCATTTGTAGATGTTGGTGCCTTGCAGTGACTGTAGAAGTAAGAGGGGCCGATTTATCAATGTCTGGCGGACATCGCTGTCGGCATTTAACATTGCACAAGCAGTTCTGGTGAACTGCTTGTGCAATGCTGCCCTCTGCAGATTCGCAGCCAATCGGCTGCTAGCAGGGGGTGTCAATCAACCGGATCGTACAAGATTGGGCGGATTGATGTCCGCAGCCTCAGAGGAGGCGTATGTGTATAGTGTATATATATATCACATCAAAGGTCACTGCACCCCCATAGTATACCGATATGCTGCAAAGCCATGTGCAATACTTTACCATCACTTTAATATACAAAAAAGGATAGCTAGTATAAATGCCAAGTGTACCACTGAGGGGGGTTTGCCACACCTCCCAGGCCACCGAACAGCAGCAGGTGTACGAACGTGTTATGGATTACACCGTTACAAATAGGATGCAAATGTTTTCTTTATTAAAAAAGTCACATGTGAAAATACGTATGCACAGTGCAGGGAATCGTAACAACTCTTTAACCTGTGCTAATCAGGAGTTCCTGACCATTTGCAGCAATGAGAAGCCAGAGATGCAAGAGCTCAGCTTCCAATGTTATCGGAGCACAGACTTCTACACTTTGGCTGGGTTAACCCATCTCCTCCTTCTCATTATCTACCAAGTTTACCCTCAGCCCCCATCATAATCAGCAGTCGGTGCTTAGCTGGAGTTGAACTATTTTCTCCCCTTAGCTGCTGGAGTCTGTTGCAAACAATTGCATACTTTACTGCAACCCACCAATTTGCAGGTGCTGGCCTGATTGCAAGGGTCCCCCCAAAGGGAAAGCCTGCCTTAAGAGGTGTGAATGGTCTACTGTATGTGTCAGTTTCAGACGACCTCCTAGTTTCTACTTTGAAAAGAGGTACTCAACATGAATAGTCCTTTTTGTGATATTTTCTGATGAAAACTTGTTTGCGCGTTAGGAGCTGAACGCTGCTTTTTTGCAGGTGTTAGGTTTTTTTTCAGCTCAAACAGCCCCATTGTTTCCTAAGGGGGAATCGTTCACGAGCAAGTTTTTGAAGCTGGCCGCGTCCGTAAGCAACGCTGGTATTTAGAGTTGCAGTGGCGTTAAATTATGCTCTATGCTCCCTTTTTGGAGCCTAACGCACTGAAAATGCAGCCATTCTGTGAACTCTAAATACCAGCGGTATTTAAAAGGTGCGGGGGAAAAAAAGCATGCGTTAGCTACGCGGGTCGTTACCGACAAAACGCTAAATCTAGCCGTAATTAATTAAAAAAGAGTTTGCATAAAAAATGTTTAAAAATTGCTGGCAAGTATATTAAAATAATTTTCAAAAATAAGCAAAATAAATGACATAGCTAAGGTGCCTAGAGAAGCCAGCTCCACCCCCCTTATCAGTGTTTAGACACAGGCATTGAGTTCACAACTTCTAGGAATGCTCGATCAGGTAATCCCTATTCACTTTTGCATTCTACCGTAAGCAACAATGGATATAGATACAGCCATAGAAGGAAATGTGTGGGGGGAGTTAGAGCTTTACAATTAAAAAAACTAAAAAGAAAGGGTTTTATGGCGAGGCACTGCAGTATAAATTTGCAGGTAAAGTAATTAAAGTACATATTATTATGTTTGGTCTCTATCCCAACTTGTTTTATTTCCCTTTAAGAAGCAGTGCTCGGAAGACCGCTGCTGCTTAACTTCAAAGTGGCGAACTGAAATCATCCTGATCTGATCCGATCGGGATGATTGATGGCCCCTGCTAGCGGCCGATTATCCGCTAATGAACAGGGGGCGGCATTGCACAAGCATTTCACCAGAAATGCTTGTGCAATGATAAATGCCGACAGTGTATACTGTCGACATTTAGCGAGGTCGAGCGGACATGATTTACTACAGCTCGTCCACTCGCCTTTTAATAAATCTACCCCTAAATGTGTTGAGGTTTCATGCTTCTTTGCCCAGGCTACTTATGGTTCTTTGTCTGTTTTTAATTAGGAGTCTATTTTTAAAGGTGATGTGATTAGGATATTTTGATCTGTACTAATTGCTAAATTATTCTTATTATAATAAAAAGTTTTCTGTTTTTGTATAAAAGAGTGCTGAATTATGAGAAATATTTCATAAAGTGTACAACAAACAAAAACATAAATGTGTTATCTTTTTTTAATCTAATTTGTCTTTAGTTTGCAAGGTGCATCAGACATTAAAAGCTTTCCAAATGTAATAATTTGCTAGCCCAGCTTATTTTTATAGCAATTAGCTCTAGGCTTTTATTGTTTATTATAGACAATTATAAAGAAAGCTTTATAAAGTAAAATGTACGTGCATATATTAAATTATAAGTAATAGCTTTGATATTAAATATAAACGTTTTTTAATGTAATTGCTAGAAATTCAGATACGGCCTTATGACTTCTTGTTTAATATTGTAATGTCAATGTTTAATGTTTAATGGGTTTCTAGTCTAATTTATGAAGAGTTGATAAATGTAGATATAGCCATCAATACAAAAACAAATCATGCCTAGTTTAAAGTGACAGTATATACTTTGAGATTCTAATATATAGGGGCATATTTATCAAGCTCCGTATGGTTTAAAGACCACTGCTCCATAACCTGTCCACCTGCTCTGAGACGGCCAGAAATCAACCCGATCGAATACGATCGGGTTGATTGACACCCCCTGCTAGCGGACGATTAGCCTCGAATCTGCAGGGGGTGGCATTACACCAGCAGTTCACAAGAACTGCTGGTGCAATGATAAATGCCAACAGCGTATGCTTTCAGCATTTATCGATGTGCGGCGGACATGATACGCTACATTGCATCATGTCCGTCCGCACATTAATAAATTGACCCCTAAATGCTTAAAGGGACAGTCAACACCAGAATTTTTGTTGTTTAAAAAGATAGATAATCCCTTTATTACCCATTCCCCAGTTTTGCTAAACCAACACTGTTATATTAATACACTTTTTACTTCTGTGACTAACTTGTATCTAAGCATCTTCTGACCGCCCCTAATCACATGACTTTTAGTTATTTTGCATATAGTTGCATTTTAGCCAATTAGTGCAGTGTCTGCCACTAGCCACGGGCGTGATCACAATGCTATCTATATGGCCTACATGAGCTTGCTCTCCCCTGCTGGGAAAAGTAAATAAAATAGAGGCAGTCTTCAAGGGCTTAGAAATTATCATATAGGTTTGCTTTCAACTAGAATACCAAGAGAACAAAGCAAAATTGTTGATAAAAGTAAATTGGAAAGTTGTTTAAAATTACATACCATATTTGAAAAATGAAAGGTTTTTTTTTTTTTTTTTTTTGACTTGACTGTCCCTTTAAATTGATATGAAACCTACAATTTTTCTTTCATGTTTCAGATAGAGCTTTCATTTTTAACCTTTAAAGGCCGTTATGGCGTTATATTCTGTCCTAACCGCACCGGGCTTTAGCGCCGTTAGGACGGAATAGAACGTTCTAGCCATTTGGCTGTCCTTAAGCCAATGTTGTTCGGATGTAGACAAATTAATCCAGTCATCAAAGGGTTAAGTATTTGTATTATTAACTTTGTTTATGTCTACTACTGGAAGCTAGATGAACACAATCATTAAACTAATGATAAAAAAACATATATGTGCAGTCACCAATCAACAGCTATCTCCAAGCTCCCAAGCTTACCTAGGTATGTTTTTCTACAAAGGATACCAATAGAACACAGCAAATACAATACAGAAGTAATATGGAAAGTTGTTTAACATTATATGCTCTATCTGAATCATGAAAGAATATGTTTGGGTTTCATTTCCCTTTAATTATGCATAGTATAACAACTTTGTAATATAATTTCATTATTTATTTTGCCCCTTTTTTGGTCATTGAATTCTGAAAGTTGTAGATATTCCAATTCTGAAAACTGAACATCACAACATATTTGTATCTCATTTGCTATCTGTTATCTTACGGCTAGATTTAGAGTTTGTCGGTAAGGACCCGCGTAGCTAACGCCGGCTTATTTCTGGCCGCACCATAAAAATAACTCTGGTATTGAGAGTCCACATAAAGGCTGCGTTAGGCTCCAAAAAAGGAGCGTAGAGCATATTTAATGCAGCTTCAACTCTCGATACCAGAGTTGCTTACGGACGCGGCCAGCCTCAAAAACGTGCTCGTGCACGATTCCCCCATAGGAAACAATGGGGCTGTTTGAGCTGAAAAAAAACCTAACACCTGCAAAAAAGACGCGTTCAGCTCCTAACGCAGTCCCATTGTTTGCTATGGGGAAACACTTCCTACGTCTGCACCTAACACCCTAACATGTACCCCGAGTCTAAACACCCCTAGCCTTACACTTATTAACCCCTAATCTGCCGCCCCCACTATCGCTGACCCCTGCATATTATTTTTAACCCCTAATCTGCCGCTCCGTAAACCGCCGCTACTTACATTATCCTTATGTACCCCTAATCTGCTGCCCCTAACACCGCCGACCCCTATATTATATTTATTAACCCCTAATCTGCCCCCCACAACGTCGCCTCCACCTGCCTACACTTATTAACCCCTAATCTGCCGAGCGGACCGCACCGCTATCATAATAAAGTTATTAACCCCTAATCCGCCTCACTAACCCTATAATAAATAGTATTAACCCCTAATCTGCCCTCCCTAACATCGCCGACACCTAACTTAAATTATTAACCCCTAATCTGCCGACCGGAGCTCACCGCTATTTTAATAAATGTATTAACCCCTAAAGCTAAGTCTAACCCTAACACTAACACCCCCCTAACTTAAATATAATTTAAATCTAACTAAATTAATTAACTCTTATTAAATAAATTATTCCTATTTAAAGCTAAATACTTACCTGTAAAATAAATCCTAATATAGCTACAATATAAATTATAATTATATTATAGCTATTTTAGAATTAATATTTATTTTACAGGTAACTTTGTATTTATTTTAACCAGGTACAATAGCTATTAAATAGTTAAGAACTATTTAATAGATAAAATAGTTAAAATAATTACAAAATTACCTGTAAAATAAATCCTAACCTAAGTTACAATTAAACCTAACACTATACTATCATTAAATTAATTAAATAAAATACCTACAATTACCTACAATTAAACCTAACACTACACTATCAATACATTAATTAAATACAATACCTACAAATAACTACAATGAAATAAACTAACTAAAGTACAAAAAATAAAAAAGAACTAAGTTACAAAAAATAAAAAAATATTTACAAACATAAGAAAAATATTACAACAATTTTAAACTAATTACACCTACTCTAAGCCCCCTAATAAAATAACAAAGACCCCCAAAATAAAAAATGCCCTACCCTATTCTAAATTACTAAAGTTCAAAGCTCTTTTACCTTACCAGCCCTGAACAGGGCCCTTTGCGGGGCATGCCCCAAGAAGTTCAGCTCTTTTGCCTGTAAAAAAAAACACATACAATACCCCCCCCCCAACATTACAACCCACCACCCACATACCCCTAATCTAACCCAAACCCCCCTTAAATAAACCTAACACTAAGCCCCTGAAGATCATCCTACCTTGTCTTCACCTCACCGGGTATCACTGATCGGTCCTGGCTCCAAAATCTTCATCCAACCCAAGCGGGGGCTGGCGATCCATCATCCGGTGGCTGAAGAGGTCCAGAAGAGGCTCCAAAGTCTTCATCCTATCCGGGAAGAAGAGTAGATCCGGACCGGCAACCATCATCTTCCAAGCGGCATCTTCTATCTTCATCCGATGAGGACCGGCTCCATCCTGAAGACCTCCACCGCGGACCCATCTTCATCCTGCGACGTCCAACTGAAGAATGACGGTTCCTTTAAGGGACGTCATCCAAGATGGCGTCCCTCGAATTCCGATTGGCTGATAGGATTCTATCAGCCAATCGGAATTAAGGTAGGAATATTCTGATTGGCTGATGGAATCAGCCAATCAGAATCAAGATCAATCCGATTGGCTGATCCAATCAGCCAATCAGATTGAGCTCGCATTCTATTGGCTAATCGGAACAGCCAATAGAATGCGACCTCAATCTGATTGGCTGATTGTATCAGCCAATCGGATTGAACTTGATTCTGATTGGCTGATTCCATCAGCCAATCAGAATATTCCTACCTTAATTCCGATTGGCTGATAGAATCCTATCAGCCAATCGGAATTCGAGGGACACCATCTTGGATGACGTCCCTTAAAGGAACCGTCATTCTTCAGTTGGACGTCGCCGGATGAAGATGGGTCCGCGGTGGAGGTCTTCAGGATGGAGCCAGTCCTCATTGGATGAAGATAGAAGATGCCGCTTGGAAGATGATGGTTGCCGGTCCGGAGATTAGGGGTTTATACTATTTATTATAGGGTTAGTGAGGCGGATTAGGGGTTAATAACTTTATTATAGTAGCGGTGCGGTCCGCTCGGCAGATTAGGGGTTAATAAGTGTAGGCAGGTGGAGGCGACGTTGAGGGGGGGCAGATTAGGGGTTAATAAATATAATATAGGGGTCGGCGGTGTTAGGGGCAGCAGATTAGGGGTACATAAGGATAACTTAAGTAGTGGCCCTTTGCGGTCGGCAGATTAGGGGTTAATTATTGTAGGTAGCTGGCTGTGACGTTGTTGGGGGCAGGTTAGGGGTTAATAAATATAATATAGGGGTCGGCGGTGTTAGGGGCAGCAGATTAGGCGTACATAAGTATAACGTAGGTGGCGGTCGGCAGATTAGGGGTTAAAAAAATTTAATCGAGTGGCGGCGATGTGGGGGGGCCTCGGTTTAGGGGTACATAGGTAGTTTATGGGTGTTAGTGTACTTTAGAGTACAGTAGTTAAGAGCTTTATGAACCGGCGTTAGCCCAGAAAGCTCTTAACTACTGACTTTTTTCTGCGGCTGGAGTTTTGTCGTTAGATTTCTAACGCTCACTTCAGACACGACTATAAATACCGGAGTTAGAATAATCCCATTGAAAAGATAGGATACGCAATTGACGTAAGGGGATCTGCGGTATGGAAAAGTTGCGGCTGAAAAGTGAGCGTTAGACCCTTTTTTGAGTGACTCCAAATACCGGAGGTAGCCTAAAACCAGCGTTAGGAGCCTCTAACGCTGGTTTTCACGGCTACCGCCAAACTCTAAATCTAGGTCTTATAATTTCTGCTGAAGCCAAACAAAGGAGACTTTGTTTACACAGTAATAGTGGCAAATCCTTTCTTCTGCAGACTGAAGTCTGGATTGGCTCCTCCAAACACGGAAAGAGGTGGGTGGAGTTTGATCACTGAAAAACAATTGTAGCAAACAAGGTGTTAATCTATTCTACTATCATTCAGACTTTGCTAAAATGTTAATATAATGAAAGGCTGCAGAAAAAATATTGTAATCACAAGATGTTTACTGTCCCTTTCATTTATGTAAAATGTTCTATTGTTTCCACAGTAACAGATACACACATAGTTCTTGTTAGTCTTTTCTAGATTTGAAATGCACTTACCTCCTCCCCCTAAATGTATTACTTTAGTCAGAATGTATGGTATAATAGATAATGAGCATGTATAGAAAACTAAGACATGGGGGGAAAAGCTTGATGTCAAAGTGTGAAACGCCTCAGATGACAAAGCATGTTGTATCCGAGGGTGGTCCAGTGTTTTTAAACTATGCTGCAATAAATATTTTATGTTTTAACTATTTCTCTCTCGGGCATCCATTGTTTTGCTCTGTGATGAACAACACAACATAACATATGTTAAAGGGTGACCAGATAACGCTGATTGATCCTGCTTGGGAGGTACAAGAATGAAAAGAAGTATGTATATTTTATATTGGAAATTGTTCAAGAGAGATTGTAGGTCAGTTTTGAACAACAGCATGTTTTTAGTCAAAGTCATAATACATTGAATTTCAGAAAGCTTGGGGAGGGTTTAAGCAATATTTGTTCTTAGATTCTTCATTGCAGATATTTTTTTCTCTTTAGTTCTTTTGTGGGGGGGGGGGGGGGGGTTATGTATAGAACTTTATTAAATTATGTTAATCTACTATTTTCTAAAACCATTTTCCAGCCAAAAAATAACTAGCAACCTACCTCTAAAAAATAAAAATTTGAAGTTAAAAACAATAATTTAAATTAAGTTTATTACAACATTAAAATATAACCAAAACAATCAAATGACAGGAAATCTAAGAAAGAGACAAAAAGTGTTACATTTTAAAGGGACAGTCAACACCCAAAATACGATTACTGTATTCAATTACTTGCCACACAATTAGTGCATCCATCCTTATTCTCAATTTTTAGTCCACGCAGAATCGTTTTTTTTAAAAAAAAAAGTCAATTATAGCCGTTTTGAAAAACATGGCTACATAACTCCTCCTCCCATCGTCTTCTTCCCCAGAGCTTGTTTCAAATTCTCTCATGTCCGCCAAACTTGCACATGCACATTTTCTTTTTCTTTTTTTCTTTCAATACAGGAAGGGGTGGGGGTCGTGGGGGAACTTTACATAGTTCAGTGAATAGAAAGGCTGCAAGCGACGATATGGACAAACTGCGCATGCGCAATTGGCAGTGAACGTGCATGAGTTGTCGTAGCCAGCACTCCGGCACTCATGAGATTTGCGGCTGAAATCAGTATCCAATTGACGCAGATATAGGAGGAGTTTGGGATTCATGTTTTTCTCAAAACGTCAGTTTGCTTTTAAAAATAAAAAGTGATTCCGTGTGGACTACAAAATGAGAATAAGGATGGATGCACTAAGCGTGTGACAAGCATTTGAATACAGTAAATGTATTTTGTGTGTTGACTGTCTCTTTAATTATGATACATGAGATGTGGATTATGGGAATTATTCACTTTCTACTTTAACGACTTCAGTGATGGGCAATTTTGAACTCACTGATGTACCAGAAGTATTATCAAAAAATGAGTTATCCATGATAAAAAGACAAACATACAGAGAGAAGAAAAAGGTAAGAGTAATTGTAAAAGATTTAAAAAAAAGTGTTTCCAAAGAAAAAGCACAGAAATCAGGACCCTTTAAGTTAAAAAGTCTTCAATCTTTATTCGATAAAATTTGTATAAAAATTCAAAATCCAACAGCAGAACAGCATCCAGGTAAGATCACAGTGTTTCGCGTTTCGGCGGGATTTGCCGTAATCATAGACCATATGTGATGGTAAGTGCAATTGAATATTTAAAGGGCTAAACCTCCCATGATTGGTTAATTAAAAACATACTTTGTATACATGCTACTTGATTGTTACATAGTAAGGAACATCCTCCTTCAAAGAATAGAAAAGACCCCTTATACTTAGAAAACAATCGTGTAATTATTTAAATGTTTTTGTTAAATACTGCTTGTAACACCGATCCTGCATATAGCACTCTATGTTACAACTATATCTAAATCTAGATGCAGCTGTACAGTGAATATATCTGTGATCTAACACATATAAAGTATATGGTTACATTTACTGGTACAAATCCAGTGTCGTGCAATTATTAATAATGATGATAGCGACACATAAATCATTGCTCCTATTGATACAGTGCAATACAGTATATACATCAATGGTAATGGCTATGGTTCAGAAGCCACTAGTACATCATTGTTAACCCATCCATGTAGATCTACATATAACCATATAGTGAACATAATTAGATAAGGAATGGATACTGTATTACAAAACTTATACGTAGGGAAATCATCTTTTCATTTTATGAATATCATGTGTTACACCCACTTAGTCTAATATGTCATAATCAATGGATGGATTCGATAATAATTTCAATGTTATGTTATTTGAAGAAAATTTAATTCTTTTAGTGCTATCTAGGGTATATAAGGATGTTAGGCCAAAAATATATATATGTAATGATGATTACTCCCAGAAATTAATAATATCGTTTGCTGAATTAAAACCAGCAGTACCTATCTTATTGATCCAATACACTTCTTGTCTGGCCAGAATAGGCCATTTGTCTCCACCCCTAGATGGAGTCTTGATTATTTCTATGGCATTCCACTTTTAGGTGGACACATTTCCTTTATGATTGTCTATAAAATGACGAGCCAGTTAAGAGGACCTTTTGACATTTGATATATACCCAAGATGCTCTCGTATCCTGGTATGGACATCACGAGTGGTCATCCCAATGTATTGTTTTTGATGAACTGAGCATTTAATTAGGTATACCACAAATGTCGAAAAGCATTTTATGCAACCTTTGGTATGAAAGCTCTGTCCTGTCGAATATGAGCTAAAATTTGGACCCACTTTGATGTGATCGCATTCCTTACAATTTTTTCCACACCTATATGTGCCATTATGAGTAAGCCATGAGCTATTGCTCACTGGGATTCTCAGTTGGCTGGGGGACACCAAATTGCCTAGGGTAAGATTCCACGAGTACACAAATTTACATCCTTGTTTGACACAGTCTTTAAGTAGATCATCCCCATATAAAATGGGCAAGTATCTCTTAATAACTTTGCACACCTGATAATATTGTGAAGAAAATTTAGTAACAAAAGAAGGTTTATAACCAATTAAATCCTTTAGTAACAAAAGTAGGTTTTTTTAACCAATTCAATCCTTCTTATTCACATTCTGCAAAAGGTTTACTATTTCCTTTTGTTTAACCTCTTCTAGGGTGTTATTGATTAAATCTCTAGAGTACCCTCTTTGTTTAAGCCTATTGGCCAAATCCCTGGATTCTACTTCAAATGTGTCATCCCTTGAGCTGATGCGTCTATTTCTCAAAAACTGACCTTTCGCTATTCCCCGAAATACGTGTTTTGGGTGTGCACTCAAAGCATGTAATAAGGAATTAGCTGTAATGGCTTTTCGATACAGACTAGTTTCTACTTTTTTACTTTGAAAGTCAAATTTTAGTTTAATATCTAGAAAATTGATCTTTGATTTATGCCACTCGAATGTAAACTTAATCTCCGGAATACAGCCATTGAGATAATCCACGAACCTCTCTGCCTCTCTGTGATCGGTACAGTCTAGGGGTAAGTCTCTGGAGAACTTTCACAATCGGGTTATGGAGGATTTAACTCACTTGGAAATCACGACTAAAACAGGCCACCCTAATCTGTCTAGAAAGGAGAAAGAAGCCATTGCTTTGTTACAAAAGAACTTATCAATTGTCATTAAACAATCGGATAAGAGTCGGAGTATAGTCGTGATGGACAGAGAGTTTTATATAAAAGAGGCTTACTGACAGTTGAATGATACATACTCATATGTTTTGTTACATACTGATCCCATCAAACGATTTCAACTTGGTCTTAGATCTCTTCTAGATGATGGTTTGTACATGGGGGTCATAGACAAAACACATTTGAATATCTTTTTGTTAAGGAATCCATATTGCCAATTTTTCACCACCTGTCCAAAGTCCATAAGGGTTTAGACCATATTAAGGGAAGACATAGTTGTGGGCATTGGCTCATTGTCAGAACATCTGTCAGAGTGGGTTGACAATATACTACAGCCATTAGTGATGTCCCTACCAAGTTATCTGAAGGACACGACTCACATGTTGACCCTGGTGGACAAAGTACAAATAGAGGATAATAAGAGTTGGTTAACAGTCAATGTTGTTGCCTTATATACCTCAATTCTGTTGGGATTACAGCTGTCCACTTCTTTTTGGACCTCATGACCGATTACAGTGATGAGACCAAGGATTTCAACCTGAGATCTATCAGGTTCCTCTTGGAACATAATTATTTTTTCTTTGAGGGGACGTGTTACCTCCAGAGGAGAGGTACGGCGATGGGAGCTAAATTTGCCTCATCGTATGCCAACCTGTTTATGGGTTGGCTTGAACATACCTTTCTTCTGGGGGAAAACAATACATTTACCTCTTGTATTATATTCTACAAGAGGTTTATTGATGATCTAATTTTCATCACTGTTTTTGGCCACGGAGAGGCAGAGAGGTTTGTGGATTATCTCAATGGCTGTATTCCGGAGATTAAGTTTACATTCGAGTGGCATAAATCAAAGATACATTTTCTAGATATTCAACTAAAATTTGACTTTCAAAGTAAAAAAGTAGAAACTAGTCTGTATCGAAAATCCATTACAGCTAATTCCTTATTACATGCTTTGAGTGCACACCCAAAACACGTATTTCGTTGAATAACGAAAGGTACATTTTTGAGAAATAGATGCATTAGCTCAAGGGATGACACATTTGAAGTAGAATCCAGGGATTTGGCCAATAGGCTTAAACAAAGAGGGTACTCTAGAGATTTAATTAATAACACCCTAGAAGAGGTTAAACAAAAGGAAAGAATAAACCTTTTGCAGAATGTGAATAAGAAGGATAGAAAAAATGAAGTGGTTATGAAACCTACTTTTGTTACTAAATTTTCTTCACAATATTATCAGGTGTGCAAAGTTATCAAGAGATACTTGCCCATTTTATATGGGGATGATCTACTTAAAGACTGTGTCAAACAAGGATGTACATTTGTGTACTCACAGAATCTTACCCTAGGCAATTTGGTGTCCCTCAGCCAACTGAGAATCCCAGTGAGCAATAACTCATGGCTTACCCATAATGGCACATAAAGATGTGGAAAAAATTGCAAGGCATGCGATCACATCAAAGTGGGTCCAAATTTTAGTTCATATTCGACAGGACAGAGCTTTGATACCAAAGGTTGCATAAAATGCTTTTCAACATTTGTGGTATACCTAATTGAAGGTTCAGTTAATCAAAAACAATACATTGGTTTGACCACTCGTGATGTCCGTACCAGGATACAATAGCATCTTGGGTAAATATCAAATGTCAAAAGGTGCTCTGAACTGCCTCGTCATTTTATAGACAATCATAAAGGAAATGTGTCCACCTTAAAGTGGAATGCCATAGAAATAATCAAGACTCCATCTAGGGGTGGAGACAAATGGCCTATTCTGGCCAGACAAGAAATGTATTGGATCAATAAGATGAGTACTCTAACCCCTGCTGGTTTTAATTCAGCAAACAATATTATTAATTTCTGGGAGTAATCATCATTACATATATATATATATTTGGCCTAACATCCTTATATACCCTAGATAGCACTGGAAGAATTACATTTTCTTCAAATAACGTAACATTGAAATTATTATCGAATTCATCCATTAATTATGACATATTAATATTAGACTAAGTGGGTGTAACACATGATATTCATAGAATGAAAATATGATTTCCCTATGTATAAGTTTTATAATACAGTATACATTCCATATCTAATTATGTTCACTATACCAGATGGTTATATATAGATCTACATGGATGGGTTAACAATGGTGTACTAGTGGCTTTTGAACCATAGCCATTACCATTAATGCATATACTGTATTGCACTGTATCAATAGGAGCAATGATTTATGTGTCGCTATCATCATTATTAATAATTTCACTGCACTGGAATTGTACCAGTAAATGTAACCATATATATGTGTTAGATCACAGATATACTCACTGTACAGCTGCATCTAGATTTAGATATAGTCATAACATAGAGTGCTATATGCAGGATAGCTGTTACAAGCAGTATTTAACAAAAACATTTGAATAATTACACAATTGTTTTCTAAGTATAAGGTGTCTTTTCTATTCTTTGAAGGAGGATGTTCCTTACTATGTAGCAATCAAGTAGCATGTATACAAAGTATGTTTTTAATTAACCAATCATGGGAGGTTTAGCCCATACTCAATTGCACTTACCATCACATATGGTCTATGATTACGGCAAATCTGTGATCTTACCTGCTACTGCAGTATCATCTGGATGCTGTTCTGCTGTTTGATTTTGAACTTTTATACAAATTGTATTGAATAAAGATTGAAGACTTTTTAACTTTAAGGGTCCTGGTTGCTGTGCTTTTTCTTTGGAAACCGTTTTTTTAAATACTTGATGAAGGAGTGGGGAGCTCCTTCTTTCCTATTCCAAGGACCCAATTTTCGTTCTGAAGTGGTATTCGGTAGCATGTACACCAGAAACCAGAAGCCGGTTCAAATCGCGGGGGTGAGAAGTGGTGAGTGTGAGGAGAGCGGTTATTGGGATGCACCAACGAGATTGACCGAAAGGGGCAGATTACTGACGTCATTCGGAGGTGTCAGGTTCACAAGCTGCGGTGGTAGCGGGAGCAGAATGGGCTCCTGAAAGTGAAAATGTACCTGGATTGGAGCTAAAGTTGGTGGATAAATTAAAGAAGGTCCTGACAGAAGTTTAGCCTGCCCTCAAAGTGGTGAGTCATAACATTAATCTGCACAACAATAAGAGACTCGTAGAGTGTACTAAAATGTACTGCAACGTAGTGCTATATTGAGCCGCAAATCCCACACATCTTCTGTCCCCCGCTACATTTAAGGTATATAAGGCTGGAACATACATATGGGCTATTTTCTAAACATTTGCCTTATTGAATTAATTGTAAAAGAGAAAGGAATAGAAACAAGCAGGAAGCACATGTATCAAACAAGCAGGAAGGAGAAACATAAGAGAAAGTATATTCAAACAATGTCATAAACATTTCAAAATATATTTCGAATTATGTCAAAACTACTTTTCTCCTTTGTTGCACTTCAACCTATTTCATACCATCTTGGATGTTAATAGATTTGTTAGGAATCTTATTATATTATATAGAGAGCTAGCAGTTCTAGGAAGGTAGATTACAAAACTTTAGCTGAGAATACTAAACACATTTGATTCAAATGGGTAGATTTACTATCAGTCGAGCGGACATGATTAGCTACAGAATACGCTGTCGGCATTTATCATTGCACAAGCATTTTTAGTGAAATAATTGTGTAATGCCGCCCCCTGCTCACTGGCAGCTAAAAGGTGGAGGACAGGTTAAGGAGCAGTGGTCTTACGAACACTGCTTCTTAACTTCCATTTCAGGTGGAACTCCAAAGCAGCATAAAAGCAGCCCAAAGGAATCCAAAGCAGCATAAAAGCAGCCCAAAGGAATCCAAAGCAGCATAAAAGCAGCCCAAAGGAATCCAAAGCAGCATAAAAGCAGCCCAAAGAATAAAAGCGCATTTTCAAACAATCTCAATGTAACACAAAGGAAGACTTTAATTATTGTACAATCTAATGTTGATATTGTAATTAAAGTATTAGGCAAAGCTGGAAATGTGGTTGTCATGGATGGAGTCTATTTTGTCTCGTAAGCCCTGCGACAACAGGAGGCATCTTTTTTTATATTTAAGGGTAGGTTCTATCCATGCCCTATCCTTTGGGAGCTGTTCCATGTTTTTGTAGAGAAGAGCCTACACTGTCATCAGATTATATATTATAGACGTTATATGTGACAACTTCATCTTTAAATGAGATGGGGATCAAGTTACATTTGAAGCTTTCTTACAGTATTTAAATTCTATTTATTTGATTTTCAACATCTGAATAGTATTTGAGTTAGGTAACAATCATTCTCAGATGTATTGTAACCAATCTGTGGAAATGCTATTTTTAGTTGTAAATCTTGTCACTGCAAACATATAATCAAGGACATACCAGTTGATTAGAACATGTAGGTTATGTTCTGATTAACTTATTTTTCATGAACAAGCTATAATTAGCATGTAGACTTCAGGAGAGGATTATGACAAATCAAAAAAATGGAATAACACCCTAAGGTGAATATATATATATATATATATATATATATATATATATATATATATATATATATATATATATATATTTTTTTTTATATATACATAAACCAGTGGAAAAGAGTGTTAGTGACAAATATCAATTTGGACACTTAAGTCCACTATCACGGTCAATATTGTAACAGTGTATACAGAATACATATGTACTATACCACATATAGAGTCCAATCAAATACGTGTGTAGGTTACACAGGTGTGCTGCTCTCCTCGAGATATAAGGCCATCCACTTCCAGGTTATTCTAAAAAAGAGTAGAGAAGGCGCCACATAGCGTAATTCTGTAAGAAATATCTTAGATAGTAAACTAAATGAGATACACTCACATTTGGTAAAGCACTAAATCATAGTGCAGACTGGGCAGACCGGATCCACAGAGTTGTCCGGTAAAACTCTCCTCTTGGCATATAAAGCACAGATAGCTGTCGTCTCTCTCCCCTCGCAATAGGTTAGTGTTTGATTGCCCTTGGGTCATCCTGAAGAAACAGTTTGGATACTGAGAAACGCATTGCTGTATATTGTTTGTGTTTGATAAACACTTGATTTTAAGCAACTTGCTAATTTTTTTTTTTTTTAAACAATTTTTTATTGAGGTTCTTAAATAGGCATACAGATAATTACTAACAATACGGTACAGGACTTAACACAGCATTAATGTACACCATGCTTCTGAAATAAATGCACTCTGAATGAAATTGTTCCAGTGGAACCACTGGAATCTAAAACAGAAATACATCAAGTGTCCTAGTAAAGGGATACTATCCAATCTGATGCTATACATGAACATTTAAATATATTTGAAAGAAAGACCTCATATTTTCAAATTTCTTCCTGGAGATATTTCCCATAATGGACATTAAAACTTCTAGAGCTTGAGTGTTCGTATAGGAATTGCTTAGGGAGATGTAACTACAGGGTAAACATCAAATGTATGCTAACCATTATATAGGAGTTGCTTAGGGAGATATAGCAACAAGGTAAACATCAAATGTATACTAACTATTTATATAGGAGCTGCTTAGGGAGACATAACAATAAGGTAAACATCAAATGTAAACTAAGTATTCGCATAAGAGCAGCTTAGGGAAATAGAACAGCAAGGTAAGCACCAAATGTGAACTATTTGGTTAGTAAGAAAAGAAGATAACATTAGACAATCTTGCTCGACATGAGAGAAAAAAAATAATGCCATTATTATTTTGTATTGCAAGATATAATTATAAGAGGGGGAAATAAGGCAAGATATATAGGTAAAGCGCCACCCTTAGCCTGAAAGTTGGACAAACACCTAGACAGTAAAGGACATTCAGGAATGGGCTAGTGAAAAGATGGGTCAATGCCATGCGCTACATGAGAGAGCCTAGATGCTTAAGGAATTAAGCCTAACAGCGGTTAAGTAGCTCGTTTGTAATGTTATGGAGAAGGGGACTATATAGAGAATAGCACCAGTGTGGGTCCAGCCCCCACTTAAGGCTTTTTTTTTTTTTTTTCTTGCATTCCAATGAAACTGTCATATAGTGAATCAAAGTGTACGACCACAACTAAGACATAGAAAGGCCATCTTGGGACTGGTAAAACATTATAGGGATAGGGGATGCTGTGAGTATAGGTAAAGGTTGTTGGAGACGTTCTGAGACCCCAAGATAGTACTTGTTATTGGGAAAATATAGTTGCACACATATGGTATCTATGGCAGTTCAATATATAAGTGCACTTGTAGCAACACTACTTCTATAAGAGTACAGAAAAGGGGCATAAATCAGCTTTTATGGTGATAATATATCCTAATAGACCCGTCAGTTGGATATGGGCCCTATACCCAACAGCAGGCCCATGTGTCAGGGGTAGTTGCCCCTATCTCATATATACAGAAGATAAGCAGCTGCCAGTTTCCAGCATATCAGTGAAGTTCAAACTTAAATGGTATAGAGACTTAACTATTAAACTAAATAATACTAAGGTAAATTAATCATTGGTAACTAAAACAGTCTTGGTCATAACACTCACACACCCCAAGAAGGTGTCTATGGGTTAGCAAGATTAATCCTGCTATACTACAGGTAGATTATCACACACTATGGCCTATTTCCTTGATCACTTGTGAGCACAATGAAGGAAAGCAAAAAATACACAGAGTAATGTTAAGACAGGCAACACATGTGAAGATAGGAACATATATAATAAACAGTATGACATAATCATTTGGGTTATAATATTAAAGTATAATATTGGAAGTCCAGAATGAGCCAACCACAAAAACCAGCCAAGTACAATGACAAAGATCCCTAACGGTGTTTATGATCTCACTACTCAGCTTACAGTCTGTGTGCAAAATATAACAGTGGGCCGGCATATTAAAAAGGAGGATATTTTACCCTACACCATAGCGTAAAGCTGGGAAAACAGCTGTCTTGCAGAGCTGGAGATAACAAAAATCACTGGAAGGTTTGATGTGTCCCCCAGGGTCCCAGCCCACAGTCACAAAGTCTATTGCCTCCCTCATGTTGAACCACAAACCTGGGCATTTTTTGTCAATAGGCAGTGCTATGATTATCACTAGCGTTGCAGGGTTAAGGTCCCAGTTGGCCGAATGATGAAAAGCGCCCTTATTTTGTGAGGTGCTTATAGGTGTCAGTATGGGAGACAGCCCAGCTTGCTTGTACTTGTCAGGAATCTGTAAGCCTATCTGAATTACACAAGCGTCAGGCTTCAGGTGTAGGTCTCTTGCCTCCGCGATGCAAAATGGGGCTTCACTGTGTGAGATGTCATCAAGCCGACATCCACGTTCCAAAACGCTGCCCTCTGTAGAGACTATCTGCTTGGGGATCGGTAGAGCAAGCTGAGTTTCACAAACATCGCTTATACCAAGCGCAGCATCTAGGGTCTTTTCAAAGGCAGCATGGTGTCTTGCCAGCATGCATGCTAGCTCCCTTATAATGTAGCCGGCGGTCATCTTGTACTCCTCACCGTGACAAAAGCTGATCACATTAGGTTAATGCCCGTGAAAGGGGTGAGACAGGGGGTGTGCCTATGGTAGTTAGGAATAATAACAGCGGCTTCGAGAACCCAAATATATAGGGAAGCAGTATATTATAGCTTGTAGAGCTCTCTATCAGCAGGCATTCCCCATGCGTGAAGGTTTGTAGAGAAAAATGGCACCGTTACCCACATGGCAAAGGCACAAGGTGAAAGCCTTACACGGGTCTATTGTAGCTGGCTGTCCTCTGCTCTCCGTGTACCCCTAAGTGTCCATAGGCTTTGACATGCAATAGTGGGCTCATAGCAGCAAGATATTTTATATTCTTTACCCACAAAGTCAGGAGCTCTGTTCAGATGCGACTGCTCTTCATGGCGGCTGGCCCCGCCCCCCAATTTGCTAATTTTTAATCCTTTGGTGCCTTAATCACAATACCTGACAGTTTGGAACAGAGAGGTGGATCCCCAAGGGCAATGATTGGCCGCAAATTGATGGAGTTTATCTACGAGTCTGTGGATGTATAGTGCTCTATCTTCTGTGATACATATTGCATACTTTTTCGGCGTGTGGAGCAGACACACCATTTAGTAGCACTTACACCTGGATCCGAGAGGAGTTTATCTCCGGCCACGGTCCATTGTGCCGCACCTGGAATTGAGGGGATACGGCTTACAAAGCATTACCTGAGACAAACGTGAGCGCTTCTGTATACAGTGATTTCTTGTATTTTTATTTTGTTTCCTGCTACACTGAGAGGAGCTGCCTGAGTCTCATTATCCCGGAGAGGATACACAAGGATATCGAAAAAGGCAGACATTACTTCAGAGGGGAGTGATACAACTCGCCCTTAAGACACCTAGGCATATACATATATCTCCTGGATTGAAGATAATGGCTGAAGAGGAGGTGGGTAATATCATTACTATTTGCACTAACAAGTATCAGTATTTGGTCAGCACACTGGTTTGCACAGGGGTAAGCTTACAACACTATGGATGAATACTTGGAATCATATGTCCTAAGGGACTTTAAGGACGATACATCAGATTTGTATGAAGACTTAGGAGCTGATTTATCAAGGGCCGAATGGCCCCTGATGCCCCTGTTTCCGTGCGTACTTTCAGATTCACCGGAAACAGCAGTTATAAAGCAGTGATCTTAACTGGAGGCTGCGGACATCAATCCGCCCAATCTCATATGATCGGGCTGATTGACACCCCCTGCTTGCGGACGATTGGCTGCAAATCTGCAGGGGGCAGCATTGCACATGCAGTTCACAAGAACTGTTTGTGCAATGATACATGCCAACTGCGTATTCTGTTGGCATTCATCGATGTCTGTCAAACATGATCTGCTGAGCGGATCATGTCGGACAGACCGATGATAAATCTGCCCCATAGAGGCATATGTATCAAGCTCCCGTGTTTCTGGCAAGCCTGTAGCAGCTCCATAACCTGTCCGCCTGCTCTGAGCAGGCGGGCACACATCGCCGGAAATCAACCCGATCGAGTACGATCAGGTTGATTGACACCCCCCTGCTGGCGGTGTTGCACCAGCAGCTCTTGTGAGCTGCTGGTGCAATGCTGAATACGGCAAGCGTATTGCTCGCCGTATTCAGCCAGGTCTGGCGGACCTGATCCGCACTGTCGGATCAGGACCGCCAACCCTTGATAAATAGGGGCCATAGTGTGCACCATTCATAGTTTATTTTTTGAGATTCACACACTAAGGAAAAAGTACATTAAATTTGAATTAGATATAAAGTCTTTTCTACTATATAAACATGACAAGCGCATTCCAAGGGGTCTACGCATAAGAACATTTTCATCATTTGTTGTTAACGATATAGACTTTAGAGCTAAATGGAATACCATACTAAACACATGTTATTTTGCCCTAATAGAATTGTTAGTGGAATACAAAAGACAGCAAAGGAATGAACTATTGTTGGAATTAAAAGAGGTACAAGAAAAACATAAAAGCTTCCAGCTGGATAAAGATTTTAAGAAATATGACAAACAATTTGAATTAAACATGAACACATTCAAACAAGAGCTGTGGTAATTTAAGTTTAGGAAAATGACCAGAGATAAGAAAGATTACGATTCCAAACAAGTATATAAATGGAGTCGGGATGACCTCACTAAACCTAGATACAACCATAACTACAATAAGAGAAAATATAGTAAACTTGCAAAATTAGAAAAAACTGTGGCTTTCTCAGATACAGGTTGTGAGATTGATTTCTCTGATGGGGATACAACTGAAGCCAAAGCTATAACAATAGTATTACAAATACACCAGGACACCTCAACAACAGGAATCTCAAATTTACTTTTAAAGAACGAGGCTCACCAGATGATCCCCACACGAAAAAAAACACACACAGAGGGAGAAGGGGCAAAGCAAGGAAACTCCAACAAACAAAAGCAAGGATATGTGAGACCACAACAAAGGAATTTTCAAAAGACATATGTTCACAGAATCTGAGAAATCAGAAATATGCCTAAATATAGATGTGATAAATGTATCTTCTGTAGTACTTAGTAAAACACAGGAAAATGTATTATCCAAAGGATTAAACTTTGTGCCTTCTAATCACTTCAATCTATTTGAGACAGTGCTGGACATTAACAAATTTGTACGTAAGATTACATGGCGCAAACATTTTTATTGGGGAAGTGATCAGCAGTCACAAAGTAATGTCAGTGATGTAAATGTTAACATAGATAAAAAGGAGGCTGTAAATGATGGGTTGAATTTCTCTGACTGGTGTACTGTAGTAGATTTACAAGAGCTATATAATTAGGGAGCTAAAGAAACTTCAGATCTAACTAATGCACTAACTCGTTTAAGAAAGAAAAGCAATTCCTATAATATACACTGTCAGAAAAAATGTGCAAAAATTGTACCTTTAGAGGTACAACAGCTTGTCACTGGGGCAGTACCCTCAAAGGTACACCCGCTGTACCCTTTCACATGGGTACAAATTGGTACCCTTGCAGATTGAACCTTTCAAAGGCAAATATGTACCTTTGGTGACTAGATTGGACCTCAGTGATATGGTACCATATTGTACCCTTAAAAAATGGTGCAAATCTGGCCTTTTAAGGGTACTGCCCCAGTGACAAGCCCTTTGTACCTCATGATGGCAAATTTGTACTCATCAACACAGCATATTACAAATGCTGTTTCATTAAATTTATTATAAAACATCTTCAAATATACATATATTTAACGTGTACTTTTTCAGACAGTAATTACAATAGCCACACTGCAGTTTTTAAAAAAAGTTTGGATACTGTAGTCATAAAGCAAATCCAAAGACTGCTACAGAACTACCTAAAAGAACCAGGCTAATCAACCAGTTCCAAAAAAAAAAACAGAACTACTCAATGAGTTTTATATCACTCTGTACTAGACTTTAAAAACACCCCATTTAATTTATGGTGACATGCTACATAAAACATAAATATATAGAAAACATATAGAAAACAACCTAATGGTAAAATATAACTCTAACAAAAAGAAGGGGGATTTGGGGGAGGGATAAACGATAAAACTCACAGCCATTCATTGAATTGTCACTCTATGCAAAATGTATGCAAATGAGTCTATTTCCCCAATACACATTTTGGTGAGGAACCTGCTACCATTAGATGGAGCTGTGTTACACATGTCAAGGAACTTTCAACCAACAGATGGCGCTATAGCGTGTTACACACAATGTCCATGTATGTGACTGGGGAACGGTTACAATTTTATTTTATTTTTTAAAAAACTGATTCTTAAACAGCTCTTGTTTATTTTATAGAGTTTAAAACAAAAAAAATTATTTGTAATTTTAGTTAATACATTTGCTTTATGTTTAAGAGTTCACATCTTGATGCTCTAAATATAAACATTAAAATGTTAAGTGCTTGTTTGCTATTTAGAACCAGCAACACAGTATCATTGAATATATGGGTTATTAAGTATTTTTTTTTGCTTTGCCCGCTTCTTGTATATTACCAACAACGATTGAACATAATTATTTTGCTGTACAACATGTATGTTGCATTAATTTTGGGTGACTGACAGTTATGTGAATATGAATAATTGAGGTGTACAAATGATATAGACTTGCAGGGTTTGGCAGCCTTGAACCACCCATCCCCCTCAACCTTTTAGTCACACAAGTGATTGTACCTTTTTGGGGAGATTAAATGGTACAGACATGGACCCTTTGACAATTGGAAACATATTTGTACCTTACTTACCACTAAATGGTACATATTAGTTCCTTAAGGTGTAATTATGATCCATTGACGGTACAACCACATCAATTGTACCCTAAGTGTTCACAAACGTACCCCAACCGTACCCTTTTTTCTAACTGTGTACACACCAGACCAAAAGTTTTAGATATTTTTCAAAAAAACGGTAGAAGAAAAATTGAGAACACTAAAAGAAATAAACATAAACAAGACAACTAAACATTATTTAAACTTAACGCCACAAGAAAAAATGGCTTTAAAATCTTTAGCTGAGAATGACAACATTACAATTAGGCAAGGGGGGCAACGTAGTTGTCCTTAACAAAAATGACTATATAGCAGAGGCTAAGAGGCAACTGAATGACAATTTAAAAACGAAATGATAGGGATAATACTTTTTGGCAGACATAACAACATCATTAATGAATCAATACAGGATATTCTCACACCACAATCTCCTTTGACTCCAATCTTTCACTACTTTCCAAAAATCCACAAGAATCCACAATGTCCTCCAGATAGGCCATCTATTGCAGGCATCGATTCTCTGGATGAACCCCTGTCTGAACTAATAGATTATTTTCTTCAACCTCTAGTTAAGAACTTGCCTAGTTACATACAGGATATAGAATAGAGATATAGAATGGAAATACACCTTTAGATTTCTGGTGGTGGATGTTTCATCCCTCTACACCTCAATTTAGCACGAAAAGGGTATGATGGCCATGAAATTCTTTATAGATTTTCATAGTGATTTTGAGCCAGTTACAAAGCTTTTCCTACTAAGAACAATTGAATTTCTTTAATCTTTTCTATCTCCAGAGACGTGGCACAGCTATGGTGGCAAAATTTGCACCCTCATTTGTTAACCTTTTTATGGGTCAATGGGAGATGTCCCACGTCTATGGAGATAGGAACCCTAACAGATAATAGATTATCTGTTTTCCATCTTTGATGGTAGTGAAGAGGAGGCTAATAAATTCTGTGAATATCTAAATCAGAATAAATGTGGTATCAAATTTACAGGGGAACATGATGCAAGATATGTGAACTTTCTAGATCTTACCATTAAAAGCAATGAAATAGAGAACAGTGAAAAGTAGAGACCACCATGTTTAGAAAATCCACGGCTGGCAATAAGATCTTACAGTACAATTCTTGCCATCCAAGACATGTAATAAAGGGCGACCCAAAGGGGAATTATACGAATAAAGAGGAATTGTACCAAGGATGTGGATTACCAGCAGCAAACAATTGAAGCTGCTACAAGATTAAAAGATCAAGGGTATACAGATGAAATCTTGAATAAGGGCAATAATAGTGTAAATAAGACATCTAGAGAAGATTTATTGAAATACAAATGGATTCCAAAGGATAATAGTAAGCAAAGACCAAAATATATTATTGCATATATTTTAGAATTTAACAAAAATATGCAATATAATAAGAGTCCTTGCCAATACTATACTCAGATTCTATCGTTAAGATATTGTGCAACTTTATACCCAGAAAGGGCAAAACCTTGGCTAATTACTTATCTCCTTAACATCTTAAAGCTAATACCAATAAAAGCTGGTTACAAAGAAAAAAAAGCTTCTTTAAATGCAGGAGACTAATAAGATATGCATTTTGTAACAGAAGGAGATAAGTTTAAATCAAGTATAACAGAGCAAGAATATGACATACATTTTTACATTAACTGTGCTACAACTGTAGTGTATCTCTTGACATGCCAAATTTGCCAGAAGCAATACACAGGAAAAACAAAAAAGACAATTGAATGATAGATTCCTTGAGCATCTAAGATCTATTGAAGATGAACACTCAGATACCCCTGTAGTTAGACACTTTAAACAAATGCACAACTCAGATATTAATGCATTAACTGTACAAGGTATAGATCATATATCTAAATGGAAAAGGGGAGGAAATAGAGAAATGAAACTAAACAAAAGAGATGTGTTTTGGATGTTCACTTTGCAAACTAGTAATTCAAGGGTCTAAACATGAGAAGAGATTTGGACCTATACATTTAATTTGTCCTTAATTTCCTCTTATTTATCTAACATCAGACAAAGGGGTAGATTTATCATACCCCGGGCGGACATGATTCGCTATATCGAATCATGTCCGCCCTGCATCGCTGAATGCTGACATCATACGCTGTCGGCATTTAACATTGCACAAGCAGTTCTGGTAAACTGCTTGTGCAATGTTGTCCCCTGCAGATTTGCAGCTGATCGGCCGCTAGCAGGGGCTGTCAATCAACCCGATTGTATTCGATAGGGCGGATTGATGTCCTCAGCCTCAGAGGAGGTGGACGAGTTAAGGAGCAGTGGTTTTAAAACAGGGGTATACGGCCCCTTTTGGGCCATGATAAATTGGCCCCAAATTGTCTTATACAACCAATAGGATAGATGGCTAATGCTTAGTATGTTTAAAGTGTTCTTTCCTTTTAAACTTTGCAGAAAATGTATATATATTGCATATAACATGTAGAATATATAGCTATAGTTAATTCTCTCTAACAATATTATGTAATGTGTATTATTCACTGTAAGATATTTCTTCACATTTATTGAACATTGTTTCTTTTGACGTTAATTTTTTATTGTTATTAGAGCATATAAACTATTCACTTTGATATTAATGTAGCAAGGTAGCAATACTGAATCCTAGAATATAACATAATCTATCTCTATACAGACGGAAGTGTTAAAAGGGAAGTGAATGTAATTTAATATTACTCCAATATGTGCCCAATCAGGTTGAATAGGATATAAGAAAATAATTTAGAACATGTTTCTTTAAATTTTCACAATAAAGATAGGTGTAGACTAGTCGACAGGAACGCAGTGACCAAGTGCGCATGTGCACGAAACGCGCCTGTATGTGACTTTGTCTACCAACCTGTTTGCTTTTATTGTGTGAAAAAGTTATGGAGATTAGGCGCTTAATCTGCAAAAGGGATAAAGGTGTGTATGGAAGTCGTTAGCTAAATATGTAGAAAAAACTGGACCTTGGACAGAATAAGTGAAAAATTCTTCTACAATTTATTTTCAAAATAAAAACATGATAATACCAAGATAAAATTAATCACAATCCCTAAGTGTTGCAACACTATATCGATCAATTCATCAAATTTCTAAAATTCAGATATACATTTGTTTCATACACAAATAAAAGGATTTATCTGCTCTTTTGTATCCTTTGTTCAAAGATTTTAGATAGAATGTATTCTTTTATTTCAACACAATTAATAATATTTGTCTCTATTTGATATTTTATATCTATATTTCATCAACTTTAAAATTACAAATATGTAGCAAAAACTAACAATTAGTTAAAACAATTTAAATGCAAGACTGATTATAAATGGTGTCCCAACAATGGCTGTTTACTTATATTGGTTGTAATTTTGTGTATCTAAAAAGTTCATCAAAGCATTTGTAAGTAACTGGAGATAAATTACTGAGGGCTGTGTACTTTATCCTTATATTTATGTTGTGATATATTACGGTTTCACAGTTACCTCTTTGTATCCTCAGTGAGCTTAATTTGTAGAAAAGGAATGTTCCAAACAGTGTTTAGGGGTGATTTTCTTACCCTCTCTTGTGAGCTGTTACTACTCACGGCTTCCCGGCGGTTCCTATGTGTCCTCAGTTTTACACTCAGACAAGGGGTTCCGGTAGGTAATTTTCTTTGTGTTACCTTGTCACTGGTCTTTGTAGAAGTGCTCTGATTACAGCACCAAACTGTAGACAATCCTTTTGTTTCTGTAACTTGCGCAAGTTAGCTTTTGTGTTTGTAGTACTTTTCTTTAAATTCCCCACTCTTTATCTGAACCCACAATGTCTCTAGATTATCACTTGTATCACCATAAATATCTTCCCTTATTGTAGGTTTATGGTCAGGTTCAATATACATGCAAATTCATCCACCTCTTTTATTACTCCTCTCCCTCCTAAATAAAGTATAACCCTATGGGGCCGATTTATTAATGTCTGCCGCACATCGATAAATGCCGACAGCATACGTTGCTTGGGGTGTCAATCAACCCGATCGTATCCGATCGGGCTAATTGCTGCCCGCCGCCTCAGAGGTGGCGGACAAGTTAAGGAGCAGCAGTCTTAAGACCGCTGCTTCTTAACTCCTGTTTCCGGCGAGCCTGAAGGCTCACGCGGAAACAGATGCATTAGGAGCAATACGGGCCTTGATAAATCGGCCTCTCTAAGTTAAATGCCCAGTAATGTGAATCATCCCACCAAGTTTAATGTTATACGTATAATATAACCATCCTTTCTGCAACTAGTTATAGCTCCCCCATTTTACCTGTCATGCTTTTTGCATTTGTTGTCATAAATTTTATTTTTATGTGCTTTTTGCTGCTACTTGGTGCGCTTTCCTCCAAACTTTCTAAAGTGACATTTCCTAAGTTTACCCTTCTGTCATCCATTCCTTCAGATATTCTAAGTATGTCATTCACAGACTGATCTGTCTTTTCTAATCTGTTTGGACTGGCCCTCCCCCCTTTGCCTAGTTTAAAAGATTCTCTAAGCGTGTGACCATCCTCTCCCTCAACACACCTGCACCTATGTCATTCAGATGCAATCCATCCTTACTGTACAAATTGTAACCAAGTGAAAAGTCAGCCCAGTACTGTAAAAAGTCAAACCCCTAATTTTTACACCATGTTTGTAATCAGGAATTAAATGCCCTTAGCTTTTTCTGCCTTACTGGGTTAGCACATGGCACTGGTAATATCTCCAAAAAGTTTAGCTTGTAGGTCCTTGCTCTAAACTTGCTACCTAACTCCCTGAAGTCATTTTTTAGGACACTCCATCTCCTACTGATTCCGTCATTAGTGCTAATATGCACCATGACTGCAGGATCAGACTCAATGTATCAATACGCTCCACAATATGCCTAACACAAGTCCCTGTAAACTGTTCTATTTAAGGGATTTGGATGGCAAATTACCCTCTCAACCATCTTAATAATAGAGTCTTCTACAATCAACATCTGCCTCAGGCTCAAGCTTGTATGCCCTCTTCCATGACTGAAGGACAGTTCACTATAGAATGCACCTCTTCCATGACTGAAGGACTGTTCACTATACTAGGAAGAATAGCCTCTGACATCGCCATCCCTGAACTGATATCCCTAACATATTCACTCAATCTGGCAAATGTGTTGGTGTGTACCAGCTCAGAACTGGCCTGCCTCTTCCACTTACTTTTAAATCCCCTTCTAACTGTGACCCAGCTACTTCTCGGAGTCTCCCCATCTGAAGCCTCTCCAGTCCTACTGCTAGAACCATGGACCTCCTGCTCAGTCATATTCATTTCCATTTCAAGTGTCTGAATATAACGTAGTGTTGTAATTTGTTCATCCAGAACTCTAATACAAGCTTCTAAAGAAACAATATACTCACACTTGCCACAGTCATATGATCTCTGAAGTGGCTGCTCCAGTGATGCAAACATATGGCAATCTGTACACTGAACAAGATTTTCACACATTCTTACTTAAATGGTTTCACTTACAAAATATTTATATTCACCCTTGGTTACTCTATCCCCTTAGTGGTCAAACTCTATGCTTTAACAGTGAAACTTACTTTAACAGGGAAACAGATTATAGCAAGCCTCTCAGAACAAGTCTCAAAGAGTTAATGAGATACATTTATAGTGTTTGTAGGCCCACACAGGTGAAACAAAACCCTCCCTTAATAAATCACACACACAAGAAGATAGGAGATTAAAAAACAAAACAGGAATTGGTTAAAAAGCAAGCTAAGGGGGGCGGAGCTAGCCACTGATCTGACTAGACGTGTGCACACTGAGCTCCGTGAAATAAATTTCTAAAAGAGACTTATAAAGCATTAATTTCGGTTTAACCCAAAGATAAAATCATCCATTCTGCTGCTGGACATTACTGTAATGCAGAGTGACCTCTTTTATACACCCTGGTAGCAGCCGAAAACCATCGCAGAAGGGGACGAGTGGTCCCGCTACCCGCTAAGGAAAGTGCAGACGGGTGTTAACGACAACTTGAGGAGTTTATGGTTCCCTCACCGGACTTCCTGCAGTCATCCGGACTAGCCTGATTAAAAACAACTATCCTCTCTGCCTCTGCTACCACCCGTTTGTGAACCGTGGTCCACACAGCAACCCCTCACCTCTGGCGGCAGCCGTTTCCTAACTCCGGAGGGTCGGGGCTCCGCTCCGGAGTTGCGGCCTTCCCTCACACCAGCTAGCATTGAACACCTGCCGTCGCTGACTGACTTCGCTCCGGAGGGCCGGGGACCCGCTCCGGAGCACTCAGCTGTAGCCAATTCCTGCGGGAGGAAGAACGGAATACTAGCCTCGGGACTTACCTGGAAGTCTTGAGATACATACCCGCATACCTCCAGTGCCAGTCGGATTCAAGAGAGAGCTCAGAACGCCCAGATTCTCAGCGGCCAACAAGTTCTTGCCGTGCGGTGGATCCGGTAGCCACCTTGGAAGACTGCCCATTACCGGAGCTGGTGTTACTCACGCTTTGGCCCCTACTGTGACCGGGGGACCCGGGAACGGCCCTCACAGGCCGCTTCATCTAAGTTCCGATTTGGCGCGAAAGATCGCCATTTTGAGGCCTATGCGGAGGACTCACCAGTGTTCTATGCAGAGAGCATCTTGTCACAAGCGGAGTGTGAGGTAAGAGTACATGCCTGGCCACAACTCCATACACTGCTCGCATAAGCATAGCTAGTCCGTGGATGGTTAGGACATAAACGGCTGCATTGCAAGCATAATTTTTGGTACAAGCAAGCTGCAGGCAGGTCTGAATAAAGTATTACCAGCTGGATCTACTGAATAAAACTCTGACACTAGCTCTGATATTTAATATTTACCATTTGCTTCCTTTGCCTATAAGCCCACAGAGCTAGATTTAACTAACTTGCTGTCAAGGCAGGGTACTGACACCCCTCCATATCTCACATAACATTCTGCCATCTAATAGACAGATTACCTAACAGTAACTGAACTCAAGCCTACATTCAGAGCAATAGCTTGGGACACTAAGTGATATTTTCATACAGCTGCTGCGTCAGCCAAATGTTCTCTGTTACAAACAGAGTGGAGTGTAACTTTCTTCAGTGTATTGCTGTATATGTGTGCTGTCTCTGCTTATGGTTTAAGAGTACTGATTATGTACAATAGTCTCACTACACACCTTCCCCTTTTTAAACTCTAAGATACCCCTCACAACTGGTACAACATACTGACAACCTTTTAGAGCCCGCACTGCACTCCCCCTACTGTAAAAGACCTTCTGCAATCTTATATCCAGAAGAACATCATCTTCACCTACACTCCTGAACTAACAATCTAAGGACTCAATAGCAGGGTACCTTATCCACCCCTGTCTGTTAATTCTCTCTGGCACCTCTCCCTTTCCGGTCCAGCCAGTCTGGGCTGGTCACTTCCCTTCTCCCTTTTCCCTTCTATATAGTCGTATCCCACCATTCCCTGGGGTGCCAGTGACTCACATACTTGCATTTACATGTTGGGACCGAAGGGTTCAATTACTACCTACTATCTGATGCTATAACAAAATGTCATAAATATAGAAAGTGTCATTGACCCCTGCTCCGCAGTCTAGCAATACATAACAGACCTAGTAAACTTTACTGTATGGTGCTTTATACTTTTCAGATCGTTTTCAGAGCGCTCTATAACAGAAGGTTGGTGTTAATTTTTAACCTACAGACATACCTAACAGTCTTAACACAATGCCCCATGGGCCCTGACGTCAGGGGAAACCCTCCACTAACACTCAGAAGACTGTTTATGATCATTTTACTCAATCAGGAAAGGAATCTAACCCTGTCACCAACGAAGAGATGAGCGACCCTGAGTCGATCGATGCTGAATCTCATTCCAGTGTGCGCTCAGAAGCGCCATCACATCATTACATTACTAAGGCTACCCTACAACACATGTTGGCCAGTCAAACACGCTCTATTACCCAGGAAATTCAACGGTCCTCTGCGGAACTGAAAAAGGAAATCTCAGAGATTGGAGAAAGAGTTGAAGCACTAGAGCGGAAACAGGATGATCTAGCAGTAGATCAATCAAACCTGCTCACTTACTCTGAAACCCTAGCAGATCAGATGACTCAACTTGAATTTAAAATGGCAGACATTGAAGACAGATCTCGCAGAAATAATATCCGGTTTAGGGGCATCCCAGAAACCGTGGAAAATACTCATCTCCAACCCTACCTTAAGGAGCTGTTTACAGTACTCGTGGGCACCCCAGATGGACACACTGATACAATGGAGAGAGCCCATAGAGCTTTAAGATCACGACTTACTCCTGCCGATAAACCAAGAGATGTAATTGTCTGCTTCCACAGCTACATATATAAAGACAAACTTATGCAAGCAGCCTTCAAAAGACCGCCTATGCCAGAAAAATTCAAGGATGTTCAACTCCTGCCTGACCTTTCAACTCATACACTACAGTACCGTAAAACCTTTCAACAAATTACTCTGACACTCAGGAAGGCTAATATTAAATACAGGTGGGGCCACCCCACAAACCTAGTGGTCACCAGAAATAACCAGAGCCACACAATTAACTCCATACCTCAAGGTATGGCTCTCCTGGCCACATGGGGCCTACACCAGGAACAACCTCCACCGTTACAGCCAACTTACCCAAAGCTGAGAGCTTCGGCTCCCGAATGGTCTATTAAAGAGCAAAGAGCCAAGAAACCTAAAACTAACCCACCGTAAAAACACGTCTAGTAGCCTTTAACGGAACTTACCTAGACTCTATTTAACCTGGAAGTTTGACCTGTCTTCAACAGATCATAACTGAGACTGAGCTAAAGTTTAAAAAGTTTACTACTAGATAGTACAATTAAGTTATGTGTTTGATTGTTATTTTAAGGTTGTTGTCTTAATTTAAGTATTGCACGTATGTAATAGCAAGTTGATTTACAATGATTACAGCGGAGCAGGGTCCATTCCAAAGACCCCTGCTTCTATTAGCTTCTCGCCCCCCCACGGGCAGCCCACACTAGGGCTCCACCATAGCGAACTATTTTCGCTAACTTTTCTTTACTCTATCTGTTGTCTATTTCCCTCCCCCTATCCTCCCCACCTACACTAACTCTCATTAGTAAAGGACCTGACCTACTTCCAATACCTCCCCATGCCACCCCTCAAAATACTAACCCATAATGTAAGAGGCCTAAACTCCCCACATAAGCGTAGCCTTTTAGCTAGATCACTCAAATTCCATAACCTTGACGTAGCATTCCTTCAGGAGACACATTGGTCGTCAGACAATCCTCCTTGCACAATATCTAAAGACTACACTGTCCTCGAATACACCTCTTTTTCAAAAAAAGCCAGAGGTACGGCAATTTTAATACATAAAAGAATAGCTTATGAACCAATCCAAGTTCTAAAAGACCCCCAATCTAGATTTCTCATTCTAACATGTAAGCTGGACCATATTGATCATACCTTAGTTTCTATCTATCTACCTAACTCACATCAGCCTAGATACCTCAAACGGATCCTACACACAGTTGACCGGATAAAAATAGGTAGAGTCTTGCTAGCGGGGGACTTCAACATGACTTGGGATCCAGCACTGGACAGAAAAAGAACTACCCGGACAAAACACACCACCCCTCCTGCTCAACTCTCCCAAAAGTTCAGACAAATTATTACCCACTTCTGCTACTTCGATGTATGGCGTTCACTCCATACTAGAGATAGAGACTACACTCACTTCTCATTCCCTCATAAAACATACTCCAGACTTGATTATGTTTTTTGCTCAGCAGAAACCCTTGACCAAGTCAAACATTCTAACATCTCCCTATGCCCATGGTCAGATCATGACCTAGTTTCAGTAACTCTCCGCTCAGCGGAGCGACACCATGTGAAGCCTTCATGGCGCCTCCCACATGACATCCTACAGGATGCTACATTTAAGGAAACCTTGAGAAAAGACATAACCTTCTACTGCCAAACTAATGATAATAATCAGGTCAAAGATGACACACTATGGGGGGCGGCAAAGGCCACCTTTAGAGGTCTCATAATTAAAAAGCAAGCTCATCTTAAAAAACTATCTGGCCTACCCCTTTCCAAATCTCATATTGAATTGCGTCGACTAGAACTCCTAAATAGAAGTACACCCTCAGATGAAACCACAGCTCAAATTACACTGATTAAAAGCCATATTAACCAACTAGAGCTAAAACGCACCCAGGCTAACTTATTTAAACTGAAACAGATTACTTACCATAAGAGTAACAAAGCAGATACACTACTAGCAAATAAACTTAAAAACAGGGCGAGTACCTCAAGAATTCACCAGATTCAATTTGAGAACCAGACATACCGCAAACCCTCAGACATTGGTACTTGTTTTGAGAAATTCTACTCAAACCTGTACAATCTAGAAAAAAATGCAAGCGACAAACTAACTCCTGTTGACAAAATATGCTCCTTCCTTCGCAGCTTAAATCTCCCCTCATTGTCGCCTGACGACCAAGAAACACTCTCATCCCCCTTCACCTCTATGGAAATCAAACACGTAATAAAGCATCTAAAGCCTTTCAAAACTCCGGGTCCAGATGGCTACTCAGCAGCCTTCTACAAAACATACACAAACGAACTAACCCCACTACTCTTAAGATTTTTTAACCACGCTAGAGATCAGGGTAGGTTTAGTCAGGAATTCTTGGAAGCAACGGTGATTACTATTCCTAAGCCCCAAAAAGACCCATCCTTATGCTCCAATTACAGGCCAATCTCCCTGATTAATTTAGACATTAAAATTTATGCTAAATTATTTGCTACACGCATCTCTAAATTACTCCCGAAACTCATAAACTTAGATCAAGTAGGATTTATCCCTCACCGCGAGGGACCAGACAATACTAGACGTCTCCTAAACATCTGCACTGAATCCACCAGACTAAATAGGCCATTCTCTGTCATCTCATTGGATGCAGAGAAGGCTTTTGACCACGTTAGATGGTCCTACTTATGGGAAGCTCTTAAAATCTTTGGTTTCCCAGATCAAATTATCAAAGCGATACAGGCTCTTTACTCCACTCCCACAGCAGTAGTTAGAGGCCTAGGCTTTGCCTCACCCCCCTTCCCAATATCTAATGGCACCAGACAAGGATGTCCACTCTCACCCCTTCTCTTTGCCCTGGCAATCGAGCCACTAGCAGAACAAATCAGACAAGATAAAAAAATTGATGGCATTCGCCTACATGGCACTATTCACAAAATTGCACTCTTTGCAGACGACATTACTATATTTTCAGCAGACCCCCTATCTTCATTCCCGAGACTGATAGAAATTTTAAACTCCTTTGGAGACATGTCACTCTACAAATTAAATTTAGATAAAACAGAAATCTTTACCTGGGGAATTCCACAGAACACAGTAGACACCCTCAGGGTCCAATACAGAGTACACTGCGTCAATAACTTCATCTCCCACTTAGGTGTTAAGATATCGAATAATATCCCTCAGATGATCAAAGACAACTACCTGCCCCTTTTAACCGAACTGCGTACCCTGAAAGACAAATGGGACTATACTCACATCTCATGGATAGGTAGGTTAACAGCCCTTAAGATGTCTTTTCTACCTAAAATTACTTATCTATTTAGATGTCTTCCTCTCCGCATCCCGGGATATCTCCTTCACCAATTTCAGAGTGAATTTACAAAATATATATGGCAGCACAAACCCCCCAGAGTGGCGCACAAAATCCTTCAAAGCCCCCTTAGTAGAGGAGGTATAGCCTCCCCATCAATAACTAGGTATTATGAAGGAGCCATGCTCACCCACATCTCACAATGGGGTGCTAAAGACTCCCCTAGTAAATGGAAAACCATAGAACAAGCCTCCCTCCCAAATCATATATTTTTACCCGACTTAATTTGGATTCCTGCCCACCTAAGACGTACCACAGACATCAGAAATGACATAATACGAGAATGCCTCGCCATGTGGGACAAGCTTAGACACTATCCACACATCGCCCCACACCCTTCACCTATTACTCCCTTGACAGGTCTCCTACGAGGCTTACCTGACTCTCATCCTTATGGCTGGACTAGAATTGGAATACAAACAGTAGCTGACCTTTGGGTTACTTCACCAACCCCGCGCTTCATGACACTTTCAGAAATAAAGGCTGGCTCCAATTTACCCAGGTACATGACATACGAATACACAAGACTAAAGAGCTTTCTTACTAGTTGGGGATTTCAACCTGAGTTACACCGACCCCGTACACTCTGGGAAACGACTTGGCAACAAGGTAACAAACTACACAGACCGTTATCAATGCATTACACCTTAATAGGAAACACAGACCCTGAGAATAAACTTCCTCACTTACTCACTTGGGAATCAGTTCTGAACCTGACTCTACCCCCACAAGTATGGCAACATGTACTTTCCCTCACTAAAAAAGCACTGCACTGTGTCACACTCTTCGAAACATATTACAAACTCTTAACGAACTGGTACCTTACCCCTGCGAGACTTAATAAAATGTTTGTCTCTACCTCTCCCCTATGCTGGCGTAATTGTGGCAAAAAAGGAGACTCTCTACACATATGGTGGGAATGCCCCAAGTTAAAACCCTTATGGAGTACCTGCTTCCGCACGCTAGGGAGATTAGGCATAATACTTCCTGCAACTCCCTCTAATGCCCTCTTACACATAGGCATTACTAAATTACCTAAACACCAAGCATATCTAGCAATTTATTTGCTAACCGCTACTAAAGCGACAATAGCCAAGGCATGGAAAACTGAGACGCCCCCAAAATGGTCATGCATCCTAAACTATATGGCATACATCTACAATATGGAGAAACCTATCTTTTACTCTCTAAATAATTCAGATCTATTTGAATTAGTGTGGGCAGATTGGCAATCTAACCACACCACTACTTGGGCCCCGTACACTAGAGCAAACACACACTAGGTAACCCTCTCCAAGTACCACCCGCATATGAACCAAAGCTCTGCCTCTAACAACTACCCTTCCTCTCCTCTCTCCCCAGTCCCTTCCCCCCACCCCAGTTAACCCACCCCATCTGACTTGAGCTATATTTCGTTCACCTTTTCATTTTAGGAACACATTCTAAGCTGACATATTTTTAATGTTCCAATTTTTCTGTTCATACTTTCTGTAGGAGCCTACGTGCTCCAAATCATCTAATATGTCATTGTTGTATTTGAGAAATCTTTACCAATAAAAATTTGAAAATGTAAAAAAAAAAAAAAAAAAAAAAAGCAAGCTAAAATAAAAACAGTTAAATATACATTTAAAACGTTGCACCCCTAATGCAGCAATCAATTCCAAATCTCCCTTAGTGGTCAAACTTTAAACTTTAAACAGTGAAATGTTGAAATTTACTTTAAGATTGGAAACAGATTATAGCAAGCCTCTCAGAGCATTATGATTATCTCAAAAACAATAGGTGAGAGAGAATCATGGAAATGTGAATCAGAAGAAAATAGTGTCTACTAGACTTAATGGGTCCTGGTGGAACTAGGGGACACAGGCAGCACTTAACAGGGGCAGCAAATTGGGAGAATATAGTTGACTTAAATAATATTAAAAAGTGCCCAAGTCACTTGTATATGTTTATGTATCTTGTTTGCCTTTAGGATGATTGGATTGGGTTTAGACTGTATTAGAAAGCTGGGGGGATCATTTTATTCTTGTACCCGGCAGCACAATACTAGTGCAATTCTTAGAGTTGGCCCTGACTACAGAAAAAGTAAAGGGTTAAAAAAACCTCATATAGAGAACCTCAGAGCATGGCTTTAGTTTGATTGATCCTAGACCAGTGAAATGAAATAAATCACTTAAAGGGCCATGATACCCAAATGTTGAAACACTTGAAAGTGATAGCTGTAAAAATCTGACTAGAAAATATCACCTGAACATCTCTATGTAAAAAATAAAGATATTTTACCTCAAAAGTTCATCAGTAGCCACATCCCAATGTAAAGGACATCTAAGCAACAAATCAGTATGTCTGTCCCGGGACAGGCAAAGGAGCGAGCTTTGTGAACACTCATCTTATTTCCCTATTCAGCTTAAGGAAGTTTACCATGAAATCTCATGAAAGTTAAGTCAAATCTCATGAGATCACAGTAAAAGAGTTCACGACCTCAGCACTGCTGATGCTGATTGGCTGCTGTTCATTTCTTTCTTTCTTTTTTTTTACCTGCAGCTGGGCAGCAGCTGAATTATAACTTTTTACACATAACTTACTCTGCTGAGCTTAGGAGATTGTGAGGTAAAATTTCTTCCTTTTTTACATAGAGATGCTCAGGTGATATTTTCCTGTCAGCTTTTTACAGTTATACTGCATCAGTTTCAAGTGATTTAGCATATGAGTATTATGTCCCTTTAAGACAATGGCAAATACATGATCTGCAATTTTCTTGCAAATCAGTGCGAAACTTTTAAGACTTGCTGTTGTTCTGGGACTGTTCAATATATAAGGGTTAAGAGTTCAGATAGAAAGGATTTGGTGTCCAATTAATGATGGAATTTACATTTTACCCCAAATCATATAAACTGAATACAAATATACATAAACTGGTATTGCATTTTGGAAAATAAATCCTGACCTAATATGTATCTTTTAACAAAATTAAGTAAATTATTGACACAATGGAAAAGACACAAAATTATTATGGGGGTGGGGGGTGACTTTAACCTATCACTAGACCAGAAGCTAGATAGAACAACAATAAAGATTCCACAATCATGATCTTCTAACTCCTCCCCGAATGTCTTAAAAGAATTCTCACTGGATCACAATTTGATTGATAGCTGGAGATCTTTAAATGAGAAGGTCAGGGATTATACTTATTTCTCCCCAGTACACCACACTCAATCTAGACTGGATTATAGCTTTTTGAGTCAGATTTTGCTCCCCCTTTTAACTTCAGCTAAAATTTTAAACTGCCCCTGGTCAGATCACTCTATGGTGGAAGTTACCATCTCGGGAGACTTAAATCCAAACAGAACTAAATCATGGTCCCTTAACCCCAACCTGTTACAAGATTCCTTAATACTACAAAAGATCAGGCAACAAATAGAGGAATTTATAAGATTTAACACAGGCAGTACTCACAACCCAATTTTTATGTGGGGAGCACTAAAAGCCTACATAAAAGGTAGTCTGATAGCAGAATCAAGTAAACGAAACAAACAACTTAAAGCTAGATTATCACAACTACAACTCAAAGCTAATGAATTACGCACTCAAACCTCTGTGAATATTAGCGGGAAGAATAGGACAAAATTGAGATCCATAAATGATGAGATAGATAAACTATTAAACAAGGAAACAGCTAGGTCAATAAAACAGATAGATACTCACTACTACATATACGGGAATAAGCCCGACAAAATGTTAGCCAATAGACTAAAGGAAATCACTAGAAACACCACAGTTCCACAACTTCAATTATCAGATAATAAGAGCACTAATGACCCTCTTCACATCGCCAAAACTTTTGCTGATTTGTATCATGACCTCTACAACCTTCCCTCTCACAAGAAAGACAGTGACAGCTTTGAGGAATTAAACAAATTTCTGGGCTCAAACATACTTCCTACTATCACTGAGGAAGAGCGCTGCAATTTAAACACTCCCATATCTCAGGAAGAGATTAAACACGCTATTAAAACCATAAAGACCTCCAAGACACCAGGTCCAGATGGATACTCTGGTATCTTTTATAAAACATTCCAGGATTTAATAATACCCCAGCTCTCCCAGGTGTTTAATTCTATAATGCAAAATAAGGGAATCCCTAAAGAAATGCTCATGGCTAGAATTGCAGTTATTCCAAAACCAGGAAAGCAGCACTGCCAAAATTACAGACCCATATAATTGATAAACCAAGATGTAAAAATTTTCACAAAAATCCTGGCAAATAGACTTAACCCTATTCTCAAAACTTTAATTTATCCAGACCAATTTGGTTTTATCAGAAATAGGGAAGCCCCAGATAATACACGTAAAATTATTGATCTGATCAATGTGGCCACGATTGAAAAAAAACGCCTTCTCTGTTCCTCTCTTTGGATGCAGAGAAGGCGTTTGATAGCATTAATTGGAATGATATGTTTGTCGTTTTGAAATGAACAGGTATCACGGGAGCTTTCTACGATGCCCTCACCATGCTTTACTCACATTCCTCAGCTTTTGTTAAACTTTCAGGATACCAATCTAAACCAATACAAATTAGGAACGGGATGAGGCAGGGTTGCCCTTTGTCCCCGCTTTTATTTGCACTATGTATTGAGCCATTAGCTATTCAAATTAGAAATTACCCTAACATTTCCGGTCTAAGAATAGGGGCTAATGAATATAAAGTCTCGCTATTCGCGGATGATATAATATTGTCATTGACTAGGCCACTTCTCTCTCTCCCACCACTATACGCAATGATCCAACACTACGGAATCCTGTCTGGATATAAAATAAATGAGGACAAATGCGAAGCGCTTAGCATTAACCTACCCCAACACACCAAAAAACTAATAGAACTTAATTTTTCTTTTACTTGGGCTCAAAAAAACTTAAATATCTAGGAATATATCTCCCAGCTAATATTTTCTCCCTATACCAAGCAAATTACCTCACAATGTTTTGCACATATTAGGAATTTAATCACAAAATGGCTAAAACTTAAGATCTCCTTCTATGGCAGGATTGTCTCCACAAAAATGACCTTACTACCGAAACTACTATACTTGTTTAGGTCCTTACCGATCTCTATTCCTATTGCTGAGCTTAATGCTCTTCAGAGAGATATCTTGCGCTTTGTTTGGCAGGGAAAAAGAGCCAGAATAAATAAGAAGATTATGAGCACACATAGGAGGGATGGGGGGGTGGGCCTCCCACATCTGACATCTTATTATTACTCGGCCCGTATGGCCCAAACGATATACTGGTTTAATAGCACACAACAACCTCTATGGACACAGATTGAATAGAAGATAGCTGACACTGACCAGATTTCCAGACTATTATGGACTCCAAAAAAATATAGACAACCCTTACTATACAAATATGTAGCGATTTCTCATACAATTTTCCTATGGAATAAATTGACTACTAAATATCCTGTAATTCAGGACAAATCTAAACTAACACCCTTAGTTTTACCGCAGATCACAATAGACTCAAATATACAACAAAAATGGGCTAACAAAGGGCTTTATAGAATTGCGGATGTGTACATAAATGAAAGTTTTCTCTCATATGAGCATTACAGAGACATTGACCCCAATGATAAAAATGTTTGGTATCACTATCTACAACTGAAATCCAGGCCTCGGGAGGTGATGGATTTTTCCAAATTGCCACTAACTACTATATTCGAATCATTGTGTTTATCCAAAGATCTGAAACGCGGTGCAATTTCTTTATTATACCCTACATTTAACAATTGTTTTAGAGAGACTAAATCACCAACTATTCTGAAATGGGAACAGGACTTAAATGGGACCTGACCTCTAGAGACTTGGAACTCTAATCTAGCTAAGGGCCTCTCCTTCTCACATAATGCTATATTAAAAGAAAATTATCTCAAAGTAGTGTTTAAATGGTATATCCACCCAACTAGATTTAAAGCTCAGAAGGTGCATCATTAAACCCCTATTATAGAGGATGTAACAATAGCGGAACATATATGCACATGTGGTGGCAGTGTGATAGAATCAGAGGGATTTGGGAGCAAACCTCAGGTCTTCTCAGTTCAATATTTCAGAAACAAATCATTTTATCTCCTGAACAGGCACTGCTGCACTTCCCGAACCCTAATATTCTAAAACAACACCAAAAACTAGTAATGACGATATGCACAGTTGTTAGGATCAGCATTGCACAATATTGGAAATCTACACCCCCTAGTTTCGCGTTTATTGAGAAAAAGATAACTCATCATTATGAAATGGCTAGCCTAGCAGCAGAAACTTTAAACACAAAAGAAGTATTTATAACACAGTGGGAACCATTTATTATGTATCATGAAACTAGAATGCGAAGAGGCACTGAAATCCCATAGCAAAAATCTAGTCTACTGTTGAGGGGCCTAGTGGAGAGCCGGGACCTATTACCTGTCATCTATTACCTGTGAACTGTTGTTTATTTTTAACCTTTGCTTATAATAAATGTTTCTTTCCCTTATCAATATCGGGCGCAACAGCGATGATACCTGAAAGGTATCAAGAAGACAATGTGAGAACCACGGACTTTAAAATAAGAATAACTATACCACAGAACTGTCAAGGTTCATACTGAGTTGATATAATTGGAAATGTACTGACAACATTAATACTATGATTGTACATGCCTATATGTGTTATTTATATTATAAAAAATCAATAAAAATCTTTTCAAAATAAAAATAGAAGAGTAGCATCATTTAAACAAACACCATTTATTCTTTTGTGAGCATTTTTGATACTGTTTGTTAAACTGAAGCAAATTTCAGTTGTTTAGCAGTACAAGTGAATTTATTGTATTTGATCGATCGCCTATAATGATGTGTTTATTTAATGCTTGACTGATTCCATATAAACACGCCAGGAGAAGTCAGCATTTACAAATTGTTATGGTTTACGCCAATCATTGTTGAATTTAATAGATGACATAGGCAACATTTTACAAGAGTATAAATATTTCTTCGCTCTTAATTGCTTTTCTGCAAAGTTAAGTAATTTGTTATTCTGTGACCCAAAAATCTAAATTTTGAAATTAATTTAAGTACCTCATTTAGCTGAGTGAAAGATGGGAAAAAAATGAGTTTCTGTAATACGGAGGTGTATGTTTAGCCGCTGATAAGCATTAGTTACTATTAATGATTGACTAGTGTTATTAACTAAAAACAACATGGAATGACAGTAAGACATTTGAATGACATATCATATAAATACACGGTAGGCATATAAGACTGATTTCTAACTAATATTTTTCAAGAAAACATTTTGAGCCAGATTACAAATGAAGTGCAAACGTTTGCACTCAAGCGATATCATGTTTTCACAATCGTTTGTGCTCGCATTACGAGTTGAAAGTAAGCGTGATCGCATAAACACAATAGCGGCTTACGCTAGAATGATTACTGCGTCCTCAGAGCTGTGGTTAACTGTTTTGTGAAACTAAAAAGTGTCACAAAACACATCAAAAATAAATCACAAATTACACTTAAACTCTTAATAACACCATCTAATAAAATAATTTAAAACATTTTTCACAAAAATAGTTATAAGGATATAAGGGCTCAAAGATATCAGGTCTCAGGTGTTAGGTCTATGTGTGTATGTGTGTGTGTATATATATATATATATATATACATACATACATACATAT